>NW_020664409.1:83163632-83366479 GCF_002925995.2 Terrapene triunguis | reverse complement strand
GGGGGGGGGGGGACTCGGCACCTTACCTGGCCTGCGGCGGCCGGCTCAACATGCTGGCGTGGGGCGGGGATGCTACCCCCCTACAGGGCAGGGTGAGGAGCCGGCCGGGGTCCCCCCCAAGCCAATAAACTTTACATGGCCACTCGTGCAGCCCCGAACCGCTCTCCCCCGCCGCTGCCGGGGTCCGGAACCCCCCTGTCACCCTCCTGGGGGAGCAGCCCCCTTGCCAGCCCCCCTGGCCCGCCAGGTGCCCCTACTCACCAGCTCCAGGAACTGGAAGCTGGCCACCACCCCCTCCCTCCCAGGCTTGCACTGCCATTACAGCAGCAAGCCTGGGAGGGAGGAGGAATGCCACGTGCATGGGGAAGAGGCAGGGCCAGGGCGGGGATTTGGGGAGGGAGCCAATGGGGGAAGGAGGGGGCAAAGTCGGGGGGGGCGAGAGCCCTTCCAGGAGGGCAAAATTGCTTGTTTGTCCAGTGTCCCGACCGCACATCGGTCGGGACGCGGGACAAACAAGCAAATATCGGGACAGTCCCGATAAAATCGGGACATCTGGTCACTCTAACTCCACCACCTGCACACCAAGCAGGATGTTGTGTAGCAGGGGCTCTGCAAGGAGGTCCTCCTCCTCAGTGGCTGCCACAGACCTGGTCATCGAAATGTTGGAGAGGCAGCTGAGTGAGCAGCCCTGTTTTGGTTGTGGATTTGCCTCACACCTGGAATCATGTCATGTGAGACTCTGTTTTTATTTATTTTTTAAACTGAGCCTTTATGACTGAGGAAAACATGAACCTAAAGGCTCAAAAAACATGAACAAATGAAGAGAACCCAGCATTATTAATTGTTATTTTTTTTCATGATTTGTAAGCTAGTCTCATGATGGGGACGGGCAGGAAGGCTGACTCATTCTTTTTGAATGGTTGGCATTGACAATGCTACTATACCTATGCTTTTGTGGATTAACCATATAGTTTTGTGTTTTATTTCTTCTGTCCTTTTCCAACTCCTTACCTTGATTCTTTAATTAATTTGTTCATTCTGCTAATAACACTATGTGAACCACACTCTTAGAATATGCCCACCAAGCAAAGTTTCAAAAGACCATTCTTTTTGGTACAAACACTACTTTGTACACTGCTTGAGTAGAAGCCACAGATTGTAACTTCTGGATGAACATTTTTAGTTTCAAAGGATAAACAGCCTAAAAATACAAGTTAGAATCTTCTGGATACAATAGTGTCAAATATAAACAGGCACCAGTTGATGAGAGAATTGTTACAAAGCCATGAAAATAATGAAAGCCATGAAGAGGGACTTGTTACAAAGAATCTGTGGTTGGCTCGTTGTTGTTTGTGTCAGATTTTAGGACAATTCAGGTTTCTGACACAATTGCCTTGTAAAAACTGCAAACTAAGATCATAATCTGAGATTTCACTGAACAATAAATTTTACAAGCAATAACTTCGAATTTAATACTCTTGCTAATTAGAGTTGCCATGTATTGTGAAAGAAAGAGACACAGATACAGACAAAGCCCACTAATTTATGACCTGTTTTGCTTTATCAGAAGGCTGTGAAGTGGGTCCCTGGAGTGAATGGGGAACTTGCAGCAGAAATAACAAAACCTGTGGATTTAAATGGGGTTTGGAAACAAGAACAAGGCAAATTGTGAAAAAGCCGGCAAAGGACACAATACCTTGCCCAACCATTGCAGAGTCCAGAAGATGTAAAATGGCTGTGAGGCACTGTCCAGGAGGTAAGAACACTCCCCGCTAAACAATTTTATGAGCCTTTTCTAATTTAAGTCCCATTTATAACTGGGAAAACAGAGCTATATAGTCCAAGCAAGAGAGAAAATCTTGCCCTTACTCTATCTTGTGCAGTTATGCATGGTCAAAAAGGCAGTAGAACCACACTACCGCACACAGAGCCAGTCCACTGGGGGGCAGGGGTGTGTGTGTGCAATCCATAGCAGCATTTTTTCTTCTCCTCCCACACTCCTACCTATCTCATCCTAAAGGTTTAAAATTTCTCTCTCTCGATGCAGCGTCTTCATTTATTGTATGTACAACACAGACAATATGTTTATGTGCTGGGTAAAAATGTTCAGCTCTTTAAACCACATTAAACAAAACTACTAACTACCCTATGTCTTTTTTTAAAAAGACAGGGCATACTGAATAAGTCAAGCATTATTGCTTAGATTTAGCTAATTTTATCTTTTAGCACCTTCACTTATGGCTGATTGTTAACCTATTCTGTTAGTAAACCATAAAACTCAATATGTTGCATCTATGGATGATGACAGTGCTTTATGTGATCCAAATTTTGAATAGCTGGAAATATGTATACTACTTGCAACTCTACTTTGCTTGCAAATCTAAGCGCTATTTTTACACAAAGTGAAAACATGGGAATTTTAATCCATTGTTTACAGGGAGGAAATGTGAGGCAAATAATTTTTACTTGCAATATAACAAATCAGTAATATTTGACTAATAGCTAATGCATATTGTTGTCAGATCAATACAATATTTTATAATATATACCTGTTTATCAGGTGGTTAAAAACTTGTCAGCCTATAGTGTTCATTCCAAACCACTACTGTTTTGTTTACACAACTAGCAGCAGAACACTCTCTCCTTTGGAAAATAATTTGATACCATTTTGTCAGCAATTTAAATGTAGCCCAAACAAGACTCCTGATACTGCTTTAAAATTAGTTGTACTATACTTTAACATACATCCAGTACTAATCTTTTTTATTATTTATGTGTTTATTTACAATTTGTAAAGCCCTGCTTTTGTTTCAGAGTTGGACTTTCCATTTTCCATGACTTTTTGAAGAGTAATTAGCTGACACATTAAGAAAAGGGAAAACTTTGGATGAATATCAGAAAAAAAAAACATTCTGGGAGTAAGATCTGTTATGGTGTGGAAGAATTGCCCAAGTAGAGTGATGAAAGCCCTGCCTCCTGAGACATTTAAACTAAACAGGGGGGAAAAACCACTAGGAAATGCACTGGGGGAGCAGTCCTGCATTGGTGGAAAATGGGGGCGGGGGGGAGGAAGAGGAGGCAGGCAGGAAAGGCAGAATCTGAGGTTGAATTGGGCCCATTCATGGTAGGTCAGTGAGCTGGTATTTTTTCCTGGAGGCTGCCATCTTGTGCCCCAGAGTCTATTCTTGCTAAGTCTTTAGTGCCCCTCAATAATTTTCAGAATGCAAATGACATGTAAACCAATGTAATCATGTTTGCTTGCATTTCCAGGCAGCCTGAACTAATAGCTGAGATGTGTAAACTGGCCTGTTTATTTCAGTAGTGTGCTAATTCTGAGGTCCAAAAGTGATAACGATGAGAGCTGATTTCTTAACTATTTTTCTGCTGGTACAAAATAAAGGAAGGGGATGATCACATTATGAAGATCTATACAATGTACTTTGAGTTACTTCTTGTTTTAAGGCCTTCTTTTGGTGTTTCTGGTGGATGGAGGTTAGTTTATGAGTTGGAGTTTGGGAGAATACAGGTATTTTTTCTCCAGTTCAAACTCTAGATAGGACAGATACAACCATATAGGTTTCCACCCCAACCCCTTCCCCCATGTGATTTGAGACCCAGGGGTGAAGTTGTGTATGCAAACAGGAATTAATGCATGTAATGTCCAGTTATGCAGGGGCGCTGGAACAATTTGTATAGTGGGGGTGCTGGGAACCATTGAACCAAACTGTAAACCCTGTATATGATGGAAACCTCTTCAAGCCAAGGAGGGCAGCAGGATTCCCAGTTCCAGCACCTATGCAGTTATGTTGAGAGTTCCCTGAAAATGGATTTTTGCAGGTGCATTTTCAGTCAAATTCCTGATAATTTGGTCCATGGAATCTGCTATTGACCCACAGTATTCATATGGGTGCCTTAGTGCAGAAGCAACCCTGTTTCAGAAATGTTTAATATCTGGGTCTATAATGCTTGTCTGTGTGAGTTTTAAAAGAATGGGAAAAACCTTGTCTAGGCATCCAGCCCATGGATTAGATCCTTCATCTCCTCTGCGTGACAGGAATCCTGAGGCAGGAGCTGACCCAGTACCCTGTCTCTCAAATCCCCACAAATAAAGGTTAATTGGGACCTAATAGAGGATCAATTAACATCTGCAGCCACAGTTGAAGGGCTAATTAGAGGGAGAAGCAGCCCCAGCAGCTGGGAGCAGATAAATAGAGAGGAAGGAAGCCCCGAAAGGGGCAGACACACTGAAGGAAGGCAGGGCTGTCTGCTGCTGCCACCACCTTTTCCCCAGAAGCCAGAGGGGGAGCTGGCTGGGTTGTGTAAATATGTAGATAGCACTACAAGTAATGGCTTGCTAGAACAGTATAATAAAGCACAATGGTGATGGAAGTGGCCTGGAGTGAGCGTGGTCTGTATCTAAGGCCTGGTCTACACTGGGGAGGGGGCGGGATCAATCTAAGATACACAACTTCAGCTACGAGAATAGCGTAGCTGAAGTCGATGTATCTTAGATCAACTTAGAATCACTTACTTCGCGTCCTCGCGGCATAGGAATGACAGCCGCTGCTCCCCCATCGACTCCGCTTCCGCCTCTTGCTGTGGTGGAGTTCCGGAGTTGACGGCAGATCAATTGGGGATCGATTTATCACGTCTACACTAGACACGATAAATCGATCCCCGATAGATCGATCACTACCCGATCCGGCGAGTAGTGTAGACGTACCCTAAGGCAAGAAAGACTCACAGAGGACCCCCCATGGCACTGTTTTAATTGTAAGGCAGCTAAGGTAAGCCTTCTTATATTGAGTCAAGAAATTCCTGGGTCATGCCCAAGTTAAGTTTTTTGACCACATATTGAAGATTTTATTCACTAGTCAGTGGTTCTAAACCTTTCCAGATTACTATACCCCTGAAGCCTGTGCCCCACCATGCAGGGCTGAAACATGTAACTTAGCTTTGTGGGGCCTCCTGTGGTGTGGTTGCCACCCCCTAATGCCAGACCTGCGCTTGTGACCTCCCCCCAAGGTTGCAACCCCCAGGTTGAGAAACATTGATCGGGATGAGTTGACGTACCCCTTGGAAGACTTCTGTGTGCCCCCCCGGGCTACTCATACCTTTGGTTGAGAACCCCTGCACTAGATGACCAAGAAAATATGCTGTAGGCAAATGCAAGAGTTCCATTCAGTGTGGAAGGCCTGCAGTATTGACTGTGGTTGTGAAACCCTACTATTTCCAAGCAGCTTATAGCTACTCAATATAGTTGCTATCTCTTGGCCTCCCACTTCATGGAGATTCCTGCTTGTCTTTCCAGAGTCTCAGGATTAAGGGCTCATCCTGAAGGTTTTCCTTCCCTGAATGGTTTTGTACAGAGTGCTTATGATAAGTGAATCCTGGTGGATGATCCTATAGAATAGGGTTACCACACATCCGGATTATCCCAGACATGTCCGGATTTTTGGGTTTTAAATAGCCGTCCAGGAGGACTTTGTAAAAATCTAAAAAGGTCTGGGATTTCCCTCCCAGTGCAGAGCGCGGTGCGGCTGACAGAGCGGCCGGGCTGGATGGAGCCGCTCGCATCGGGGCCTCCAGCACCCAGAGCCCCTCCCCTGCTCCTACCTCCCCCCGCAGCCTCAGCGCACTGCGCAGGCGGCGCTCTGGTGGGGGTGTGGGAGCTCTTGCACTCCACAAGGGAGCGCAGCAGCGTGTCTGCGGCAGCATGTCTGGCTCAATGTGGAGCCAGACACGCTGGTCTGAGCGTCATGGTAAGGGGGCTGGGGGGCTGGAGAAGGGGTAGGGGGTCCCAGGGGGCAGTCAGGGGACAGGGAGAAGGAGGGGGTTGGATGGGTCGGGGGTTCTGGGGGGGCCTGTCAGGGTATGGGGGTGTGGAGAAGGATCGGGGCTGTCAAGGGACAGGTAGGGGTTTGGGTCCTGGGGGGGGGCAGTTAGAGTGGGGGGATCTCAGGAGGGGGCAGTCAGGGACAAGGAGAAGGGAGGCTTAGATAGGGGGTGGGTTCCCAGGGGGCAGTTAGGGGCAGGGGTCCTGGAGGGGGTGATCGGGGAGAAGGAGCGGGGGGGTTGGATGGGTTGGGGGTTCTGCAGGGGGCAGTCAGGGGGCGGGAAGTGGGAGGGAGTGGATAGGAGGCGGGGCTACACTCCCCCCCCCAATGGAGTGTCCTCTTTTTTGAAAGTTCAAATAAGTCCTACTATAGAACTCTGGACAGTGTTTAAAGGTACCCTCTCTCTCAAGAGACAGTGGATGGAAGGAGGTGGCCTTTTCTCTGTCCAATATGAGTTCAGCTCTAAAGGTGAATCTGACTCTTTGCTGAATCTTTTATATTTTAACTGTTTGCACAATAGTGGTCTCAGCGTTTGTCTACATGGCAAGTTACTGTGCCGCAAGCTAGGGTGTGAATCTATAGTGCATGAGCTTGCTGCACAGGACATTTGGACATTGCTGCATCACATTGAAAGTCCCAGAGTGGGCATACTGTGCCTTCAAGTCGTAATATGTTAAGCATCACTCTGGGACTTTTACTGAGCTGCAGCAGTGTTCACATGGAACTTTACTGTGTGGTAGACTGGTGCCCTGTAGCTTCACACCCTGGCTTGTCGTGCAGTAACTTGCCACGGAGATAAGTCCTAAGGTACCATTATTTGATCATATTTTAAGTATGTTAGATGATTAGTCATCAGAAATGTTGAGTCCAATTGTAATATTTTGGGAAGCAAGAAATCAAGTACAATCTGGCTTGGAAAGAATAGAGTCAGTGCTCTTTACAAATATGGCATTGTCCTAATGTTACACATGTTCTGAGTTTTTAACTTGGGGAAATAAAGAAAACTGTAAGGGAAATAATATTTAGTGACTTTAAGAATCCTAATCTCTGTAAATATCTGTTAAGAGGGTATGATAATAAAACCTTTCTTCTAATGTTATGAGTGTATAAACTCACAGCAACTTGTGGGATAAGTATTAGATTATATAACTAAAGACGGTTGTAGATTGTGATGGATTAAACTGAGAACAGGAAATAAGGATATTTTTGGTGGAATAGGGTCAAGTAAATGACATATGTTTTCTATTTCTGTACATTTAGTTTACATTTCAGTTACTATTTATGTGGTCTATATTGTACATGATAACTTCAGAAGCATTTTTTTCTGATTTTATAGATCCTTGCAGGAGAAGGAGTTGAGTTGCATTTACCTTTCCTATTAACTGCTTCAGTTCCATATTTATGATGGACTGGGATGTTACCCATCTGTCTGTATGGCTATGCAACACATATAACTTCTGAAGAGGAACCCTTCACCTCTTCCTCAGTGTTTGCAGATATAGGCTGGGCTGCAAGTAAGAGATGGTTTCACATAGGGCCTCAGTTCTTTCCCGCTTTAAAGTAGGGTGACACACTAATGACTTCAAACAGGTTATCTGACAATATTTTGAGTGTCAGTTCTATAGATTAAACTATTATTTCCAATTGGAAATGTCACGTTTGTATTCTGCTAAATGTTCTATATATTACCCTGTTGTATTGGTGTAACATGTCTCATAGGATCACAGGAGTTACAGATGGAAAAGACTATTTAGTTTATCCAATCCATCCTCCTGCCAATGCCAAGCTGTTGTCTACAGTAAACTTTTTACTGTTTCATCTAGTCTAATTATTAAGGGTCCCAAGTGTTGTGACTTCCACAGATCCCTAGCCAGAAATATTCCACTGGTGAATATTTGGAAGTTCTCTCTCAAATTCAGCGTAAATGTTCCATCCCATTAGTCATACTTCTGTACCTCTGTAAATTATTACTCTCCTTCCTTAATGTTTACACCCTCCATGTATTTGTAGACTGTTCTCACGTCCCCCATTAATCATTGCTTGGCAAGCTATACATCCCTGGCCCTTTTAATCTTTCATTGTAAGTCAGTCCCTCCAACCTTTGAACATGTTTGTTGTTCTCAGAACTCCTTCCAGTTTGTCTGTATCATTATAGAAACAATGATTGCCATTTTGTGACTAATTGTTTTGTAGGCGAGAAAGGAGACGAGCCCAAGGGATGAGTGTCGCATTAAAATCCTGAGCTTTAAGGGGAAAACTCCTAAGTTTGAAGGGGGAGGGAGTTGTCTCTGTGACATAGTTGTATAATTGGAGGGAGGAGGACTTCAACTTCTGTGCTGTTTGAGTTGGATTTTGGAAACTGGTTTTCCAGTACTCTTAAATTTCTCTGCAGCACTAGGAGCAGAGACTTCCTATCTATCAGGAACTGAAGGAACAGCAGGGTAAAGCCTCAGTTATTGTCTCTGTCCCTGTGTCAGTTAACTCCATCTGCTAACCATTGGGGAAACTTTTCTGTAAAGCTTTAAAATGAAAAAGTAAATATTTATTTTCTTGGACATGTTATATTTGGAAAATAAATGCTCATCACACCTAACATAACTTCAAAAAGTGTGTGAAAGAAGACACTTGCACTTTTATTCTGAAAAACATCTATGTAAGAAGGCCCCTGTGTATTCAACAACTTTGTGCCCTGGGTGTATTCAGAGATCTGTTCACTGTCTTTGGTAATGAAAGTATATTTGAACTGTTTATTTTACCTCTTGTTAACCCTACTAAGTGAGAGCAAGCTGGATTCTGTTCCTCCATCGTCATCCACAAAATAATTCAGTATGTTCCAAGCTTTCTCACCTGTGCAAACATACTGAAGGCAAGGGTACTGCACTGGTGGCACTGAGGGCAGAATTTCAAAGACAATGGAATAGTATGAGTATAACTTGAGGGTATCTGGCCTGCAGAACCTTAGTTATTGGCTGTGAAGCATTAGGAGGTAAAAACCCACGTTGACTTTCATATCTCAGATTGCATTTTCACAGCTGATAGGAAAAAAAGTTGCTTGTAACCTGAGCATGCTTTATATGGAAAGTATCAAGAACTAACAAACAGACAGCTCATGATTCCATGTTTACAAAGCTAATTTTCAGAGGAAAACTATATATTGGTGTCTATGAAGATATTGCCTCTATATTTAACAGCTTCTAATTATCCTTCAATAATAATATAACTCTTATAGAAACAACTCCATTTCCTCCATGAGTACAAATCTAGATATCTTTGTTTTCATATTTAAGTGATATTTTGTGTGAGAAAGTTTGTGGTAAAATAATTTGACTTCCAGTCAACAAATTAGTCATGGGTAGAGCTGGTCAGAATTTTCTTCCATAGAAAATTTCAATGCGAAAAATGGAAAATTAATTTCTTTGAAAACTTTCCAGGAAGTTGACTTCATCAAAAATTGGAAATGTTCCATTGGGCAAATCCAAATGAAATATTTCAGTTTGTTGAACCAAATAAGAGTGTTTTGTTTCAGGGCAGTTTGACATTAATCTGGCTACCTGAACTTCTGCGGTGCCTCCTGGGAATTGTATTTCTTGTGTCTCATGCCCCCATTCTCTCACAAGGACTGCGCTCCTTTTTGGGACTACATCACCCATTATTCACCACAGTCTCCCTTGTTGCTGACTCGTTGCAGTGCATCATGAGAGTCACACGGCTGTGGTGCATTGTAAGAGATCTAGTCTAGCCCAGTGAGCCCCAGGCAGGTAGAGTGGAACAGAGTTCTGAGGCACCAGAACTACATCTGTCAGGAGGCACTGGCAGCTCAGGAGAACACAGTGCATTGTTGAACTGAGCCGAAATGAAACATTTTAATTCAGGAAAGTCAGACCGTTTAATTTCAATTGAAAACATCAAAATGAAATATTTTGTCTGTCAAATCCCCGTTTTCTTCAAAAAACAGTTTATGGAAATTTTTTTATCAGCCCTATTCAGAAGTGTCTTTAAATGATATTGATAAAAAGATAACTGGCTGTTTAGCTGATTTAGTTAAATACCTTTCCAGCTACTCTGGAATCTTAAGAGCTAATGGTCTTGGATGTCATCCAGTATCAGATTTTTCTTGGGAAGAAAACATTTTAACAGGATTAATAACCTCAGCTGAACAGGGCTACAGCTCTGGCTATTACAGAGCTCCCAGGTGGTTCTGTTCTGGCTACATCATGAAATAAGAGTTCTGATATGTCTTTGCCAACAGATGACTCTGAGTGTAACCGAAGCCCAACCATTTTTCAGGTGGCAGAGTATATATGATGATTAAAGTTTAATATATGCAGATAAGGCATTTTATTGTGGTATCATTACTTAACATGTAAAATTCACAATTTTTAAAGGTTTACTATCTACCTTATTCTAAAAGCAGACATTTAGAATAAAATATTGCTGTTTGATTAAGTATATTTTATCGGGACAGCGGTAACAAATATTTGGAAACTTCTGTAATGTCTTCAGCCACATCCTGATTATTTGGGTGGTTAGTTCTTAAGGAGAAATATTTAGCAGCATCTATTTAACTCACATTATTGGCATGTGGAATTGCTGCTTTAGATTCACTTTTCAATTAAATATGTTCCTGTTATTTAGGAAAATAGTTTTGAAATGCCATGTGTGTTTCAACAGTTTTGTAGTATGGATCTGCACCTTCCTAGGTAGAGACAGAGTTACATCAAGGAAAAAAAAGTTACACCAAATGTTAGTTGTATATCAACACTTACTGTTACCCCAAGAACACACTCAAGGATCCCAGAGTAACCCTTCTATGGCTGACATTTGGGTTCCCAAGATGCTGATCTATTAATTTGTTCCTGCAAGGTGAAATGAGGGGGCCTCTGTAGTAGAATTGCCAGGGTTTACCAAGGATCTCCCTATGTCCTTCAGGAAACTCCCCAGAACAGACTAGATCTGTTCACCCTGGGACATGTATACAGCCCTCCACTTAAACTATTGACACCCACGCAGTACTTTTCCAAAACAAAGTATTTTCTTTCCTAATACAACTAATCTAAGCCTAAATTTAAAAATAAATCCCTTAGCACAAGTATACAAATTAAACTACCCAAGACCATAATGTCATAGTTGGAATGGCTGAAGGGATTATATTCTGCACATATCAGTCCTATGCAGGACACTGACAGCAATCTTAATAAACTCTAAACTTTATACATAGTAACATAAACATACACACCACAGACACTCATTTTTATTATCCAAAGCATATACATTCATTAACCTTATTTCTATCCTATATCCTACTACCATGGGTTCTCAAACTTCACTGCACCGTGATCCCCTTCTGACAACAAAGATCACTAAACAGGGCCAGCTCCAGGTTTTTTGCCACCCCCAGCACAAAAAAAAAAAAAAGGGGGGGGGCCCGGAGTGCCGCCGCCAAAGCAAAAAAAACCCCTGGAGTGCCGCCCCTTGAAAAGTGCCACCCCAAGAACATGCTTGGAACACTGGTGCCTAGAGCCAGCCCTGTTACTAAATGACCCCAGGAGGAGGGACCGAAGCCTGAACCCGCCCACGCCCTGCTGCCTCAGGAGGGTGGGCCAAAGCTGAAGCCCAGCGGCTTCAGCGCCAGTTGTGGGGACCTGTAAACTGAGCCTGAGGGCCGTGGGGCTCAGGCTTTGGCTCAGGGCGGTAGGTCTCAGGCTTTGGTCCTAGGCCCCAGCAAGTCTAACACCAGCTCTGGCGACCCCATTAAAACGGGGTTGTGACCCACTTTTGAGTCCCGACCCACAGTTTGAGAACCGCTGTCCTATACTATAGCTAACATGTTTACTCTCTGTAGGCTTCTCTTTGCTCTGTCTAAGGATCCTTCTGCTCTCTCTCAGCAGCACTGCTGCTGTTACCCTGCAGTTGCTTCTGCTGCTTCTTCTGATTCCTTTGCTCTTTTAGGTTTCTTCTGGTTCTCCTTCTCCTGCTCCTGACTTGACTGACTTTTGCTTGCTTGCTCTCTGTCTTTTATACAATTATTGGCCTGTTCTGATTGGCTTGTTTGCCAATCCTAGTATTAGCATACCTGTTGTCCAATCACCTTCAGACCCTCTCTGATTGGTCTATAAGTATGGACCAATCATAAATGCTAAGTCTAACTGTCAAACAAAGACTTAGTGTTATGGGATGTTTACTACTGTGGTCTGGGGACCCTCACCTAGTTTTGGACTGAGCATGTCTGACTGACCCCTCGCTTCAGTTTTGGAGTGACCTTTACCTGACCTCAGTCCTTACTCTGCCTCCCAGCGCACCAGCCATAGGCCAAACTGCTTGAAACTGCCAATTCACTGTCCTTGGCTATTTGCCATCATTGTATGCACACTTAAATTACCAAACTTTTAAACTATAAACTGTCACCTTATTTCTTTTAGCATATGCTTAATTGTTAACTTATGCACCTTAATGTCACAGTCTACTCCTGCCACTCCATTTTTTACCAATTTTAGCTAATTTTATTTCAGTTCTTCCCCTATTTTCAGTTAATGGTGGCAAAGCAATGTTTTCAGTACTGTGCTTAAGAAACTAAATACAGCAGTTCAAAATCCTTTTGTATCATTACAGGGTCTCCTACTCTCCCCCTCCCGCCCAAAGTACCCAATAGCATTGTTGGGTGATGGTTTCTCAACAAGAGAAGAGAGCATATCTTCTCTTGTTTTTTTGGATGAATAGCTTAGTATATTGCTGCACCTCTGACAAGTGATAGTAGATGTCTAGGGTCTTTCAGACTGGCTTCCAGTGGAGGAGGAAATGGTGACACTTATATTCTTAGGGCTTGTCTGGACTTAAAACAGTACTGCTGCACCACTTCTGTGGAGATGCTGATTAGGCTGACAGCAGGGCTTCTCCTGTCAGCAGTGGTATTCCACCTCCCCAAGAAGCGGTAGATGGGAGAACTTTCCTGTTGATCGAACGCTGTCTATACTGGGGGTTAGGTTTGTTTATCTGTGTCACTTAGATTCATAGATTCTAGGACTGGAAGGGACCTCGAGAGGTCATCGAGTCCAGTCCCCTGCCCTCATGGCAGGACCAAATACTGTCTAGACCATCCCTGATAGACATTTATCTTAGGGCTGTGGAGTTTTCATTCCCCTGAGTGATGTAGTTATACTGAATTAATTTCCTAGTGTAGGCCAGGCCTAAGAGTAACTAGTTTTATTTACACACCATACATCAGTCCTGGAACAGAGGTGGGTAGACAGCATATAGGGCAATCCCTTCTTTCGGGAATCTCAGCACAACACCAATACCCAGTTCCCAGGGAGTAACTCTGCCTCAAGAATTGACCAAGACAGAGAGCACACCTGCTGCTTGCACACCCTGCTCTCAAAGATCTTTGAAGACTATGTATAAATATCTGCCATATGGTTACATCTGTGGTAATACAAAAAGCTTTCAAGAGGGTTGCAAGTGCAGTGGTGTAGGCTAGTAAATGATGTGTGTAAGAACACTCCTATTTTAATGAGAAATGCAAAGGTTTTTGCTCCTGCCTCACCAGGCTTCATCATTTTAGCATCTGACCAGAAATTGTGACCACTATTGTATGTTGCACATTAAGTTAAATCTTACTTCACGTGACTAGATGCTCCTCTGAAAGCTGTGGCAGCATTGCAGGGAGAAGGGCTCCCCTTGATACTGCAACCAGGTCCTAATTGGTCACAGGAGTTTAGAGGGAATTTCTGACAAGTCTAATTGCAGTGAGCATCTCTTTAAGCTGTTTTCATATTCCCCCTTCCTGGAGAATGGATTTGGGAGATCCGTATAGTGGAAAACCAGTCTCCCTGACGTGTTCCAATCTATAGTGTGTGCTGTAGAAAGCTCTTATGTTTGTGTGCATTCTAGGCTAAAAGAAGCCTGAAGCTTTTCTGTTTTGACTTTTGCTGATGTCTGATAGCTTATGCTTTCTGTTTAGAACTTTGGCTACAGAAAACTTTGGCTGGGGGAAGCCTGATAAGACAACAATCTATCCAGATTCCTTCTGTTCTAGGTTCTCCTGCTCTGGCCATTCCATCATACTGATGCTAGACAGTAAAGAACAGAAATATGTTTAACAGTTCTTGTGTAAAGCTAAACTCCAAAAATGCACAAAATACCAATTAGCAGCTAGACCTCCACTAACGAGAACCAAACTTGAATTTAAAAAAAAAAGAGTAGGTCTAAATTTACTGTGTATACGATCCATTATTTGGCCTATTCATTTAATGATCTCTGGTGTAGGCCACAAATTTGTAGTTCCAAAATCCTTGTATAATAGCTGAAGAGTATGTAGCCTATACAGCTCTAGCTTACAATACATTTTATGGACAATAGACCGATTAAGAAAATATTTTAAAAAACAGTTCAGATACTGTAGAGGTACAGGTCATAAATTGTATATTAATTTTAAAGTTGCTTTGATTTATTTTTAAAAAATCCAACCTCAAATAGGAATCCAGTCTAACTTGTTCAGAACTTTAGAAACATAAGGGTTCCATTCCATTATTTAAACCATGCCTTAGATGTCCATGGCACATTATAGACAAAAGACAATGATCCCGCTTTGAGGAGATTACCATATAAATTGAGATATGTGTTAATGGTGTGGGTTGTGAGAGAGTTAAGGTTTACAGCAATAAAGTTATGCTTTTGTTTTGGTTGGTAATGCATGTGTTCTGAAGATTTCAAAACATTTTTCTAGTGCTGTTACTAAGTTAAAACTAGAGTTTATGGGTCTCATCAGCATTGTAAATGGAAATATGTACATGGAGTTGCAATAACAGCCTAGATGTCTACTATAGTTTCAGTATTGGAATGTGGGAGCAGTAGACCAAGTCTGGACATCTTCTGAGTTTTTTTAAAATGCTTCTGAATACAAATCTGATCTAATGGTGGCTTCCCTTTTCCAGGTATGAGCTATGTATACATTTATACCTATAACTAGTTAGAGTGTGAAAACAGAGAATGCAGCTCTGAGTAGTGGCAATTTTGAGTACTTGATTTGTATATGTAGAGGTATCACTTCTTAAACTTGCCCCCATAACTTTATGGGTGCCAACTGCATCCACAAACAGGGAGGCCTGGCTTTAGCGTGGCTGAAAATATACCCCATAATGTTCAAATACAGAGCATGATGCAAAGAAGCACACTGGTTTTTAAGAGGCAGAAAGGAAGTACCAATTCAGCAGCAGCAGATAGTCTTTAAGAAGTAGACTCCACCAAAGACACTTTGCATTTTACAAATAAATTCAGATTGGTTGGGACAGAAATTATAATGAGCAAGTAAATATTTGGCTATTTTAGCCAATGCTCATTCTGAACAGTTTGAGCAGGAACTAACAAGTGGGAGCAAGAAGGGACAAAATGAGGCTATCCTGGAGAGCTTCCAGAATACAAGATTTTTTTAGTATGGCTTAACCAATAAAGCCTGGCATGCTTGTTAGTGCATTTAGTTCAGGAACAAGCTTTTGTCAGATGCTAAATCTGATTATCTGGACTATCAGCATATCAACATCTGCTTTAAATGGAGAACGTTGTACTAAGTTTTAAAATGTGTTTCTTCTCTTTGCTAAAAGATAAAGTTTAGGAATGATAATAGTGCTGACTGCTACAGAGAAACAGCCACTAAAAAAAGTCTACAGTTTCTCCCCCTGGCACGGGAAATGCCTACCCTTGGATTGTGAGGGTTTTGAATTAAGTCACAAATAAAGATTATACAGCTATGTTGTTTGTAGTCTCCACTTCAGATTCAAAAAGAGCATACGTATTCCTATTTCTATAGGATCACAATGGGCAATCTGTAGCGTCACTCTACCAGTCTCCAATACTGAAATATTTTCCTTTGTATTATGCGCAGGATTAATCCCTATTCTGCATACACCAGTTTAATGT
This sequence comes from Terrapene triunguis, assembly GCF_002925995.2. Lineage (NCBI taxonomy): Eukaryota > Metazoa > Chordata > Testudines > Emydidae > Terrapene > Terrapene triunguis. The sequence continues at coordinate 83,350,730 of NW_020664409.1, read as the reverse complement.
GTGCCCCATTTGTAAAAAGCTAACAGCTAAATTATAGGGAAAATAATGTTGTTCTTCACTTTTGCATTAAGGTAGCAAAGTGCACAGTAAATTATAAGTCATTTTCATGACTGTGGTGTGAATTGTGGAAGGGGCTTTGAACACTGCAAACTTAATATTTGCGTTTGTTTAATATTTTTCTTGAAGTACTTCAGTGCATTTGAAGAGCAATATTGGAGCCCTTCTCTAGCAAAATGACCACCTGACAGGGTTGATCCATAAAGTGATCAGCATTGCAGTGCTGAATTTTTAGGCAACAGGCCACCTACAGGGCTCCGGGCAGCGCTTACCTCAGGCGGCTTCTGGAAGCTGCTGGCATGTCCCTGCACCTCCTTTAGCCTATCTGGCAGGTAAATATCTTGCGACGCCAGCTACAACAATGCCATGCAAATACCTGTTCTCACTTTCAGGTGACATTGTAAACAAGAAGCGGGCAGCATTATCTCCTGAAAATGTAAGAAAACTTGTTTGTCTAGGCGATTGGTTGAACAAGAAGTAGGACTGAGTGTTTTACATTGTTTTATTTTTGAATGCAGTTATTTTTTGTACATAATTCTACATTTGTAAGTTCAACTTTCATGATAAAGAGATTGCACTACAGTACTTGTATTAGGTGAACTGAAAAATATTATTTCTTTTGTTTGGGTTAGCTGTGCTCCTAGTGTGCTGTATATTTTATTTGGCAATAGACTTGTGGGATTTTACCTTTACGATCTAACTTCCTCTTCAGGTCAAAGCTGGAAAAGACTGTAATAAATGCCAGTCTGCAGAGCTATAATTCCTCTCGAAGTTCTTACTTGCAAGCAAAGATGAGTGACACTTCTTTTATAGGAAAGAATAAGCATGGCTAATGGTTGGATCACATCTAAATGATAAGGCTATAGGGAAAAGAAGGATCTGTTCTGGCACAGTCTATCCACCACCTCTTTTCTTTTTTGTGTTGATGACCCTCATTAATTGCATAATCTACCATAGGATTGATTATTCACAGACCAGATGATGACTGCTACATGAATGAATTCCCAATAATTGATCTGCATTTAATTAATTGATGTTATGAAATAGCAATGTTAGAATGTTAATAAAATGAATGGCCTCTTTAAAGAGACATAGCTGTGACCACGTTTCTTGTTCTACTAGATTTGTTCTGAGGGCTTTGTGTATTACAAGTCAGCCTCAATAACTGTAGTTATTCATTAGAAAGGAATATGTCTATTCAGTGTATGTCTTGAGGGGCAAAATCCTGCCCTCTGTGAGTGGAAGGGAGCCAAGCCAGAAGTAAGGTGTGTCCCCGAGCCATCCTGTTTGTTCAGGGCAGGTTTTTATTATTTTCCATTAATTATTTGTACTACTGTAACACTTAGGAGCCCTAGTCCTAGACCAAGACCCCATTATGCTAGGTTCTGTACAAACACAGCACAAAAAGATGGTCCCTGCCTTAAAGAACTCACCATCTAAGTATAAGACAAGACATGACAGGTGTATACAGACAGACAAATGGGGGAGCACAAAAAACAATGAAACAATATTCATCATCGTGATAGGCAGGCTGTGGTCTCAGCACACCAGCAGTCTCGTCATTGTCAATTTTTTTCTAGGCATAATTGAAAATGAGCATTTTAAGGAGGGTTTTGAAGGCGAATAATGTATTAGTTTTAAAGATGTTTATGGGACGCTCTTCCCAAGAATGAAGGACAGCATGTGAGAAAGCACAAAGATGTTTGCTGGAAAATTTAAAGCATGGGCAATGGAGGCTGGTATTACAGGTCGATTGGAGTTGGCATCTCAAATAGTGAATGAGAGATGTAAGGATGGATATGAGTAGGACAAGGCTGCATTTGTTAAGAGCAGAGAAAAGGACGTTGCAGTAATTGAGACATGAGATTATGAAAATTTAGATGAGGGTTTAGTTGTGTGGATGGATAGGAAAGGCCATATCTTAGAGGTGTTATGAAGAAAAAAATCTGAAGATTTAGACATAGCCTGGATGTGAGCACCTAGAGAGAGGTCCAAGTCAAAGACAATGCCCAGGTTATGGGCCTGAGCAACAAACAGGATGGTGGTGTGGTCAAAATCAAGAAAGGATTTTGGGGGGAAGATAAGGAGCTTTGTTTTATCCATGTTATGCTTGAGCTGATGGCTAGACATCCATGAGGAGATGTCAGAGAAACAGACTGAGATTTTAGTCTGGGAATACAGAAACAGGCATGGAGCAGAGAGAGGTAGATCTATGAGTTATCCACATAGAGACTGTGGCTGAATTTGGGTTTGAAGATGAGATTACCCAGAGATAGATATAGAAGAGAAAAGATGGGAACCAAAGACAGAGTGTAGAACCCCCAATGAAAACTGGAGGGGGATTGAGGCACATCCATTGAAGGACATGCTGAAGGAGTGATTGGAGAGATAGGAGAAGAACCAGGAGATGACAAAGTCATGGAAGCCACAGGAGGACAAGATTTCAAGAAGTAGAGCATGGTTGACAGGGTTAAAGACAACTGATAGGTCAAGGAGGATGAGGATGGAGTACTGGTTGAGTTTTGGCCAGGAAGAGATCAGAGACTTTGGTGAGAGATGTTTCAGTGGAGCACAAGAGACATAAACCAGACTGGAGAATGTCTAGAAAACAAATGGAGGGGATAAACTCCAGACAGTGATTGTAAACAGCATGTTTAATGAGCTTAGAAATAAAAGAGAGAAGGGAAATGGGGTGCTAGTTGGAGAGGCAAGTGGGATCCTGGGTGTTTTTTTTTTTTTTTTTTTTTAAAGATAGGATTCACTAAAGCTTGTTTGTATTGGGAGAGAACGGTTAAGGAGAAGAGTAAGGGAGGGGATGAGTATGGGAGCAAGGGAGATTAGCACATAAAAAAAAACTTTCTCTCAGATCATATCTGCCACTTTTCCCCAAACTGCTCCTGGAGAGATTTCAAGCCTCAATGGATTATTTCAGCTCTCCTCCTGATTATATGAGCTACCTATGCCCATCCAGGAGATAATAAACAATTATCAGCTTAGGGCTTGTCTACACAAATATTTAATTTGCAGTGTGCTGGTGTGTGCACCTACCCTGCACTAGCTTGCTGCACACTAACTATCTGTGTGGACACTGCTGATTCTCATTAGCAGTTCATAAGTGTGTTTTAATCTAATCTGTTTCAAACTGGGGTAGATAAAAATGCACTAATGCACAGCAGTAGGGCCCACATGGACAGTTAGTGATGGCAAGCTAAGATTCACACCCCAACTTTCCACAAACTAAATGTTAATGTTGACAAACCCATAGTTTCAAATAGCAAGTATTGGATAATTGCAGTTCACTGTTTGTAATCAATCCATTCTCTTCTGCTCCTTCCTACTCCATCCCTCCATTCCACCCCCAAATCAGAATAATTTCAAATAGTGAATGAATTCATCACAATCACTCCTGGTCTGCAGGCAGAAAGAGACTAAGACCTTCTTTACACTTACATTTTGCAGCTTTACCTATGCTGGCACAGTAAAATGGCAAGACTCCCTAGTGTAGCTTCAGTTATACCAGAAGTGCTTACACTGGTGTAGGTTATTCCAGTTCAGTGAAGTGAAATAAACTATACCTGCATAAACACTTTTATACTGGTATTACTGCCTCTAATGTAGGGCTTTTACAGGCCAAAAATCACACACCTAACAAACACAGCTATGGCAGTAAAACTTGTTAAATGTAGACCAGGCCTGAGTTCCCTGAATAAATCAGTTGCTTAGCCCTAGTAGATACTCAGCAGTTGTAAACATCTAACTCCAATGATTATTCCTTTCTAGTTCCAATGATTATGTAACTGAATTTTGTGCAAAGAGTATGGTTATAATGAATTCATTGACTCAACCCCATCAAATTGTTACATTACTTACTTACAAGGCAGCAAAGGTTCTGGCCTCTGGAGTTCATCCTGAATGAGATCAATGGATGTACTTTCGCAGCAAGTGGTAGTGGTCCTCTGAATGACTTTTTGTTGTTTTTCTTCAGTGGTAACTGCCTCCCAAAAAGTTTCTTGACAACACGTGAGCAGATTGTAGCCATATGAGCAAACACTATTGATATTATTTACCCTAACAGGATGATTCAGCAACTGCAATTTATGTGCTGTTTTATTTCATTTCAGTGTGATAAATCTTCAACTTTGCTATTGTCAAAGGAGCAGCAATGAAATACGAGCAGTAAAAAAAGTGCCAACCCAGTGTATATATATAAGCACATCTTTTCCTTCCTTCCTTCCTTTCTTCCTTCCTTCCTTCCTTCCAAATATAAATAAACTTTCTGTTCCCTTATTTAATTAAAAAAATTAAGTAATAAATATTTTGGTGCGAGAATTGTCACACAGCTACTTAAAAAATTAAAAAGCTATCTATGTTATTAAGAACATATGTTGCCATTACTGTATCTTACACCAGATAACTTCTCTTCCCATGTGTGGTTCTTTAAGTGCATTGTATTTCAGAAGTAGAGTGAGTATCATGTGATGCAGGGGTTGTTATGGGAGTTATCTGTTTTTAATAAATAACTGGATAACGTACAACAACGAACATCCTCAAATGACCAGAGCACAGGTTAGAGCCATCTTGGGCAATTATGCAGTTTAGGATCATTTAAAAATGTTGAAAGAGAGCCAGATGCTAATCCTCATTGAAATACTATTACTGAAAACAGTCGTAGTTGATCTTTGTGTGAATTATACTTCTCAGTAGAAAGGATCTGCATGTATTTTATTGAACGTAACCTTACTCGATACCTTCAGGTAGTGTCACCTTTTGACTACTCTGTACCAGTAGGTCCCTCTATGTAAGGAAAGCATGCACTCATTTCTGATTCACAACTAGGTAGTCACTCACATCAGTTTTACATGCCTTGGACAAGAAGACGGAGGTGAAGTTCTCTCTGAAAGTGTCAGATGGTTCCTTTCCCCCCCAACTAAAACAGTCATTTCAGAGAAACCAGCAAACATACAGAAAAATCTAGAGTAGACCTAGATTTCTCCCTTTGAAAAGGTCTGTCAACCACAGTTCAATGTACGTATAATTTATCAGCACATGACTCAAGTTCAAAACTGCCTTCTTTCAGACCACAGGCCTATAGCACACCACCCTCTTGGGAGGAATATTGTCCCTTTTCCCAGAGCCTGGGTTCGCTGTACCTAATTGTCTTTAAAGATTAGGAATGTGCACAAAGATCCTGATTAAGAGGAATTGCAGCCCCAGTTTACACAGATACTATTCATTATCCTAGATTTAGTATAGTGGCAACTTCCAAGTACATTGGCAATATGCAAAAAACAATTAGCCCTAAATAATTGGCCCACTCCGAACACAGCATCTGAATGTCAGACCTCTCCAAATTTCATTCACAGTCCCCTGGCTGTTTGGTCCTGGAACTCTTATCTTTTTAATGACTTTTCTCTCACTGGCCATCACCTGAAATTAAAAAATGCCACCTAAATCCAGTTAGGACTGGTCTGGCCAATTATGGGCAAAAGGGCATCTTCAAAGTAGCAGGCATTTGTATAGTTAATCTCACAGCATTATATGCAGTAAGGGACTGCTACATGCACTAAAAAAGAGAGTGCTCATTCACAGAAAAAACATTGTCACACCAATAAAAATAAATATGGCTGAATTATGACAACTTTACCTTAACATATTATTTATGTCAGTGGTGTCCATCATTTGGCCCTCAAGGATGACTGTTAAGAAGAAAACTCATACATGCTTATGAATTGAGAATATGTTCCCTGAGCTATGTCCTACAACTTTTAAACTGAACCTGACTCCCCAGTTACTTCCCAGACCACCCCAGGCCAATCCTGATCTGAACTGAAAGCACTGCAGCAGGGGAGGGAGACAATAGTTCTGGTTTCTCCATTGCCTGCTTCCCTACTGGGCAGGGGGAGCCCCAGAGAAACCAGGATGGGAGCTTCACTCGCTCTGATGGAGTTTAGAGGAGCATCTAGCAAAGGATGGCCCCTGCCCCCCCACCCCCCCACCACCACCACCCGTGGCAACTCAAGAGAATAGAATAAGAGAAGCTGAGAACCAGCAACCAGTCATGGCTCCTATTGTGTCTTTAGCTCTTTACACAACATTAGTAATATGAAGAAGCCACCCAGGCACAGCTGGGTCCCAAATAACCATGTTCACTTGCTGTAAACAAATATGCAAGGCTTAGCTACACACATACTTCTGCTCTGACTGATTTCTGACAGCTTCTAAACCAGGGGTCGGCAACCTACGGCACGCGTGCCAAAGGTGGCACGTGAGCTGATTTTTAATGGCACGCTGAGGTCCCGGCCGCCGGCCCCGCTCAGCCCGCTACCGGCCTGGGTGAAGGGAACCCCAGGCCGGTAGCGGGCTGAGTGGAGCCGGCGGCTGAGACCCTGGCTGGCAGGAGCCGGTGGCCGGAACCCCAGACTGGCAGCGGGCTGAGCAGGGCCCCAGCCCTGCTCAGCCCGTTGCCAGCCCAGGGTCCTGGCCGCCAGTCCCGCTCAGCCCACTGCTGGCCTGGCTGGACGGAACCCCGGGCCGACAGCAGGCTGAGTGGGGCCAGCGACTGGAACCCCGGCTGGCAGTAGCCAGTGGACAGAACTCCAGACTGGCAGTGGGCTGAGCTGCTCAGCCCGCTGCTGCTCTGGGGTCCCGGCCACCGGTCCCGCTTAACCCGCCGCTGGTCTGGGGTTCCAGCTGCCGGCCCCTTGCCAGCCGGGGTCCTGGCCATCAGGACCCCGGCTGACAAGGGGCCGGCAGCCGGAACCTAGAAGTGAAAGTAAGGCGGAGTGTGCACGCTCGGAGCCGGCCGACGCTGGGACACTCCGCTGCAGCTGGAGGCACGGCGCGTGGTGCACTCCCAGCTGGGGTCCTGCCTGCTGGAACTCTCCTGCAGGCTGGCGCTGGCGGCCCCGTGCACCGGACTAAGCAGCAGGCAGTCAGGCAAGTGAAAAGGGCCGGCGGGAGGTGCAGTGGAGGTATCCATGTCCCAGCCTGTCCTGCTGCCCCTCTCTCGCCACTGTGGCTGGATACCAGGGCACTACAGGCACATGCCGTCCCTGCGGCGTGCACAGCTGCGCCCCTCGGGGGGAAGGGGAAGGGAGCGGCAGGCCAGGGAGTCTTCTGCCGCCGCCCCCCATTTGCCTGCAGATTCAGTGCCCCCACACAGCTGACACACAGCTCCCTTGGCAGGAACAGGAACAGCATGGGGCAGGGACCCATCCACCATCCAGGTAACCCAGCTGCAACCGGGACTGTCCCAGGCCAGCCCCAAGCCCCCGCCCCCCCAGGACTTCCCCCCTACACACACACACCCCAACCCCCAACCCCCTGCCCTGAGCCTCTCATGCCACCCAACCCTGACTCCTGGACCTCCCATGCTCCCAGCCCTGACTCCTGCATCATCCACATCCCCACCCCCTGCCCTGAGCTCCCCACCGCCCAACCCCCTGCCCTGAGTGCTCCCCCCCACACCCACACATCCCCAGCCCCTGAGCTCCTCCCCCCAAGGGGGGTTGCAATATGACAGTACCTGTAAGAAATTTAAGTTACTTTCACTCTTGCTGGAACCCCAGACCAGCAGCGGACTGAGCAGAGCCGGCGGTGGGCTGAGCGGCTCATCCCGCTGCTGGGCTGGGGTTCCGGCCGCCGGCCCCGCTCAGCCCACTGCCAGCCTGGGGTACCGGCAACCAGCCCAGGGCTCTGCTCCTGGCCTCAACCCAGCGCTCTTCAGTCACCCCCTGCTGTAGCCCACATTGGAAAACTCAGCAAGGAAAAGCAAGGGCCAGGATGACACTAAACTGGTAAGATCTGCATTTTAATTTTATTTTAAATGAAGCTTCTTAAATATTTTAAAAACCTTATTTACTTTAACTACAACAATAGTTTATTTATATAATATAGATTTATAGAGAGAGACCTTCTAAAAAAGTTAAAATGTATTACTGGCACGCCAAACCTTAAATTACAGTGAACTTGACACACCACTTCTGAAAGGTTGCCTACTCCTGTTCTAAACCATTGAACACAGTGAGCACCACTAGGGGGCTCTCACAAACTAATTAAAAAGCTATACCCTTTCCTATACAATGCAGCTCCCCAGTTCTCTTTTCCAGCCCAAGTTAAATCAGCCTGGGGGGTGGTCTAACTTGTGTCAGCCCGCTATGGTTCCCAAGGGACTTTACACCTGCTGGGGATACCTGGAGCAAAGGTTACTCTCATCCCCCCAACTCCCCTCCCCGCTGTGTGTCAGAGGCTGCAGAGAAGGAGGAAGAGGAGTCAGCAATGCAGGCCCTGCACTCACTGGGGACTCCCACATGCTGGGGTATGCCCAGCAAGGGGTTTGCAGGTGTTTTCGGTTCCCATTTCACCTCCCAGCAGTGCAAAGGGAGCGGAACCAAGCAGAGAATCTGCTCCTAAGTATCAGTTGTGGCCCCTTGACCTTTCTGAAATAACATGTTCATCCCTCACATTCAAAAGGTTGGACACCACTGATTTATATAGTATCATAGTTGTGCCTGGTACTTCAGAGGTGAGCAAAAGCATGACCTTTCCCTGACATGCTCAAATTCCAAGTTAAATCCAAAGCATTACAAACACGACTGCAGACAATGGTAGTAAAGGAGTCGGGATGTGGCTTGTGAGGGGCGGCAATGGGAAGAATACTACTCATGAATAATGTAGTTTGTCTGCTGAGTGTTGATCATGTGCATTGTTTAATCAGCATATCTCTTGATTTTCGGCTTCTCATTAGAAAGAGACATGTTTTAATAACTTTCTGGGGCATGACCTTTGAAAAGCTTCATTGAACTTCCGCTCCTAAAGATACAGTGCCAAAATTAGTGCTAATGTGTAAGGTGACATAACTTAGACCTGTGCACTCAGTCCTCCCTCTACTTACTCTACTCTATGGATATTCACTCTGTTGACGTGTAAGAGAGTCTAAATAGGTGCTCGGAAAAGGTATAAACTAAAGTCACCCATCCTATTTTAACTTATGGTATATTACATCTTCTTTTGCCATCTTGGCTTTAGCTAAATCTACTCAGACTTTTTTGCATACAGTGAATAAGCATAAGGAAGTCTGAGTTCAAGGGAAAGCCTAACTCAGGGAATGTTTATATGGTGAGTTATTGTGTAGCAAGCTGAGGTATATATGTACAGTGCTCCATATGGACCCTATTGCTGTGCACTGAAAGTTCCGTAGTGTGTTTTGTATAGGTCAGAGTGCACTAGGGAACTTCTAGTGTGCCACAGTAGGGTCCACATGGATGGTTAGTGCACAGCACACTGGAGCGCTGTAGATTTACATACCTGCTTGCTACAAACTTACTTGCAGTATAGACTAGCCCTTACATTGCCTTACAAATCACCTCTGAATTTGGCCCCACAATTTTATGTCTTGCAGACCTGTTCTCTGTCATCCTCGTAAACTATAACAATAGCAGCCAATTTAATTAGTAATGTTAATTAACTTACTCAAATGGTAGAAAAATGCTTCCCTTTAAATCTTTTCTGTTGCAGTGCTTGGTTATTTCCATTAACACAATTGACTTGGCTGCTCCAGGCAGATTCATTTGTCAATGTTTTACCTTTTTCCTTGAGGCACAATGTATTGGTTTCTTGCTAACATACTTTGACATGCTTAACTCTATCAGAAACATAAGACTGATAAATCCTGAGACCCCCATATGAAGTCAGATTCTGTTGGATGGCAGACAAGCATGCAGATATCTAGTTGCAAAGCTGCAGCAACAGTAGGACACTAATGTGAGTAGTTGTGTTATGGAGTGTCAGATTTATTGAGAACTTTGTTTAAGAAGTTCAAACAAGGGGCATGACTTTCAAGCACCCATGTTTGAGCTGTTTCACCATGTGGCATAAAGATCACCGATATTTACATGCTCATTAATACCATATGATAATATCATGGTGGATATTACAACAAATGCACTATAAAAATGATGGTCAATTCAAATTGTTCTACTTATCCTTCAGATATAGATGTGTACATTTTGAACTTGATGTTAGTGCTTTATATTTACAAGCATGTTCATTATTGTTTCAGCACAATTGAAACAATTCTGTGACTATTAAACTTTTTTGTTTGTTTCATTGCTTCTTAAGCTGCCTGATGAAATCTTGTCTGCTGACTGGCTGTAAATTTCTATGCAAGTGTCAAGTAGCTTTGATGAGATCTATCATAATTATTGTTAAGCTAGACTTTATTTGGCTTTAATACTATATTATCTTCCATATTGAGACAATTACTACATTTAGCTGCTGCTGGAGATAACAAATGCCTAAAGAGCTTTTAAAACAAAGATAGTTATAATACAGTATACCACAATTATGGTTAAATTCCAGATTTATATTCTTGCTCTGAATTTATGGACCAGATTGTTTTTCTATCTTCTGTTTTACCATCTGTTCCTTATAATACTTAAATAGGGAAACACTACTTTCATGCAGCCTAGCAAAAGAAAATCCACAATTGGAGAAAAACAGGGAGTGAATTTTAATAACTGATTAAGTATATGGAAGAGGCAAGTGCTCAAACTAAGGTTTTACAACACTGTCATATTCATAGGACTATTAAATGGATCAAAATCTTAGTTACAACAGAAGAAAGGAGAGTGATTGTCTTTGATCATTGCTGTCCCGCAGAGAAGCTTCTTGGCCATATGGTATGATTTTTGTTAGAAAAGATGTGCTGAGAAAGAGCCTGTAGAGATAACAGAATCATAGAATCATAGAATATCAGGGTTGGAAGGGACCTCAGGAGGTCATCTAGTCCAACCCCCTGCTCAAAGCAGGACCAATCCCCAACTAAATCATCCCAGCCAGGGCTTTCTGTTCCCAAGCCTGACCTTAAAAACCTCTAAAGAAGGAGATTCCACCACCTCCCTAGGTAACCCATTCCAGTGCTTCACCACCCTCCTAGTGAAAAAGTTTTTCCTAATATCCAACCTAAACCTCCCCCACTGCAACTTGAGACCATTACTCCTTGTTCTGTCATCTGCTACCACCGAGAACAGTCTAGATCCATCCTCTTTGGAACCCCCTTTCACGTAGTTGAAAGCAGCTATCAAATCCCCCCTCATTCTTCTCTTCTGCAGACTAAACAATCCCAGTTCCCTCAGCCTCTCCTCATAAGTCATGTGCTCCAGCCCCCTAATCATTTTTGTTGCCCTCCGCTGGACTCTTTCCAATTTTTCCACATCCTTCTTGTAGTGTGGGGCCCAAAACTGAACACAGTACTCCAGATGAGGCCTCACCAATGTCAAATAGAGGGGAATGATCACATCCCTTGATCTGCTGGCAATGCCCCTACTTATACAGCCCAAAATGCCGTTAGTCTTCTTGGCAACAAGGGCACACTGTTGACTCAGATCCAGCTTCTCGTCCACTGTAACCCCTAGGTCCTTTTCTGCAGAACTGCTGCCTAGCCATTCGGTTCCTAGTCTGTAGCAGTGCATGTGATTCTTCCGTCCTAAGTGCAGGATTCTGCACTTGTCCTTGTTGAACCTCATCAGATTTCTTTTGGCCCAATCCTCTAATGTGTCTAGGTCCCTCTGTATGCTATCCCTACCTTCCAGCGTATCTACCACTCCTCCCAGTTTAGAGTCATCTGCAAACTTGCTGAGAGTGCAGTCCACACCATCCTCCAGATATTAATGAAGATCCAGCACACCATGGATAAGGTGAATGCAAGACTTTCTTTATTTCTTGTTTATGCAGATTCTTACCTCCTTGTTCTGTGCCCCCTAGTGGCAGCTATAAATATTCACAACTAGCAAGGACAGCTACAATGTCAGTTGCCTAAAAGAATTATACTAGTTACACATCCAGAGTGGATGATTGAAGGTTTCAGGTCTAAAGAAAGAAAACACGAGAAAGCAGATTTTGAAACAAAACGAGCTAATCTGAAAAACAACAGACTTCATTGCTCTCACAATACAAATGGCTGAAATTCCAGTGGAATGGCCAGTGAAATAAAGATTCAATTTCTGATAACAGTTGGGAATGATCAGGGCCAGCTCCAGCTTTTTTGCCGCCCCAAGCGGTGGAGAAAAAAAAGAAAAAAGAAAAAGATAAAGCCGCGAGGGGCCCACCGCCGAATTGCCGCCCCTTTCAATTGGCCGCCCCAAGCACCTGCTTCCTGTGCTGGTGCCTGGAGCCGGCCCTGGGAATGATTCATATAGATATGTGATCCCCTGCAATACCAATCAACAGGCCCTATAAGTTTCAGTACTCAGGTTTCAGTTCATGACCATCTCTCCACAGCACTTTTCCAAACTGTTCTGCCATGCCATGCCAGTTTGCATGAGGGCAGTAGTAATATCTTTCTGGAGTGGAGTGAAGCTGAGGGATGGAGGAAGGTAGGAGAAGAATGGATGGAAAATTCCTGTGAAACAAGAGGAACAGGAAATTTTCCCCAACTGAACCCATGTAAAAGGGAGAAGAGTTTATCACTTCTGCAGAGCTCTGTCAGCAGTAGACCCAGCCCAAAAAGGAGAAGCATATTGCATGCAAAATTTCGACACGCTAACAAGATTTAATTTCCCTGGAGATTTTTTTTAAATTATTTTTCTTTTTCTGTTAAAAAGTTGAAAAAGAAAAATATGGAATTGTTTACAAAGTTGTTTTGAAAAATTTCATTTTAATAGGGGACCCTCTCCCCACCACCACATTTTTTAATTCCTCAAATCTTTTTCCAGGGGGGAAAAAAGTGTTTGTATGGGGAGGGGGGAGTTTAAAGTGAGATAGGTTCTCTCTCTCTCTTTCTCTTATTCTTTTCCAAAATGTTGTTGAAAAGTTTCCAAGAAAATAAAGAAGTTTTAATTTTTTTAAATGCTCATGAAAGATACTTAACCTTTTTTGATTGGCTCAGATAATGACAGAGCTGTGCAGAAGAAAAAGGGTGTTCTGTAGAAGTAAGAAGAGCCATTCACTTTGACCAAAGCTGCTATAGGTCCAACGATGCATGTAACCACATGGTCAACAGCACATGGTCAAGAGCAGTGGATGATCAGTAATCCAAGCACCTTGCCTAAATGTGGGTGAAGCCAGACTAATAATGTTTACCCCTGGTCTTGTGGAACTTTTTTCGTGCATTTACTTCCATTTTGACCAAAAGTTTCTTTTGTGAACTTTGGTCACTATTTGTTCAATTCTAGATTAGATCTTTACTTTTCTAGAACATCTTTATCAAAAGGAGATAAATGATTTATAATTCATTTTACAGTGTGATAGATTCTGCCCAAAATTGTCAAATCAGCCAAAGTTGATAAAATGTTCACAGTGTTCCAGGAGCCATAGGTCCGTTCCTCAGCTGTTGTACATCGACATAGTCCCATGGACCTTTATGTTGTGTAGAGCTAGTGAGCCTGCTTCCCTTCTTGTGTATATTGTGGTAAATCAGGAGTAAACCCGTGGGTCATTGAAGGTATACACATGTAAAACTGATGTGGTTGATGTGAGTGAGCCCAGTACACAGTACTGAATTTTCACAAAGCAACTTGATCACATTTTAGTTATTTGTTTGTTTTTTGGTCAAAAACGTGTGGTTCTTAGAAATTGTTAAATTTTGGCTCCTATCTGGAAGTCCATGATCTTAACTACAACCCTTTCACTTTACTGATCTGATTCTGGAACCTCTTCCTTTTCCGGAGAAGATCATTCAAGAAGAAATGTTAAGAAATGGTCAAAACGGAATGGTCAACTCCAGCTTCTGATCGCCCAATGATACCAGCCTCTAGCTCTCACTTCTTAAACTTTCAAATAAGCACCTTCATGCTTTCTCACATGCTGCCCCTGATGCTTGAGAGAAGCTTCCTGTAAAGTTTTACAAAACTACCTCATTATCTTCCTTCAAATCCCTCCATAAAACACTCCTTTGCCATGAAGACTTCAAAACACTTGACAACGTTTAGGCTTCTGCAGTGCTGAGATCACCTCTTGTCAGGCTGACCAATATTGTCTTATTATTTCCTTGTGCTCTCCCATCTGTCTGCCTGTATCCATCTGTTGTCTCTTGTCTTATACTTAGATTGTAAGCTCCTTGGGGCAGGGACTGTCATTTTGTTCTGTGTTGATACAGCACCTACCATAATGGGGTCCTGGTCCGTGGCTGGGGCTCTTAGGTGTGACAATAATACAAATAATAAGTAATCACAGCTCAGACATCACATTGATGAGTGTGGAATAAGGACCTAAATGGAATAGAATTGCTGGGCTTACAGTATAATCGACTATATGAAGGAGTATGCTTTGGGGTTGGAAGGTAATTTATTTTAAAGGGAACATATTTTGTTATTAGAAAATTACCCAAGTCAGCACCTCCACGTTGTCTTTCAAAACTCTTAAAACAGGATGTGGAATTTGTCAGGATGTGTATGTGGTTTTTTTTTTGGTGGTTTTTTTTTTTTGCATTCAGTAAAACTTAATCCAATTATGCAGTTAATTACAGACTTTCTAGAATTGTCTAGTATGTGGTAAGGATGTCATGCCAATACACCAAGCATATATAGACAAAAAAGGGTGATGCAGGACAGTTTAACTCTTTTGTATATATTACCCACTATCAAGCATCATTTTCCACTAATTGCCTGGATCTAGGAAGAAACTAGTCAGGGTGTGGCGCTTAGGACAATATGGGATTAGTGCTATGTGAAATGTTTGTGCAACTAGCCAGAATGTCAATGATTTATTATACAGACATTGTTTGCCTGGATATGCAAAACCGAAACATCGTCATAGTCGCACTGCTTTATCTACTACAGCGGGGGACAAATTTTTTAGCTCTTTGTGAAACTTTGTTTTTGTGAAACTCCATTTTGGCTTGGTAGCTATAGTAAATAAGGCTGGGCCTGGCAGGCTTCATAAGTCTAGACTGGAGAAAATCGGAAGAAAACTTGAGGGAGGTGAACCCCCTACGAACACTCATAGAATGACTGAACCACTTATTTTAAAATGCTGTTAGACTTCTGGGAGTTACTATGGCCTAGATCCATAAAGGGACTTAGGTGTTACAACATCTAACTTTTAGGCACCTAGAAAATCAATGGAATCCACCAAATCTGGGCTAGGTTCCCTATACCAGGCCTGGGGAGAGATCAGCATCTTAGAATGCAATCAACAAAAGCCAGCACATGAGGTGGGAAGCTGCCTAAGCTAGCCATTGGCAATACCAATGAGAGGGGTGTCCTAAGCCCCACCCCTTTCACAGAGAACTGCTCTCCTGGAGTCAGGAGGTTTACATGCCTAAACCATTCTTGCAAGACCTACTAAGGCTTCTATTATAAATTTTAGGCCAGTGGTTAGAACACTCATCTGGGATGTGGGAGACCCAGGTTCAATTCCCCACTCTGCCTGAGGGGAAGATGGAATTTGATCAGCAGTTTCCCACCTTTAGGAGATTGCCCTAACAACCCAGTTATAGAGTCATTCTCTCTCTAGCCTAATGACTCTTTAGTCCAAAGAGGAACAGCTTCAACAGGAGAGACTCCCATATTAGAGCATCCTATAGCCTGGTGACTAGGGTACTTTTCTGAAAGTTGGGAGACCCCTGTTCAAATCTCTTCTTCCCATCAGGCAAAGTGGGGAATTGAACTTGGATCTCCTATATCCCAGATGAGTGCACTAACCACTACAAGTATGAAGGAATAAGGTTTTGGATTTTGAATGGGTCCCTATCTGATAGGTGTGCTCTGAGCATGACTACCGGCTCAGGGCAAGATAGGCAGGAGAATGTCTATCTCCATCTTATTTGAGGATCAGACTGGGGCTTAGGCATGAGACAGGTATCTGGACACCTAGAAAGAGGTGTTGTGTGCATGACCCAGTGGTAGACACTTAGGCACTCAGGTATCTTTTACAGTAAAAATTTAGGCAATGAGTGAGTCTAGGCACCTACAGGGTTAGGTGGCAGCTGAGTAGCAGTTTTGTGGAACACAGTGGAGCCTAAAATTGGGACGTAGGCATCAGAATCTGGAGTCCCTTTGTGGATCTGGCCAATGTGCTTACATCCCAGCAGCCTGCCATCAAAAAGGATATAGTCTTCCAGAGTTTGGGGGGGCTCTTTACAAAATAAGGGTCTACTTGAGGATAGTAGCGGAATGTCCCAGGTGTTGCTAATTCTTATGATTTTAATATTTGGTAATATCATGAGTCTTGTGATAGTCGGTATTTTTCTTAAAGCTGCAGGAATCAGGTTATTACTTGAGGATGTCAGTTTTCATTTAAAAAAAAAAGAAGTTGCTAACCCTAATGGCTGCAGACAAAGGCTTGAGAACTTGAACCCTAAATACTCCAACAATAAAAAATGTATTATTTTTAAAAGTCTCATGATTTTTGAGCCAATCTCATCATGTTTGGATTCTTGGGGTTATCAGTACTGTACCCCAATATCCAACTCTAAAGGATGGGCTTATTTAAATATGTTCTAGTATACAGCCTTCAAGGTTTGCCAGACTTCCATGTCTCAGTTAGGTACATGCTTAATTTTACTCACACGAAACTCCTGTTAACTTCAGTGTGTGGGAACATGCTGTATGTGTTTTGTGGAGAAGAAAATTTCATCTTGTAGGATTGTCAGTTTGGCATGTTTCCTAAAAACTAAAAATTATGATGTTTTTTAAAGTTATAACTATAACTAGCTACAGTCAGCAGCAGAAAATCAAGAGTTATTAGTGAAAGAAGAACATTTCAATAGAACAATCTAGCATGCTAATTTTAGAAGATTAGAAATTCATATTCTAGCATAGACTCTGGGGATGTGCTAACGCAGTGCATTGTTACGAGCTAAATGGTTGGTAATTTACTTAGTCAGTTCCTGTCAGCAGTTTCATCTGAGTTGGATAGGTATAATTGTGTCTTAGAGAAGGCCCCCAATGTGGTTAGGACAGAACCAAACTTTCCCAAATCCATCATTAGGTACAATTTCCTGCTACAGATAAAAATGCTTCTGCCTCCAGTATATATTTGTGTTCTGCTAATAGAAAAGTAACTTGCTGTAAAAACACATTAAGTATAGTCCCAGTCTTCAAAGTTAATTTGATTTAAACTGTGACACTACATAGTTATCCTATTAGATTTGTATGTGCACGAATGTGGCATTCAATCGAGCAATGTTAATATGAAAACTTTCACACCGTAAAAGACCCTTCAATACTCAACTGTGCCACCCAGCCACCACGTTTATTGGATTTTGAAAGCAAATGCTTCATGAATGTTTAACGATCCAGAGTATTTTCATGGGGAAAGTGTGGGAGGTTTAAAGTTTCTGAACCATTTTGCAGAAAATGAAGTGAAAACCATTACTGCTGTTGGCCATATGACTCAATAATAACTTGGAGACAAAAATTGTTTATGTTTGGCAGAAGTTAATACCAAACAAGATCTATAATCTTGTCTTTGCTAACAAACATATTTCCTCTTTAAAAGAGGAGCTAAAATGTCCTTACTATGATCTTACACTTTCAAAGATAAGGTACTTTGTCTAGGTTGGAATTTTGTTGTGTTTTCCTGCCAAATCTCTTTAAATAATAATAATAATAATAATCAGATCTGGATCTCTCCAGCTTGAAGCTTTATACAATGTTTATTACAGTCTCGCTTTATTTTGAAAAGGAAAAACAGCAGGAAATTGAGTATTTAATCATGTATATAATGTTAAAATTTGGAAACTTTTTTGTTTGAATTACTATAGTGTAGGAGCCAGCATTTATTACAATGTTTTGATTTTTATAACTTTCAACACATTTGGCTCAGACTTGTGAACTTAGGTTTTTTTGTTTGTGTTTAAATTCTTTCCAATTAGGTTTGCTGACTCCTACAGTTATCTATTTAGTTTATTCCTAAGCCTATCATTGTGTCATCTTCAGAGTTAGTGTTTCATTTGGGAGAGGTTGGAACAACAGTCGTTAGATGTATTTCCAGGTCTGCAAATGTTCAGCACTGTTTTCTAGATCAGAAAGATACTTATATTTAAAATAATATGAACTTTCTGATTTATTTGATTATTATTATTATTGTTGTGGTTATATTTTGGTAGTGCCAGATTTTCAACAGTGCTCTGCAGCTCCTATTACTCAAAATGGGAGCTAATGGGTGCTAAGCACTTCTGAAAATCTGGCCAAAAAACTCTTGCAACAAATTTTTTTTTCTGTGTTTTAACCTTTACCATTGAAAGTGAATCCTTTTCAAGTAAAATAACATCTCTTAAAATCTTAGGGGGACATTTTCCAGTGCCTAATTGCCTTTAGTGGGTCTAGTGCTCCTAAATCCCTCAGGTGCATTTGAAAATCTTCCCCTTAGTCTTTCCCCTATTCTCTCCAAAATCATAGAACTTTGTAGCTCTGCTTCTGTCCAAATGTTTTATGCAGAGTAATAGCCTGAAGATTAATTAAGGACTCACTGTTGCAGTCACTTACTTTCTATGAGTACTCCCACTTAATCAGGCTCTAAATTTGTACTGAATTTGAGGCATTCTGTTAGGTATTGTAAAACCTTAATAATCTACAGTTATACTCATTAATCTAAATGTTACAGGCTAATCCTGTGGTCATTCATGATGAGTGACTCCAATTATCTATTAGAATAAACCCTCGACATTTGGGGTGTTTATCCAAAAGTCTTTGGTCTAGAAAATAGACTGGAAACCACTTGAGAACAAACTTTATTGCACAATTGCTGATACTTCCTGGATCAGTGAAAACATACTTGATTTATTTAGTTTTATTTTTAGATGTGTTTCTCAGCAAATATAGATGGGAGTGAGCAAGGAGAGAAAGAAAGGTTCTGTGCATTGCAGCCATCTGTGACTTCCATAGCAGGTGGGAACCCAGAAGCGCTCCCTGGAGACTAACATCAGTGAGGGTCTCAGTCATGGAGATTAGCCATCTTCCCTTTGACACATTCTCAGAAAGAACCAGAGATTGGCACTGAGGAGAAACAGAATGGAAGTGAGTGGGGAAAGACCAGAGAAGAAATCAGATTAAGAAAAGGGGGGATAAGTCGGTTTGATACCATCTACCTCTGTGAGGGTCTGTGTTTCAGACAAATTTTCATAGTCAGTGGTAGAGATAGTCAGGAAGTGGGGATGGGTGGGAAGGGATCTGCAAAAGTTATGTCCTATTTTCAGTTGGGGAAAAAACATTTCAACAGATTTTCTGACCATAATTAACCAGTGGTAGCCAACACTCCCTATAGACCTAAGTGAATTGGTAGCGCGAACCCTTGATCTTTGCAGGAGAAAGTCATCAAACAAGAAGCCTCTGTATCTGTATATAATTATATTACTGAGTATGCAGCTATTTTTCTAAATGTCAAAATGTGGCTAGTAAATAACCCTAAAATTCAATTTTAACATTAATACAATAAAGTAGTTTTTAAAGATAATAATGTTGGCTGGAGAAAAGACAGCTCTGGTTGTGCACACTGAGTATTTGTGAGGATATTTCTCTACCCCATTACCCTTCAGCCCCCTCCCCCCTCCATTTTTGACCTAGTTCTCTAATATAGCCACAGACACATACAAGATGTTGTTTAAAGTCACTTGAGGGGAAAAAAGCATGGCACTATTTATTAATGTCTCTTTATGCTCAATTTGTCATTGTTATATTAAGACATGTTCTGGCATTCTTGTTTTTACAATCTATGGTACGTTTAGAACACCTGTACAGAGAGAGACTAGTTGGAGACTCTTTTTAAGGGAATTATGTACAGTACATGCTACAAATGGGACTTGCAGGTAAAGCACCACATTCCAATAGCTTTACCAATAACTGCCGAATGCCTCCAATAGCTGTGCTTAGCAATATATTTCAAAAAGCCTTACTGTACCTTTATCTTCTAAACAAGTGGGCTAAATAGATTTCAGGCTATCATCTTTTTAAGGGGGTGACAGAAAAGGTAACCTAAATTCACCTAATCATAAACAACCTCCAGCCCTCCCCCTCTTCATTTTCCCCCATATGGCTTTCAGACTCCTAGCATATTTTAAAAGAATTGTATCTTAAAATCCCAACATCCCCCGTGAGCCTCCTCTTTCCTACTCCTCTGAAGTATCTCTCCCTATTTCTCCCCATCTGCATCTGTGTCTCTCCCATCTCTGATCCTTTTTCTGCTCCCTATGTATGTCCACTCTTTTCTATTCTTATGGCTTCCGATTCTGTTTGCCTCAGACCCTGGCTATCAGCAACACTGGAATTCAGTGCTTTCCCTTTCCAGGTCATCTTTCAACTTTTCCTATTTGCCTCTGGACTATGTAAAATAAATTTATTAGTATAGCTCATTTAGAACAAATAATATCCATTGCTGCAGCCAGGTGGCTTTGTTTGGTAGGTGGATGTAGCTATATCATTTTGTGAATCTTTGACTGATCCTTTGAATAATTCTCTTGACATCCCTAGAGATTTTACAGTGTGAAATGTATTGGTTTGTATAGACTTTCAGTGCTTTGGATTCCAAATTCAATTTTAAATGACCGTAAATTAACTATAGAGTGTGTTTTATTACACATATTAGATAGGAGGAGTGCTGACGGGGATAGGAAGTTAGTAGTTTCAGGTAATAAGGTAATTTGTAACTCTGAGGGTATGTCTTCGTGGGGAGTTAAGACAAATTAACTTAAGTTATGGAGTTAATGCACATAAATTAGTGTGCTTTAAACCCTCATGTGGACAGTCTCATTCAGAAGTAATGTGCCCTTAGTTTGTTGTAGCTTAATCCTCCAAGAGTTTAATGTGCTTTAAAATATGTGCATTAACTTCATTGCTAGATAATTCATCTGAACTTTCCTGAGTGTCCCGTGTAGACAAGCCCTTAGATGCTGCCATGTGGTTGGTGCTATGGTCCCAAGAGCACTTGACATTTGAATTCAGCAGTAGCCATGTGTGAAAGCAGGGGCAGAAGTAGGCTTGGCACATCTGATGGCAGCTCCCAAGGGGGGTTCTGTGATCCAACCCGTCACACTGTGACCCAACAAATGTGTTGTAATACGATTGCTGAAGTTGGTGTATAGGAAGCTGTAGGACCAACTGGAATGTTATGGAAGAGCTGGGGATGGGTTAGGGCTCTTTAGAGATCTCTGAAAAACACGTTTATTAAAAGAGAAGTTATTCAGGACATGATATTGCTCATAGGCAGCACGTGACTCTTGCATTTGGGGATGCTGGACACGAGAGCTAGAAGCTCCTTAGAAGTGTGTGGGGACCACCAAGCCCCAAGGTCCTGCCCATGCTCCATTCCCACACTGCCCCGAGGACCCGCCCCACTCTGTCTCTTCCTGCCCCTGCTCTGCCTCTTTCCCCAAGGCCTCCCTCATCCACTGCTCGCTTCTCCTCGCCCCCTCTCCCGAGGCCTACCTGCCCACTGCTCGCTTCTCTGCGCCCCCTCCCCCGAAACCTTCCACCCACTGTTCACCCCTCTCCATCCCCTCCCACTCCATCACTTGCCCCTTAGCTGAGTTGCTCTGCATCAGCACAGCAGGAGTCCCACAGCTGGGCCAGCCAGTGAAAGGCAGAACCACTTTTAAGAGTGATGGGGCCATGTGGCCCCTTGGCCTCCCCAGTGCTGGCAGGCAGGGGGCCTTGGGAGGGGCAGAGAGGCACAAGTAGCAGACCGGGGTGGCCTTGCGGAGGGGGTGGAGAGGAACAAGCAGTATGCGGGGGGGAGGGGCAGAGAAGGCCTACGGAGAGGGGGCGGAGAGAGAGGAGCAAGCGGTGAGTAGGTGGGAGCCTCGGGGGAAGAGGCAGAGCGGGGGCGGGAAGAGGTGGAGAAAGGGCAAGGCCACAGGGGGAAGAGGCCGAATGGGGGTGGGGCCACGGTCCGTGTGCGGGTGACCACCCCATTTCTTGGGAGCTTCCAGTGGCGGGAGGTGGGCAGCATGTTTGGGGAGGCTGAGCCTCCCCAAGCCTGTTATACCCGCTGCCCATGGTATTGCTAACTAAATTCCTGTGACCTTGTGTTGTTTAGACAAACTAAAAGCAGGACAACCCTCCCCTGACACTATGGATATTCCAGCATGACAACTTGCCTGCTAATGCTATTTCCCTCATTTTCTCTCCACCCCACCATAATTCCTTTGCAGTGACTGTCCTTAACTTTAATCCCCTTCATAATTGTAAATTTGCCCAGAACCTAAAAAGGTTCATTCAGTCTGGAAACTTCAGCTTTTCAGTGTTCAAAATTCTTCAAGGCACTTTCCTGCTATCCCTGTTTCCAAAGAACCCTAAATTCCAGGGTCTTCAAAATGATAATTGCAACTGAAAGTTTTAATCTATATTTGTTTTACAAATAAGCACTGTGTGTAAGTTCTCATTTCTCAAATATTTACCATGTCCCCTCCCCCCCATCTTCATTTGTGTGTAATTTCACAGTGCAGCAGAATGAATGATTTGGCTGCATTATACTCATCGAAACATCTGCAATAAACCATTCTCATTAGCATCTGAACAGTGGCTAATTGAATGGCCAAGCCTTGACTTAAAATATGAATTTCTCCTTTTCTGACCTTATCAAAGCAGATGGAAATAAATTTTCATCCTCCCTTCCCAAGTACAGAGCCCTTCTTTTAGAAGGTCACTCTGTGCTACCAGTTGATTTATGGAGCGTTACTAGTTAAAAAATGGAGAATCTGTAAATACTTGTGTGACAGACTGACAATATCCTGAAATATCCCCAACAAACCTTATGGAATTAAGATAAACTTTGTTGAATTAAGTTAAACCTTATTGAATTAGGGTTAATACCTTTGGGGTACACTCTGTAAAAATGCAATTGTGTATGTGGTGTTGTGGCATCATATGTACCTTCTCTATTAGAGAGGGAGGGATGCTAATGAACTTCTTCCATTATCAGCCTTTGAAGCCACCATTTGGGGAGATATGCATATACTAGTTCAAAGACCAACAGAGAAAGAGAAGACTTTTGGATAAAAAACCTGGTGTCATGGTTTTCTGCGGCCGCAATCCAGACCAGTGAAGGGTTGTGTCACTTCTTACCATGTAACCTTAAGTGCCTCACAATGTTTGCCACTATAGTTCCCAGCCTGGGATGCTTACAATCAGAAACAAACATACAGATTATACCCTGAGTGTCTGTGTGCTATGCAGCCAGCCCTGATTCAGCAGCTCTGACCCCAGCAGCCTATCTACAGCCCCACAGTCCCACTTTGGCTTCCATCAGACTTGGCTACAACCAGAAAGGTAACCCCAACACACTCCCAATCCCGAATGTTCCCCAAACTGAGTGCTCTGTAATGTCCAGCCTGCTCCTGGACAGTACAGAGAAATAATAAGGTTTGTTGTTCCTTTAAAGCAGGAGTTCCCAAACTTGGTTCACAGCTTGTTCAGGGTAAGCCCCTGGTGGGCCGTGAGATGCTTTGTTTACCTGAGCATCCGTAGGTACGGCCACTCGCAGCTCCCGGTGGCCACAGTTCGCCGTTCCCGGCCAATGAGAGCTGCGGGGAGCGTCACGGGCCAGGCCACCACTTCCTACAGCTCCCATTGGCCGGGAACGGCAAACTGCAGCCACCGGGAGCTGCGAGCAGCCGTACCTCCAGACGCTCAGGTAAACAAAGTGTCTTGTGGCCCACCAGGGGTTTACCCTGAACAAGCCACGAACCAAGTTTGGGAACCCCTACTTTCAAGAGACAAAAGCACATCACAACTATTAACTGGGGTAAATACACCCTTCCCTGCAAACACAACATGGAGTTGGTTTATAGTAAAAGAAAACAAATTTCTTAACAATAGGACATAGGTTAAGTGATACCATGTAAAAGGAATGAAGCCAGAAAGGGTTACAAGCAAACAAAAGTGAAAATATGCATCTAAAACTCAAACTAGAAAAGTACAGGCTTTGTTCAAGATGGTTTCTCTCACCAGTCATTCTACTTCCTAGCCATGGCTGACATTCCCCTAGTCAGGACCTTCCACAGAAGTAAAGATGCTGGCTTCCCTTGTCTTCCTAAGGAAAGATCTTTGCCTAAGCAGGTTTCTCACCTATATTTAGTCTCCAGAGACTTCAATCTCCCCTTGGTTGAAGGACCCATCTTACTCAGCTTTCAAGAGCTCTGACCTCTTGTGTCTAATGACGGATTACAAAGATAACTTCTGTCTTTGTTATATCTTCCAAAATTCAATGACTTTTTCTCAAGAGGCAGGATGACCTCATGCTGTTCTTCCCATTCTCTGGACTTCCCATCCCCTTGCTGATTTCTGTGTAAATGGGGCTTCCATTATTTTTGGTTACACCTTGCTTAATCTCATTGGAGATAGGTAGATAGCTGCCTTCTCTCCTGTCTGGGAAGGAACCTGTTTCTTCCTGTCTGGTCACAGACTTTAAAAGCATAAGATCATTAAGAATCCATGTTTCCTCATATACTGTTAATACATACTAATAATATATAATATCATTCACAATGATATTATTCACCAGTGTGTCATTAACTTTCCGAAAAGACCTGACTCTATACATTTTGTAATCCAGTAATAGTGTATACAATCAGTTGGTTCAATTTGCCTATTGCTTGAGGTCCGCCTCCCCCACCCCATCATTATAGACCATAAACCCTTGCAAAGTATTATTTGAAAAGTAAAACACAGACCAAACTTCTCTCTCCTGCTGGGGCATAGATGCAATGCTGTCTCTTCCACCACTTGTTAATTCCATATCTTTATCTGATATGTAAACATGCCTTCACTGCTTCTGCCTGACAACTGGGCTGCTGGTCAGAGAAGCAAACACATTCCTTTGCCTAGGGCAGATCTGTTTACCAACTCCCCTTGATATGCCTGCTTTAAACACACTATACTCATAATTCTAGCACATATCCATAACTCTTAAGACACACTTTGCATACATCATGCAAGAGTATTAATGATCAGTGAGTTATTAGTTTCAAATAATATCTCACAAGGTCTATTTTATACAAAGATTATTACAATAGGGTGTAGGGTGTGAATATAGGGATAAATCACACCTGATATTTAAACTGACTCAGGTCCAGCAAACAGGCAGGATCCCTGGTCTAATCCTTAGGGGGCAGATTGGAAGGAATTGGCCTACTGAGACCCCATAAAACTTTTCTTTTTCTTTGTGCTTTTTCTGAGATGAAGCTCTGATGAACTTGTAACCACAAAGAAATCCCTAGGGGTGGGGGAATGCCTGGTAAGCTTATTAGCAGGTATATAAGTTTTCTTTTATTGTTTATAATACTTTTTTCTGCAATGCTTTTTACCTTAACAATAAAGTAGCCTTGCTTAGAAAAAACTGCAGAGCAATCACTCTGTTATTAGTCTCTGAAGAGAAACAAGTAAGTTTGTTTAGGCCGACTGACTTTGCTGGGAAATAAACAGTGAAGGCAGGGAACTGTGCAGCCTGGAAATACCCTGGTCAGAAGGGAGAAAAACATGGGTCTCCACCCAGAAAGGCAACAGCTGGGAAGTTGCAAGCTGAGTGTGGGTGACCTTGCTGAACCACTGAGGAGAAATATAGGTGTAGTTGCCCTGAACTGTGATAAAGTGTATGATTTATGGAACAAGAGTCTGTCAACTGTCCAGTCACTCTTTCTGACAGTAATGCCTCCTCACACATCGGTCTTTTGGAAATAACATTACAGGCCTGATTTTTGAGATACTTGAGGCCGAACACGAAAATATACATGCAGTTCCCACAATTGTGCACACAAATCAGACACATGTTGTACAATTTGCACATGTAGTTGTGGCATTTGGGTATTTAAATTCATGTGTATATATACACACACAGTTTTGGATGAGGATCCTGGTACAGGAGGTTTTGAAAAATCAGCCTTTATGTATGGACAGGTGGCATGTGGCTTAGTATGCTAGCCTGTTGCTTCTACAAAACAGAGTTATTTGGGTGGCTGTGGGAAACAAAATGTTCTTTGTTTCAGTTGGAGATCTCTTTTACAGCCAATCTCAGCATAGCGTTTAGTCCTGGCTCAGCCAAATGGAGGCTTTCTTTTGGCTCACCTGATAGAGCAGTTGCCAGTGCAAATTTGCTTATAGCGATGTGCAATACTCATGTACACCATGTTCAGCCACTGGATGGGGAGATCCTGTTAGTAATTACTGAAGTCTGATCTACTGTCTGACTATTTGAACTTTTGAAACCATAACTTCCTCAGCTTTTGACAGAGCGCGAGAATAAATCAGCTTTTTAAAAATGGTAACACATTTTTGTTGCCAAATGAAATGTCATACTGAATCCCTTGTAAAACAATATTTTTGGAGAAAAAATGAGATCAGGGCCAGATAAAAACAAGTTATTTACAATTCAGATTATGGATTAATATCAGTCCAGTATAGTAGTATTAAAAATAAAACATATCAAAACCGCTTTATAATCTGTTGCCTTGTTCAAATAGTTCTAGCTAGTTCAGTGATAGTTTTAGCTTCTGTTCCTGGAATATTTCTAGATCTACAGTCCCATTACAGTGGCGCCACTTAGCACAAATACAGTGACGGTTTTGCCAGTTTTTCTATGATAAACCTTTTTTCCAGGAATTCATACATAATCATAAAAATTCCCTCAGAGCTGAAGCTTGGCATATGAGGAATTCACAAGGATTTTCTTGTGATTTTTTTTTTTTTTTGTATACAAATGTACAAAAATAAATCAGGCTGATCATTTAAGTGAGGAGTATTTAAAAATAACATATTGGTAAAAGTTCATAGAATTGTGTTAGATGGAGATGGATAAGACCACAGCCATCTATATAAGTACACACATACGCTGCCAATGAATGATTGTTTTGAAGACGATGGTTTGTTGCTCTTCTATCACAAAGGGCTCCAAACTGCATATGCGTGTGTGTGTTGGGTGGAATCATGAGATTTGGAAAGCAATTAGTAATTTGATAAGGTCAAATTTCTTTTGGTATTCTGAAAAATATACAAATGGCCAAGACATTTTCCTTTGAAAAGCGGGTTCTATGTCTATAAAGCTTTAACTGGCTTAAATAACTAATAACTTAAAAATAGATATGACATATTTTTAGGCTTATTAAAATTTATTCTGGTACACTATGTGTATTTTATATTTATTGAAACCAAGTATTTTTCAGAGCTTTATATCTGACATCAATAACTACTGCAGTATTGTTTTGAAAGAATGCCCAATGCTAATAGGTGCAAACCCCAATCTATTTTGTTTTTTCTTACTGTTTTCCTAATAATTTGCATATGTTAGTTTTAATATCAGATGTTTCAGTGAAAAGAAAAATATGAATCTGAGCAACTAGTAACTCCCTAATAACAGACCAATGGGAAAAAATTAATTGAAGGAAGTTATTTTAATGAGATGGAGATCTCCACAATTTTAACAAAGAACAAGTGTAATATTGAGAGTCACCAAGTAACACTGTTACAAATAGTCTTACAGGTTATGTTGAACTGATTGTATAGACAGTTAGTCCTTGGGAGGAATGCTTATTTTTAATTGTGGTACAATTCTTTTAAAAGTTGTGTATTTCACATGTAAAATATGTGTACTGCTTTAGCCTCACTGACTGAATCATTTCTTAGGTTCAGAGCTACTGCCTACAGGTTATACATACACAAGGTAAAATAAAAGATTGCTTGGTGTTAAAAGACCCGTGAGTGCAGTAAAAGCCTAAGACAATAATTGGCTAGGAGTAAGGAGTAAGTTAGAGTCTAGCTGCCCAGAATGAAAACTGGGAAGATATGAACCTTCCTGAGGAGTGGAAGAAATTCAAGCAGCACATAGAGGTCATTTTCAAGGGTCTCCTGAAGTCCACAGATGATGAGGGGAAAATGCTATTATCTACCAATCCAGATTGGAGAGAAAAGAAAGAGGCATTAATAATATTTGTTAAAGTATTTCAGCAGAAGATAAAGAAGACTTAAGTGCATATTACAATTAATTTGTTGAATATGTCACCCAAAAATTGACCCAGCGGTCACACAATATTAATTTTATAAGAAGGTCCAAGTGAACACACAAACCACTTCTGATAAAATTAAAGATGCTGGATAAGAATTATGCATTTACTAACATGATGAAATGATTAGAGTTTAGTACAAATTCATTACAAGTCTGTGAGTAGCTGATAATCACAGAGCTGAGCTTGATTTAAATAAAGCAGTTGACTTTGCTCAAACACAAAATGGCATAAACCCAGCTAGAATCTATGGCCAGTGTTTTTACATTTGGGTGCCTAAATATAGACTGTTAAGTCCATATCTTATTTCAAAGGTTCTGAGCACCCCTGGCTTCCACCAGAGTCACAAAAAACCTATGCAACTGCTTTTTTTCAAGCCTGCCTCATCCCTTAGAATTCAATTAAATTTACAGAGCAAGCTATGTTTAATGTTTCTAAGTCAGCTTTTGAGCTTATGCAAGGGCACCATTTCTGACTGGAACAGTGTGTGGTCAGTAGGAACTGTGACACCTTTGAAACTGGGACCTAAATATAAATTCAGGGGCCTAACTGTAGTTTGAACATTTTGGCCAATGTCTAAAAGGAAGCAGTATATGGAGTTGCAAAACCTCACCAACCTGTCAGCCAACCACAAAACTGAAAATATTTGATGCACGAAGAAGACTATAAACCTGTAACCAAAGGGAGAACATGAGAATAATACATAAGTCAGATGACTTTTCAACTGAAGAGTAGATATGTTTCAAAAGTAAAAGAAAGAGAAATCCTTATGCAAACGATGTGCATCCCAAAGTGTACTGCATGAGTGAGAGGCTACGCTATAGGACAGAGGAGGTTTTGGCAGAAGCAGCAAGGACAAGAGTAGCAACAGTTTCAGTTGTCTCTGACCAAGTGTTCAAAGAGATTGGGAAGAAATCTCTCCACGTTAAGATGAAATGGATAATGGTGCATAAGAGAATGTAATCTCCACAAAAGTTAAAGCTCTCAACCTCCTCACTCCAGTATGCAGCAGTTGTATGCTTATGGATATGACCCACTGGATGTGTAAAGTACATGCACTCCAAGATGTAAAGGCAACAAAAATATAGGGTGACCAGATGTCCCAATTTTATAGGGACAGTCCTGATATTCGGGGCTTTTTCTTATATGGGTACCTATTACCCCCCACACTCTGTCCTGATTTTTCATATTTGCTGTCTGGTCACCCTACAAAAATATAAAATATAGAGTAACATTTTTAGACATACAAGTGCCTGGTTTCAGATCTTTAACTGATCAAATTGGAGCTGGCATGTTCCCCACTGACATTACCAATATCAAAATAGCACCTGCTAAGACCTAATGAAACAATACAAAGACGTAGCTAATACATGTTGTTCCTATAGAACAAAAGACTAATGTGGCAGCCACTATAGGTCCCATAGTAAGTTTTAGCACATTCTCCACGAGAAATTTCAGTAGCAGTTGACACAAGAGATTTTGAGATTGGAAAATGCAGGTATAGTTGTCTCTGTAGATGATCCTACAGAATAGATAAATTCCATAGTGAAAAAACCACATAGAGGACAGGAGGAATTGTGCCTAGAACCATGAGACTCAATTAGGCAAGCAAGCAATAACTTTTGATGATGTAATTAGTAAAGTGTTCTCTCAGTGGACACCGTGTTAATTCATGAAATGTCAGTGCCACTGCCTTACTCTTATAAATCTATTCTGCTTATCCCTGGGTGACATCGCCTCAAACGTTATGTAGTACATGTTTTTCTGTAGAACTTTTAAGCAAGTGCAACTGGCAGTTTACCTTCATCTCTCCAAATATGGCAATTCAGTGTTCTGGCTGGCCACCAGAACTATGGGATTTTTTTTTTATATGTGTGTATAGAAAACCAACATGATTTTCCCTACATGCCTGGGCCTCTTTGATTCAACCTCTGCTTGTTTTCATTGTGAGGGATCGTCTCGTTTTCCTAGATTAATTTTCTTTCTGTGTTCATGGTAAAATAAACATGTAGGGCTTGCTTTGCCTTAGTTCCAGCACCTATCAGGCAGCTGCATTACCGGAACCATTTGCCACAGGGGGAGATCAGGCAGCGACAGTGGTACTGCCCATCTTCAGATGTTCCACTGGGGAGAGCAGTGTCAGAGCTAGATTTTCTGCTGGTGTAAACTGGCATTGCTCCACTGAAGTCAGTGGAGTTACACCAATTTACACTAGTTGAGGATCTGATATAAACCTCTGGAGCCCTGGTGTACCTCCAGCACAGTTCTATAGATGCCAGGGTCCCTCTCTCTCCGGGGCTGGCCCTGCTCACTCTGTGGCCAGCTCCTCAGTCTCCAGTGTAATGAGGACTGAGTATGACTTGTGTCACTGCACTCCCATTCTGGGCAGGCTTTCTGTCACTGCAGAGCCTGCAAGTCTACTTGTAGAGTGCCTCTGGCCCACAGAATGGAGTGTCATGTTAACTGTTGGTATCAGGACTATGGCACGCAAACTGGTTTGGTATCAGTGCTCCACTTTAATAGATGCTGTAGGTGCTAACTGTTCTTCAGTTTTATGCTGATGTCACTATGAAATACAGAAGTCCACCAGAACTGTCCCAAAATCAGGGGCTGCTGTCTTTATTAGAATGTGACTGTATCCGGGGGAGGAGAAGGGAAAGGTGTGTATTGTTTAAAGAAGGTTCCCCATGGAATTTTTTAATCTGGGCTCTTAAGGCCTAGGAACAGTGATACAAAGCATAGCAAATGCTGAACCAGTGTTTAAAACCTAAGGTTTTACTGTTATAAGAATAAAGATATTACTAGGTTTTTGAATAAATGATATAACAAACTGATAATTATCCTCCTCTGTGTTTCTAATTATGAATTTTATATCTGCATCTGGTTTTTAAGTACATCTGTAACTTCCAGTGGGGAAGATCCTTTTATGGCAAGTGGCCTTTTTAGCTGCGTGTTCTGTTTATTTCATTTTTTTTTCTTGGTCTTTTAAATCTCCATGAAATTTTTTCAGTGTTATAAGTTCAGAAATATTTTTAAATGTTTATACAGAAAAAGTCTTAACATTTCAATTGTTTAATTTAGACTGAATGTTTGGTTCAGGGCTAGAGGTGAAAGTACCACATTTCTTACCGATTTATATTGGGGAATTAGAAAACAATAAAATAAACTTGTCCACCACAGAATTATTCTTAGATACCATGTTATGTTGGTTTATATACCTCATGCTGTCATGCTAACCCTATCAAAAGCACTTTTACTATGTCTCTTGTCACATATATAAGACGTCATTCTTGCTTCTAAGGACTGATCTAAATATACAAGTAGTACAGACTTAACTAAAATTGGTTTAAAAACTGAGGTGCAGACTCCTGTGCAAACCATCTTAAATCAGTTTCCAAACGGTTTATATTATTTTACTTCTTGTTGGTAATTTTCTCCACTGAGGTTTGCACAGTTTAATTGGATCAGTTTAAAATAATACCTTTAGTAAAACCAGTGAAAGTTTCTGTGTAGGTGAGGCCTTAGTTCATTGTAATGTAGAAGCGCCTCTCTGGAAATACAAACTATTCTCCCTTCACACTTCACTTTCTAGACCTCGGCTTTTGTGGATAAAGGGAATAATAAGTCTCGTTTCTGTACCTTTGTTCTGTAAGCTCAAATTTCAGACAGGTTTTTGTTTATTTTTGTTTGCATAACATTTTGAATGTACAATTTGTTACAGCATATACAGGTAGTACATTAGAGTAATATGTAGTTAGTGCATGCTGTAGATAAAGTGGAGTTTCACTCTGTACTACCACCTTTTTTGGTCAGTGGCCCCCAATTTACCCAAACAAAATTCCTTTCGGGCTAATTTATCCACGCTTGGTTTCAACACACGGATACATTTATTTCATGCAAAAGCATAGGCAAAATCAATTGAGTTACTTCCAGACTAATATTGGCCTATTGTTGGGGGCAGGGTGGCTGTGTGCCCCAGGCCGGCAGTACTGCTTAGTGGCGATACTCCAGACTGTATCGCCTAATGGCAAGAGTCCAGGGCCTCTTTGCCTATAGCTATGGTACACAATAGTGTCACCCATGGGTGAGAGTCCAAGGGCCGCTCTGCCTACTGGCTTCAGTCTACGATAGCGTCACCCAAGGGCAAGAGTCCAAGGCAACTTTACCTAGTGGCTTCAGTCCACAATAGTGTCACCCAGTGGCAAATCAATGGCCACCCTGCTTATTGGCTATAGTGCAAGGTGGGTAGGGAAACTTGGAGTCACCCTACTCCACTGGGCTCCAACCCAGGACCCTTCAAAACAGTGGTCTATATACGTGGTCTAGGGTCTATTATCCTTACTCGTGTTCCCTGGGTATCTTCCTGACCTTGTTTCTGTACCTCTGTCGGCATCACAGCTCTGTCTTGTCATCCCTCCTGGCTTCCTCCCAAGGTCATCTCCAGACCCCCTTCCCCTGGTGATAGCAAGTCATCACCCTTAGTTCCCACAGTCAAAGGGCTCCCAGTGGCTCAGTATGAGGCTCAGTCCCGGTGGACTGGAGTCCCAGCAGCTTCTCAGCAGGAGGCTGCTGCATCCAATTGCTCTCTTCCCCAGTCAGCCCACACTGAGCTGAGCTGCTTCCTTTTGAATGCTCCCTCCAGTGGAAGCATGCCCAACACAGGTGAGAGGGCATGGCTTCCTGTGTCCAGAGCAGCTCCTTACCCCTCACCTCACCAGTGCAGGGTCTATACACCTTGTCACACCTATATATATGAAAAATGGCTTCTTCTAGCAATTCTGTGCACAAACAACTAAAATTTCTGAAATTAGAAAGTTCAAATCTGGCTTTTTTTATAGATCTACAAAAGTTTATTTTTTGTATTTACCACTATACAATATCAATAACTTACACATAAAGTATTTGGTTTTCAATGTATTAGGTGTTTGTTGTTTAATCAACAAACTTGAAAAACACACAAAGATTTTAGATAATATGGGTACAATGAGCCTCAGATAAGGACAACCTGGTTTCAGTTGATTTCAAGGCAAATAGCGCCAGATCAAGGAACTCAAAGGTATTAGTGCAAATATAAAGTTTGAAAAAATCAAGCATTCGTTATAGAGTTAAGGTTGGAAAGCTTAGACATAACTCTATGCAACATGCTCATGCCTTAAAATATGATCCCTTAACACAAAAGCAGCAGTCTGGCCTGCCACCCTCAGCGAGTGGCAATGCTTACGACTAAAACACTTGCTAATGGATCAGTTTGTCCAGATACCGTAGGACTGTCAGAGACCCCAGAGCAAGTGGGAACATTGGAAATGCTTCATAAACTCCCCAGGCCCATGTCCACTATGTATGTGTTATTAATGAAAAGGAGCTCCATTGCTCTGGAGTTCCTTGTGAAAGCATGGGAAAGGGAGTTACCACAGCCGTTAAAAGAGCCCCAATGGTAGAGCATGTTATGGAAAATTAAAATGCTTCTGATGCAGCAAAAGATTCTGTTCAGAGGGTATTGGACACCAAAGAGTCTTTTCAAAATTGGGTCTTGTCCTCTTATGTTTGTTGGTGCTGTAATAAAGAAAAAAGAACCCTGATGCATCAGCTTTGGGAATGTCCAACAGGCAGGCAGCAGTGGAAGGAGGTGAAGACAAGAGTGAAAACAATGCTTGACGTCAGCAGACAGACCTCAGCTGAAAATTATATCTGAGTTTATGCACCACAAAACCCACAAAAACTTTCATTCTTGAGGATTGTAGTGGCTTGGAGTGGTTCCTCCCTGTCTGCATCAGAGGGAGGCCACTGTGCCTTCCTATGCCACCTAACTGTTGAGGGCGGATCAACAGGGGATTAGCACTGTAAATCAGTAAGGAGTCTATAGCCAACCCTCTAGCTGGGGTAAGCAGCAAACACAGCCAGTCTCAGCCCTCTGGGCGTGGCCGACTAATACTAAGCAATGAGGCTCATGTCCTCTGGGTGGGGCAGAACAGAGGCAGTCTGTGGCCCAGCTCCCTGAGGCAGACAGCAAACGAATGCAGGCTGTCCAGCCTAAGGTGGGTAGGCTGTCACTCCAGTGGTGGGGTTGGCAGCGGGAGGTAGGGGGACCCAGGCCCAACCTATTCCACTGGGTCCCAGTCCAGGGTCCTAACAGTGTTGGGGAATCCCACCACTGGGTCAGCGGGGATCCTGCCAAAACACACTGACCGTGGCTTCAGCAAACGCAACTGGACTAATGTCTGGTTTCCCTGGGCTACTTCATACCCCTACCTGGTCATAGGGCTTTGTCGCTCACGGGCCCTTTAAAAAAAGAGCTGGTTCTATGGTCTGCCCTACTTGACAGTCAAGTACTGTGGGCCTCAAACTTAGGCCCATGGGGTTGCTAAGTAAGAGCCCTACTGTCAGTGCTGCAAGTGCAGAAGAGGGAACTGCAGCTAATACCCCACCACTGGAGGTCACACCAGAAGATACAGTGGGGTCAGATGACTAGCAGCAGACTGTGATTGGACACCACCAGGTATAAAAATTCCTGTTCCTGACCTACCCCTTGTCTGAGCAACTAGTTGTCAGGCCTGTTGCTGCCTAGATCATTGAGTCCAAGTCTCTTCCTCCTTGCCTGATTCCTGCTGCTTCACCTTGCTCCCTTTTCCCAGTACCACATATTGTCCCACGCACAGTACTGTGCCTTGTTCCTGGTTTTAGCTTCCTCACCCTGAACCAAGTTGCTGACTCTGGTTTGACCCTCGGGAGTGATTTCTGACTCTGTTTGCCTTAATAGTTAGTGTGATTTCTGACTCTGACCCCACTCTTGTCCCTTGATTTGATTTCTGACTCTGGCTTGACTCATGGCATGACCTCTGACTGTGACCCTGACGCCACACCCAGCTCTGCCCACTAGGAAGACTGCCCTGTTACAGGCCTTGATGTTGACTATGACCAACGGACGCATTTTTAGAGGTAGTTAAATCCTATCTATAGCAAGTCCCTGATCCAGTCCCACTGAAGTCAACAGGAGCTTTACCATTGACTTCAGTGGACACAGAATCAAGTCCTAGGTGCCAAGTGGTGGATTCAACATTAGCTAACAATCATTATTTTCATCATTGAGATTTGACCATACAAGAAACAGGTTGTAGGGTGTTTTTTTTTTCCATGCAAACTGCTCAACCAAATATTGTTCAAATATTAAATACAAAAATCCATAAGCAAGTTTGAAGAAAATTGGTTTAGTAGTTTTACAGTTATGACAAATGTTTTAAAGTGATGATGAATGTTTTTAAAGTTGAATGGGCCAGACGTTGAGGTGGCCTCCGCAGACATTGTCTCAGTGCCAGATGCACTCATGGACTGAGGGCCAGAAGTACAGCAAAGCTCTAGGCTCAAGGCATATGAAAATACAAATAGGCTTAATGCTACTTCTTTTAAAAGTAGCTGCTGGCTATACAAATTCTTTTCCTTTTCCTGTTCTAGCTTAATCTGTAGTGCAACATCAGTCACTGTCCAGTATGTTAACCTCAAAATGTACCTCTGTGTTGTTTAAAACAGAAGTTATGTGATGTTTTAATACATACTGAAATGGAGTCATGTATTGATTCAGTTTTTATGTAGTGTTGTTGTAGCTGTGTTTGGTCCCAGGATATCAGAGAGAAAAAGATGGGAGAAGTAATATCTTTTATTGGACAAACTTCTGTTGGTGAGAAAGAGAAGCTTTTCAGGTACTGAAGAAGAGCTCTGTGTAGCTCTCCGCCACCTTCTCTCTCTAATATTCAGATTTTAGTGAAGCAATGTGTTTTGGGTAAGGAAAATTAGATTTTTAAACAGTTCCCTGTGGTACTGTAACTCATCCCCCCTCCCAGCTCAGTCACTCCTTCCCCCCTCTCTCTCTCCACACTGTATCTGTGTAGGGTGGAGAGATGGCATCACCGAGGCAACTAACAGCCCCTCTTTCACACATAGCAGGTTCCCCTCCACACAGAGATCTGAGGCAATGATGGGGCTTTCACGATCCAGTAAAGCATGTAAGCATTTGCATAGTTTTAAGCATGTGAGTGACCACTCAGCTTGGAAAAGAGATGACTAAGGGGGATATGATAGAGGTCTATAAAATCATGACTGGTGTGGGGAAAGTAAATAAGGAAGTGTTATTTATGCCTTTTCATAACACAAGAACCAGGGGCCACCAAATGAAATTAATAGGCAGCAGGTTTAAAACAAACAAAAGGAAGTATTTTTTCACACAATGCACAGTCTGTGGAACTTTGGAACTCTTTGCCACAGGATGTTGTGAAGGCCAAGACACTAACAGGGTTCAAAAAAGAACTAGATAAATTCAGGGAGGATAGGTCCATCAATGGCTATTAGCCAGGCTGGGCAGGGATGGTGTCCCTAGCCTCTGTTTGCCAGAAGCTGGCAATGGGCGACAGGGGATGGATCACTTGATAATTACCTGTTTTGTTCATTCCCTCTGGGGCACCTGGCATTGGCCACTGTTGGAAGACAGGATATTGGTGTTAGATGGACCTTTGGTCTGACCCAGTCTGGCTGTTCTTATGTTCTTACATGCTTAAGCACTTTGCTGGATCAGGACATATGTCAGCAGGGTCATGGGACAACTGTGCTTGCACTAGCTCACTTCACACACTATGCTCCCTCCAAGGTGCAAAGCAGAGTTAGTGCTGTCAGCATCGATTGTCCCCAGGTGTCATGAGAAGGTGCCAAGAATAGCGCCTGTCCCCCACAGTTCCTCTCTCCCCCACTTCCTTCCATTATGCCCCCTCATGTGGTTTGTGTTTACATGTTTTTCATGGCAAAAAAACAAAGCCTGTAAAGCTGGCCCAGACAGAGTTAATGGGACACAGTCAAGTAGTGTATGCTCCTGACTTAACTGAATTTAAAGTAGTTATACTCGGATATGGTATGTCTTACAGTCAGACTATTTAAATAATCCACATCTCGCTGTGGAGAGTTTTGAAAAGAGCTCAGTATCCATACTTTATTATTATTATTTCTTTGGAATCTCTTTGCTGGTTGTACTGCAGCAGACAACAAAGCTATTCCCAAAGCTGTGCTAGTATTATTGATGATACGAGTGCACAAACAAATGTTTTGGCAAGATAAAATGCTGCATACATTTCAGTAGGGGTTTTGTTTGTTTGTTTTTTGTTAAACTGTCCATGTGATCTTCAGCTTAATTTGAAACAGTGAAAAATCAACACTTGCCACTGGAAAGAAAGAGAGAAAGCTGTAGGGACAGAAATGTCATTTTCCAGCCTGTGAGAGAGAGAGATAAAGAGAGAGCGAGAAAGAGAGAGAGAGTATACGTTTCTATAATTTTAGTGATGTGATTAGAAGCAAGTATAACAGCACTGGTCAGAATGTGGAATGCCATGAGTACCAATATGGCCAGCCATTTAGTAGCTCATAGCTCCCTCAAAGAAGTTTGTCCAGGTGAAGTACCTCTCTTGTAAGTCAGAGAGAAAGCTCTGCTAATACACTGGACAACAAAGCCATATAGCATCTAATTTTTGAGTTATCGGCTTATCCTTAAAATCCAAGCTGACAGCAGCCCCAGATGATTTATCACCTGGGTGTTCACTAATCATTATTGTCAGAATAAGGGCAAATATTCAATTACTCTGTATTGTGTGCAATATTTTGGTGTTAGAAGACTTTCTAGTTTTGTAGAAACTCCAAAGGCATTTTACTACTGGCAGCATGAGACCCCCAGCATATGTCCCCCAGGCTGGAAAACCCATGGAAGTTTTTTTTATTACATTATAGACAGATGCTTAAGGAGCAGCTCATCCTGTTTTCTAATCTGATGTCGTAGTCAGTAACATCCTTAGTATCCTGGACCAATACCCTGTCATGTGCTTGATCAGTTAGAAGTTTGATCTTTAAATATTTCAGGTGTTGTGCTTCTGAATTGCCAATGAGACTAAAACAGATAATGGTATCTTTGATTTAGTGTGCCAGCCAGTCAAATTTTGCCAACTCTATTCTTCAGACATATTTTGTAACCAGTGATTTAACATTCCAGTTGTATGAATCCACTCACCAGATTTCAATAATACCAACTAGGCCATTTTTTCCTCATACATGAGCTCTTCTGATTATTACCCAAGCTCCAAGCATTGGTAAATAGGCAATTAACTTTTCTCTTCATGTTTTGTGATTCTTTGATTCATTATGTTCATAACACCTTGAGTGTGAGTTATATTTCTGTGTTTGCCCCCTTAACATCTTCCCCCTCTGTTGTTAGTTTAATGTCTTTCTGACTAGTTTAACTAGTCGGTCATCCAGAAAATCTCTTACTACTGACCTAGATGCCATCTAAACTGTACAGCCTCATCTCCAAGGTGATCCAATGTTACACAGAACCAAACCTCTCTATTTTACATCAACCTAGCCAACCATTCTCCTCTACTACTTTCTGCCAGCTCTCTTCCCTTGCTCATGCAACAGAAAGGAGCTGCAAATTGAAGACCCAGACATTCCTCCCCTCCATTTCACTTCTGGCATCCCGGAAGTCATCAATAATCTGTGAAGTGTCACTTGAAGCTGTGTCATTAGTATCATCATCCATGGTGTCTCGCTTGTTTTGCCTTTAGAATCCCACCAACCTTGTAGTCAAGCCCCTTGTCGAAGCTCCAGGAAGAAACCATGCCATCCTGCTGCCTTTTCGGCCATTGTAGAGTGTTCTATCCACTCTCCTTAATATGCAGGCCTTACTGAGGATTGTGTTTTCTTTATTATGGTCTGTCTCTTCAGAACATTTGAGGTCCTTGTGGAATGAACTGAGCAGCTATGTTTAGGTATGGCCCCTGAAGTTCTCTGTTGCTTTCCTTCAGTTGAGGCCTAACAGACATTGTCTGTGGCTGCCATGCTGAGTAGCAGATTTGTTACCTCTGGCTGTGTAGAATTCCTCATGGTTCTCTCTGTCCTGGGGGTCCTAGACTACCCATCATCATCTCTATTTCTTAGAGGATTTGATTATTAGAGATGTCAATAGGTGGGTATCTGATGACCTTGACAACCCTTCAGTGACTTACCTACAATGTACGAAGGTGGCAAATCCCACGCAATATCTACATAAACTTCTAATAAGTTCTGGGGATGAGCTGGTGGCTGTAGCACATATGGATACCAATGACCTAGAGATGGGTAGGAGAGGGATCCTGGAAACTAAATTTAGATTACTAGGATAAAAAGCTTAGCCCTGGAACTCCTATACTAGCTTTCTCTGAAAAGCTGCTAGTTTCATGTGCAGGCTCAGCTAAATGGGAGGAGCTTGGGTCTCAATAAATGGATAAAAGATGGTGTAAAGAGGCGTGTTTTAAATTTTATTAGGCACAGGGAAAATTTGAGGGGAGAGAACCTGTACGGATATATGGGTTCAAACTTAACCATAGTGCTGATATAAAAATGTAGCAAGGATAGACTAATGTTCTGACTGGAAGTCCATTATATCCATCAGTGACATTTTAACCAGGAAAAAATCTTTAATGTGTTTCATCTGACCATACTGAAAGATAAATTTGTGCATCCTCTCAGATACAATCCATGTCACCTATATGAACAATTTAAAAAAGACTAGGTAATGCTGTGCACCAATATTGTTAATAATAATTTAACTCCTAGCTGAGCTAAAGAAGTGGTCTTCAACATTAGATAATTGGTAAATATTAAGTGTACCATTGTTACAACAGCAGCATTCCTGATGGATAATACTTTATTTTAGTTTCTAAGGACTTGATTCTGCCACCCTTACTCACACTGAATTTTAATGGGATTACTTGTGTATTAAGGTGCTATTCACTGTAAGGGAGGCAGAATTGATCCCTGAACATTTCTGCTGTTTCAATAATAAAGTTGTGGGAATAAAGTGAGTGTGTTTATTGTGTTCCTGACCAAAGCTCTTAAAAGGAATTTTAAAAATTTGCAACTAAATAGCACTTTGGAAAATAAAAATTGGCTGCAAAATAGTACCTTCCCAACATAATACGTGTATGCGAGAGGCCCTTAATGGAACATAATCCAATTTCTAGGGCTGGAATTAAATCTTGCAGGCGCCACAAATCATTGGTATCTTAATAGAAAAATGTTTTTTCTTTGCAATGTATAAAGAAATGAAAAGTAAAGTCAGTAAAATAGGCAAGGAGAAGGGAAGATGGAAGAGAAGTGGAGAGCATGTTTTGAAATATTAAGCAGAATTCTAAGCCAGAACACCAGATCTGAGTCCACTCCAGTTTTGGGGAAGTTCACAACCAAACTTCAGAACATTATCAAATAAAGCCATAATCTCTAAGCACAGGTAATGTGTATATACACAGTTATAATCTGTGTATGAACATATTGTTAATTACTTTCAAATTTGTTTTTATACTTCTATTATTTATAGGCTTAGTGATAGGAAATTGACTTTTGACTGTTGTAAATCATTGTCTTAGTTTCCATGATCTCCCCTCTGAAACTGGATGGTCAACACAAATTGTTGTTAAAGTGATTATTCTTTTTGTGTTAGGGGAACTATTGTGATCAGCCCCCTCATTTAGATGCTTGTAGGTATCTTAATAGATACATAATGGTAGATGCAACGGCAGACCCCTCCTGGTTCAACAGCTCTTCCATCTCTGTCTCACATCCTATAAAACTTTCAGTTTAGCACTGAAACATTTTATTATATAACATTCATATGTCATTTCTTAGGTGTCATTTTGATCATCAGTTTGGGGGGGAAACAGACACAGGAGCTAAGGCCAAAATTTTGCATCGGAGTTACCTAAATTGGACACATAAATCCACCTGTGAGCACCTAAAGAAAAGTGGCCTGATTTTCAGATCGGTAGAGCCTACAGTTCTTTTAAAAATCAGGCCATTTTGTTAGGTACCTAACTCTATGTACCCAAACTAGAGAATTTTGTCTAGGGCCCCAATCCTGCAAATGTTTTACTTTAAGAGTAGTCCCGATTGACTTAAGTGGGATTTCTCATATGAATAAATGTAAACGTGAATGAATGTTTGCAGAGGCCTATATGACTTGCCTTGGGAGGCATTGTATTTTAATGGATTAGACCTAGAACTGGTCACTGGAGACTTGGATTCCAGACCTGGTTCTGACTTGCTGTGTAACACCAGGCATGTTACTTGAATTCTGAATTTATTTAAATACTTGTAAATTGGGGATACTGATTTGACAAGTGCTGTATGAAGTGGCAGTATTAAGGCTTGTTAGTAGCAATCAGGAATAGAATTCCAGACATCCTGGTTCTTAGTGCTTAATCTTCTAGACCATATGGCTTTGGGGGCAGTATCGTTTCCTCCTCCAGCTTTTAAGCATTCACAAGTGTGGAATTTTTTAAAGCAAAAGTGGATTTTTTTTATTTAAAAAATAACCCTCTCAGACAGTGACAAATAAGTTACAAAAACGAACATTGAGAAGTGTTATAAGATCACCTCAAACTCAAAACCACACAAATTGAAAAAGGAAAAAAAAACTTTGCATTACAAATGTTTTGCCTGGCTCTACTTACATGGTGCTGAGTGCCCTCACGGAGTGAGCTGAGTGTGATCAGCGCCTTGCAGGATCAGGTTGAGCCCTCAGCACCTAGTGCATGATGATATCCATAATACAGGATGTTTAATTCTGATTGAACCTGCAACAGACGGCTGTATTGACTGCAATGGAGTTTCTCCTGATTTTACACCACCACAAGGGAAAGGAGAATCAGGCTCAACATTTCTTAGATTATCTTGCTTCTCAGTTAAACACCTACCTTGACTGTGATTTTTCAGAGAAGTTTTGTAGCACTTTACAGCTGAAAGACTCTCTCCCCCTTCTTTCTGCTTCTTCCATGATCCTCTTTGTGTGAGGTCCTTATTTTTAATCTTATTTTGTAAAATGAGTCAGTTGGCTTCTATTCAGGGCAGAGTAAGTGGCTGCTTCTGCAAAGAAAATTAATATTCTTGTTTGGAAGGGTGAAAGTAAATTAATAACTGGAAGGGGAGGCAAGTCTGCAATTAGTATCGCCACTGCCCTCTACTGTGCACAGTGCAAAACACATTGTGTATAAAGTTTCCCTTAAGCTCTCCCTACCAAGACTCTTATTGTCAGTGAACTTTGTACAGCTTTGGTTTCCTTATCTTGCTGTAAACTCAACAAGGGAAGATCCACTGCGATATCTTTTGTTTGCTGGTTTTTGTTTTTGCTACTTGTAAACTATATTATTTCTGTAGGACTCAGTATTCCCTAAACAGACATCCTCTGAAAATTTTTCAGTGTCAGCCAGAAGGGAAGTTTCAGTGATAGATTTTTATAGGTCTTGCTTCCAGTTTCATGTAGATGGTTCTTTCTATATAGGTTTTCATGGGCCAAAAGGAAAGTGGATGCCTACTTTGAGAGGAGCAGGAAATGGCAAAAGTCTGTCTTCAATTTACTTCTTCCCTTTTCCCCTTAGATAAAAATAATCAATATTTTATTTTTTTACTGGATGTGGCTCAAAGTAAAAAGAATCCCTTACCCAGTCTGTATGGCTGGCATGCAGAAATTTGGAACAGCTGGAATATTTGTTTCTCCTGATAATTCTTTGTTTTTCTATATCACTTTAACCAGATTAGCTGGTGAACTGTGCTATATAAACACCTTAGTTAGCATGAGAGATAGTAGCTCAAAGTATTAACAGATATATGATTAAGTCTGTCAGTGTTCCTGTTCACTATACCTTTGTTATACCTTTATACATATTATACTTTTCATATGTAAAATGTAGTCATTTGTCCAAGGCATGCAATGAGTCACTAAGGGTATATCTACACAGCAAAGAAAAATCCGCAGCTGGCCCATGCCAGCTGACTAGGGTTCTCGGGGCCCAAGCTGTGGGGCTGTTTCATTGCTGTGTAGACTTCCACCTTTTTTGTGGCTGGGGGAGGGTAAGGGGGGGGAGGTCTTGGTGTAATTTTTTAGTTATTTAAAACAGCAAAAAAATCCATCATGCAGTTTCCTATTGACACGCACGTGGATTATCAGCAGGGTTGGAACTTTTAGATCCACCACACAGATCTCTGCCACTTCAGCTAATGGAGTACCTGATAGCAGTAGTTGGTTGTCATCATCTGTGTGAACCATCACTGGAGGGGGATCAAACACATACTTTGCCAGAGGGTTTTACAGATATTTTGTGTCAGCATCAGAATGGTGAGACTCAGAAATCTTGGGATCCATTCCAGGCTCTGAAGGCAGGCACAGACTGTTCTGTCCATTTTCCCCAATCCCTTTTGATCTGTTCCTATTCCAACTACATTCTCCTTGCCTACTCAGTCTCCACTCCTCAGGTTTCTCATCCCAGTTCCCTTTCCCAGCCAGTCCCTATTCCCCCTGCCAGCTCCTCATCTGATCAGTCTCTCTGCCATGTACACACTGGATCTTAGAGTCCTTCCCTGAGCTCCTCATCCAATTTCATTTTCACCCTCTCTCCCTCCTTGCCCCAGTCCCAGTTCACCCTCTATATCCCAGCTCCTTCTCGGATCTGTCTCCCTGTCCTCTCATAGGTTCCTAGTCCCAATTTCCTTGTCTCCCCAGTCAGAGTCCTTTTTTCTCAGATCGTCATCTGATTTCAGTGTCTCCCTTCCCAGCCAGCTGGCTCCCAGTCCCTCCACTCATTTCA
Source organism: Terrapene triunguis (assembly GCF_002925995.2). Lineage (NCBI taxonomy): Eukaryota > Metazoa > Chordata > Testudines > Emydidae > Terrapene > Terrapene triunguis. Next base: position 83,307,104 of record NW_020664409.1, on the reverse strand, counting down.
ATCACTGGTTCCCAGTCTCCTTCCCTAACAAGTTCCAGCCTCTCCTACTCTGTTGGCTCCCAGTTCCAGTCACCTTGTCCAACCCATCCCAAGCTTCCCCCACTCTGATTCCCAGGTCCAGTCTCCTTACCGATCCGGCCTCAGTCTCGACCTTACCGAGCTCCCAGTCAGAGATTTTTCATTCAGTTGCAGTCATTTCTAGATTGATCCACCCATGCAGGTACTGCAGCGAACAGCTTTTGTCTGTATTTATCCTGGTTGCTCAACAAGGTTTTTGAACAGCCCTGTTGGCAGCCACAGCAAAACATCCTTTGAAAAGGATGCTCATGAGATTGGTCATCCTCATGTCAGTGGGAATTCTTATCTTTCAATCTTCATGTGTTTGTGATACTCCTTTTGGTGGAACTTGCCTCCACTGCATTGCACTGGCAGTGTGTTAATCCAATTTAGCACCCAGTATTTATCTTTGTATGTGTTTGTACAGCCAGGGCCAGGGCCAGGGCCAGCTCCAGGCACCAGCTAAGGAACCAGGTGCTTGTGGCGGCCAATACAAAGGGGCGGCACTCCATCCGCTATTGGGGCGGCTCATCCGGGTCTTCGGCGGGAATTCGGGGGTGGGTCCCTCATTCCCTCTCTTCCTCTTTGAGCTGCCACCGAAGTGCCGCTGAAGAGGAAGAGAGGGAGTGAAGGACCCGCCACCGAAGAGTGGAGCGGTGCGAGTGAGCTGCCACCGAAGTGCCGCTGATCAGCTTTTCCACCTCCCCCCCCCCGCCGCCTGGGGCGGCAGAAAACCTAGAGCCAGCCCAGTGTACAGCACCCAGTACAGCAGAGCTCTTATACTGATGGGTCCTCCAGTCACTGATGCAATCGGAATATGAAATAATTGTAAAGTTTGCCTAGTTCCTTTCCTCTGCCTCTTTTTGGTAGCCATCTTGCATTCTCTCTACAAGCCTGGTTTTGTGTATTGAGCACTCTGGTGGTGATAGCACCTAGACTAGGGCACTGCTGTAAGTTTCATAACACAGGAGAGCATTGCGAGTGCTGGCCAGCGCTCAAATGACTCACTGTGGAATTACCAGCTCCTGACACCCAGCTATATCCCTAAATCTACACCATGACATGGAAAGTTGCCACTAATTCCTGCAACTTCTTAACCCTGCTGAGAGTACCAGGAAATGAATTGCCTTTAGAGAGCAATAAGATTTATACATCAGCTTCCCTTTTTAATTAGTTTATATATATATATATATATATATATATATATATCTGTGGTCAATTTGACTATTTGGCTTGCTTGACTGTTCTCCATTATCTTTGGCCTTTTTTTAAGTGAATGTTTATAATATCTAGAGGATGCAAACTGTAAATCAAATGTAGATGTCTAAGCATCCAAGTTTTTAGACATCATAGTGCCAAGTTTTAGGCACTACCATGCCAATCCTGCCTCTTCAAAAATGTTCTCTTGGCACATTTCTCTCAATTTTTGATCTCTCTAGTTATTCTGTGGCCAAAAGGGCTAATGTGATTTTTGGATGCATAAACAGCATAAATCTTGAGTTAGAAGTACAGAGGCTATTTTACCTCTGTATTTGGTACAGGTGCAACCGCTGCTGGAATATTGTGTCCAGTTCTGGTCTCCACAATTAAAGAAGGAGGTTGATAAATTGGAGAGGGTTCAAAAGAGCCATGAGAATGATTAAAGGATTAGGAAACATGCCTTATAGTGAGAGACTCAAGGAGCCTAGTCCATTTAGATTAACAAAGGGAGGGCTAAGGGGGACTTGATTATAGTCTATAAGTACCTACATGGGGAATAACTATTCAACAACGGGCTCTTCAATTTAGCAGAGAAAGGCATAATGGCTGCAAATTGAAGCTAGACAAATTCAGACTGAAATAAGGTGTAAATTTTTAACAGTGAGAGTATTTAACCATTGGAACAACTTAGCAAGGTGATGGTGGATTATCCATTACTGGAAATTTTAAAATCAAGATTGGATGATTTTCTAAAAGATCTGCTAGAATTATTTTGTGGAAGTTCTATGGCCTGTGATATACAGGAAATCTGACTAGATGATCACAGTGGTCCCTTCTGGCTGTGGAATCTGTGAATCTCCAACTTCTCCGCTTTCCCTATTGCCTTTCCATTGTTGTTGATAGCTGATTGTAGTCGATACTACACTCAAAGGACATGATTTGAATGGAATAACCACTTCCTGCTCATCATACAAAGGAAATACTGCCCCAAGTGTCTAATTTAGAACTGCAGCAACATGGCAGAATGACAGGAGTGATTTACATATGTAAAAGCACTGAACCCTCAAAAGCAGAATTGAGACAGAGGGAAAGATCAGGAGGAATATATTTAGAAAGTTCTGCCTCATGCCCCAGCCACTATTGTTTTAACTTAATATTCAGAGCTGCCGATATGTGAAACCTCTGAATATGTAAATATGTGGATGGGATTGGGAAGACTAGGGATGCACCTTCATGCCCTAATGATACAGCAATATATTGAATTTTAAATTCTATATTTCAAAGAAACAGCAAGGGCAATTTAAATATTTTTCATATATATTATATAAAAGAAAAAACAACAGCCGCAGCAACAATAAAAAACAGTTGGCATGTATGGGCACCCCAACATTATAATAATCTGAGAACCAAATCATGCATACTAGAAATTAAATTGTAGTTACAGTCCTTGGCTTTATGCTTTAGTATTGTAAATATTTACTGCCCTCTTGTGGAGAAAAGCTGTATTTTATCAATCTAGAGAAGCCAGAAATGGAGAAATCCTATCAGATCGCATCTATCTTTCTGTGTGGGCAGAACATACAGTTATTCGTCCGACAGAGGATGGATCAGATACTAAACTGATACTACATGTCATAACAGCTACGGAATTAATCAGATTATAATAGCTCCATGACAGCAGGTTCTTGATAAGCATATTTTATCACTCTCAAAGAAACTGAGGAACCACCTGATCAGCATCCTGTACAGCAGACAGGAGAAGATCAAGAATGAGCTCTCAGAACTGGAGACTCTCATACAATACCAACCTTCCACACAAACTTCCACGTGGCTGGACTTTACAAAAATGAGACAAGCCATTTGCAATGCACACTTCACTTCTCTACAGAGGAAAAAGGACAGTAAGCTATCTAAACTCCTACCTGCCACAGGGGGCTACAACAGTGGTACCCTCAACTCATCTAACAACATTGTCAATCTTTCCAACCACATACTTAGCCCAGCAGAAGAGTCTGTCCTATCTCGGGGACTCTCTTTCTGTCCCACCATCCCCACGAACACGATACAGTTCTGCAGTGATCTGGAAGCCTACTTTCGTCGTCTCCGACTCAAGGAATATTTTCAACGCACCACTGAACAGTGCACTGACCCACAGGAACCCTCCTACCAACACTACAAGAAGAAGAACTCTGCGTGGACTCCTCCTGATGGTCGAAATGACAGACTAGACCTCTACATAGAGTGCTTCCACAGACGTGCACAGGCTGAAATTGTGGACAAACAACATCACTTGTCCCATAACCTCAGCCGTACAGAACGCAATGCCATCCACAGCCTCAGAAACAACTCTGACATTATCATCAAAGGGGCTGACAAAGGAGGTGCTGTAGTCATAATGAACAGGTCGGATTATGAACAGGAGGCTGCCAGGCAACTCTCCAAGACCACATTCTACAGGCCACTATCCTCTGATCCCACTGAGGAATACCAAAAGAAACTACACCATCTGCTCAAGAAATTCCCAGCTACAGTACGGGAACAAATCTACATGGACACCCCCCCAGAACCCTGACCAGGGGTATTCTATCTGCTACCCAAGATCCATAAACCCGGAAACCCTGGACGCCCCATCATCTCAGGCATTGGCACTCTTACAGCAGGATTATCTGGCTATTTGGACTAGCTCCTCAGACCCTACGCTACCAGCACTCCCAGCTATCTTTGAGACACCACCGACTTCCTGAGGAAACTACAATGCATTGGTGTTCTTCCTGAAAACACCATCCTGGCCACCATGGATGTAGAAGCACTTTACACCAATATTCCACATGAGGATGGACTACAAGCTGTCAGGAACAGTATCCCTGATGAGGCCACAGCACGCCTGGTGGCTGAGCTTTGTGACTTTGTCCTCACCCACAACCACTTCAGATTTGGGGACAACTTATACCTTCAAGTCAGTGGCACTGCTATGGGTACCCGCATGGCCCCACAGTATGCCAACATTTTTATGGCTGACTTAGAACAATGCTTCCTCAGCTCTCGTCCCCTAGTGCCCCTCCTCTACTTGCGCTACATTGATGACATCTTCATCATATGGACCCACGGAAAGGAGGCCCTTGAAGAATTCCACCTGGACTTCAACAATTTCCACCCCACCATCAACCTCAGCCTGGACCAGTCCACACAAGAGATCCACTTCCTGGACACTACAGTGCAAATAAGTGATGGTCACATAACCACCACCCTATACCAGAAACCTACTGACCGCTATACGTACCTACATGCCTCCAGCTTCCATCCAAGACACATCACACGATCCATTGTCTACAGCCAAGCCCTAAGATACAACCGAATTTGCTCCAACCCCTCAGACAGAGACAAACACCTACAAGATCTTTATCAAGCATTCGTAAAACTACAATACCCACCTGGGGAAGTGAGGAAACAGATTGACAGAGCAAGACAGGTACCCAGAAATCACCTACTACAGGAGAGGCCCAACAAGGACAATAACAGAACACCACTGGCCATCACATACAGCCCCCAGCTAAAACCTCTCCAGCGCATTATCCACAATCTACAACCTATCCTGGAAAATGATCCCTCACTCTCACAGACCTTGGGAGGCAGGCCAGTCCTCGCTTACAGACAACCCCCCAACCTGAAGCAAATACTCACCAGCAACTACACACCACACCACAGAAACACCAACCCAGGAACCAATCCCTGTAGCAAACCTCATTGCCTACTCTGTCCCCATATCTACTCTGGCGACACCATCAGAGGACCCAACCACATCAGCCACACCATCAAGGGCTCATTCACCTGCACATCCACTAATGTTATATATGCCATCATGTGCCAGCAATGCCCCTCTGCCATGTACATTGGCCAAACCGGACAGTCCCTCCGCAAAAGAATAAATGGACACAAATCGGACATCAGGAATGGTAACATACATAAGCCAGTAAGTGAACACTTCAATCTCCCTGGTCATTCTATTACAGATTTAAAAGTCACTATCATTGAACAAAAAAACTTCAGAAACAGACTTCAAAGAGAAACAGCAGAACTAAAATTCATTTGCAAATTTAACACCATTAATCTGGGCTTGAATAGGGACTGGGAGTGGCTGGCTCATTACAGAAGCAGCTTTTCCTCTCCTGGAATTGACATCTCCTCATCTATTATTGGGAGTGGACTACATCCACCCTGATTGAATTGGCCCTGTCAACACTGGTTCTCCACTTGTGAAGTAACTCCCTGCTCTCCATGTGTCAGTATATAATGCCTGCATCTGTAACTTTCACTCTATGCATCCGAAGAAGTGAGGTTTTTACCCACGAAAGCTTATGCCCAAATAAATCTGTTAGTCTTTAAGGTGCCACCAGACTCCTTGTTGTTTTGATATTTTATACATTAATGTTATCTCAGGCTCTGGGGATATGGCTGGTGAGGACACTCTCTGTACTTTGTTTTTTGGAATGTTGTGGATACCTCTGTGTTTCAAACACCTCTCCCTTCAAAATATGCATTAGGAAGATCACCTCTCCTCTGAAAAGGATTGGATGCATCTCCCTTCGTTCTGAGTCTAGTAACACGTATCCTAAACTAGGCAGATGGGTCCATTCAGAAGGATGTGCAGCGTTTCCAAAGCCCGATGGCTCAGGCGGTGAAACCCCCGAGCAGGGAACTAAGCATGATAAGTCTTGCATGGGAGCATGCAGCAGTAACTACAGGACTAGAGACGGTCAGATGGTCAACAATAAAATCCTGATGCATAAATGAAAGTGCCAGTTTAGGTCTGAAGCTTTGTGGGGCCATTATTCACTAGTATAGGGTCAGCAGCTGCATATTCGTGAACAGGTTTATGAATATTAGTACCAAGAATGATTTGTCCAGAAATACATGCTGGAAGTGCATTATTCACTGTTTGCTACAGACCTGCTGATTGGTTTGTCATCCAGGAAGGGGGCAGAAGCAGTACACTGAAACCTGAGTGACCAGCCACACACTATGAATAAACAATACTGTATAAATCATGAACAGTTCATAAAGAACACTAAAAATTACTAGCTCAAACAGCTTTGGCTAGTATTTCTAAACAACAAATACATTAATAGAAAAGAAGGATTGATTCATGTATAATTTGGCACTAAACAAAAAAAAAGCAAAATTTTAGGGCTGTCAAGCGATCAAAATTAATCGTGATTAATCGCACTGTTAAAAAATAATAGAATACCATTTATTTAAATATTTTGGATGTTTTCTACCTTTTCAAATATATTGATTTCAATTACAACACAGAATACAAGATGTACAGTGCTCACTTTATATTTATTTTTGATTACAAATATTTCCATTGTAAAAAACAAAAGAAATAGTATATTTTAATTCACCTAGTACAAGTACTGCAATGCAATCTCTTTATAATGAAAGTTGAACTTACATATGTAAAATTATGTACAATAACTGCATTCAAAAATAAAACAAATGTAAAACCTTAGAACCTATAAGTCCACTCAGTTCTACTTCAGCCAATCGCTCAGACAAACAAGTTTGGTTACAATTTGCAGGGGATAATACTGCCCACGTCTTGTTTACAATGTCACCTGAAAGTGAGAACAGGCATTCGCATGGCACTGTTGTAACCGGCATCGCAAAATATTTATGTACCAGATGCGATAAAGATTCATATGTCCCTTCATGCTTCAACCACCATTCCAGAATATATGTGTCCATGCTGATGGCGGGTTCTAATCAATAACGATCCAAAGCAGAGCGGACCGACACATGTTCATTTTCATCATCTGAGTCAGATGCCATCAGCAGAAGGTTGATTTTCTTTTTTGGTGGTTCGGGTTCTGTAGTTTCCGCATTGGAGTGTTGCTCTTTTAAGACATCTGAAAGCATTCTCCACACCTCATCCCTCTCAGATTTTGGAAGGCACTTCAGATTCTTAAATCTTGAGTTGAGTGCTGTATCTATCCTTAGAAATCTCACACTGGTACCTTCTTTGCATTTTGTCAAATCTGCCGTGAAAGTGTTCTTAAAACGAACATGTGCTGGGTCATCATCCAAGACTGCTATAACATGAAATATATGGCAGAATGCATGTAAAATAGAACAGGAAACATACAATTCTCCCCCAAGGAGTTCAGACACAAATTTAATTAACGCATTATTTTTTGAATGAGCATCATCAGCATGGAAGCATGTCCTCTGGAATGGTGGCTGAAGCATGAAGAGGCATCTGAATGTTTAGCATATCTGGCATGTAAATACCTTGCAATGCCAACTACAAAATTGCCATGCGAATGCCTGTTCTCACTTTCAGGTGACATTGTAACTAAGGCCTGGTCCACACTAACCCCCCACTTCGGACTAAGGTACGCAAATTCAGCTACGTCACGTAGCTGAATTCGAAGTACCTTAGTCCGAACTTACCGCGGGTCCAGACGTGGCAGGCAGGCTCCCCCGTCGATGCCGCGTACTCCTCTCGCCGAGCTGGAGTACCGGCGTCGACGGCGAGCACTTCCGGGATCGATCCGGGATCGATTTATCGCGTCTAGACAAGATGCAATAAATCGATCCCAGAAGATCGATTGCCTGCCGCCGAACCAGGAAGTAAGTGTAGACGTACCCTAAGAAACAGTCAGCAGTATCTCCTGTAAATGTAAACAAACTTGTTTGTCTTAGCAGTTGGCTGAATAAGAAGTAGGACTGAGTGGACTTGTAGGTTCTAAAGTTTTACATTGTTTTGTTTTGGTTTTTTTGAGGTGCAGTTATGCAACAAAAAATCTACATTTGTAAGTTACACTTTCACTATCAAGAGTTTGCACTACAGTACTTGTATAAGGTGAATTGAAAAATACTATTTCTTTTATCATTTTTACAGTGCAAATATTTGTAATAAAAATATAAAGCAAGCACTGTACACTTTGTATTGTGTCATAATAGAAATCAATATATTTGAAAATGTAGAAAAACATACAAAAATATTTAATACATTTCTATTGGTATTTTATTGTTTAACAGTGCGATTAATTTTTTTAATCACAGTTAATGTTTATGTTTAATTGCAGTTAATGGGGGGGAGGGATAGCTCAGTGGTTTGAGCATTGGCCTGCTAAACCCAGGGTTGTGAGTTCAATCCTTGAGGGGGCCACTTAGGGATCTGGGGCAAAATCAGTACTTAGTTCTGTTAGTGAAGGTAGGGGGCTGGACTTGACTTGACTTGACTTGATGACCTTTCAAGGTCCCTTCCAGTTCTATGAGATAGGTATATCTCCATATATTATTTTTTTATTATTATTTTATTATAATTAATCGGGTGAGTTAACTGATTAATCAACAGCCCTACTAAATTCATAACTAATATTAATCATAACAGAGTTTGACCAGCTGTACCAAAGGTCACTGGCTGGCTTCTCAGGTAATACTTTTTCAAAATTACCTGTGCAAAAAATGGCATTTATGTAGAGTGATGCAAACTATACAGAACAATATTTTTCATATAGGTATGTTTTGTAAAACCTGCTTTGCCATGAACAACAATACAGAGAATCTAGCTCCGTTTCAAAGTTTCCTAGGCTCTATGCACCAGCCTCTATAAACCACCAAAAGAATTTCCAAAAGTTCTGTTCAAAGCTTTGTTAGAAAGTCCCTGTAACAAGTTTTGAAAACTCAATGCTTCATAGGTGAGGATAAATCAGGATTAAGTGGCTACTGGGGAAAATGTTACAATACCAATTGCAATCTTACAATACCAATCCATTTTTGAAAAGTGTTTAATTACCATGCAAAGAAAAATATCTTAAAAATTTGTGTACACACACACATACACACTCTCACTGAACAGTCTGGGTGATCCTGTCTTTGCTTTGTTCAGTTTAATTTGTTGTTCACTCTAATCCCATTGGTGTAATGCATCACAGACGTTCAAGGAGAATTTGACCACAGTAATAAAATAATTATTGAAGATTAGTCTTGATAAGGAGGCAGCTATCTTGGAAAGTAGAAACAATGGCTATGGCTATATGCCAAATGACAGGCACGGGTGTTATTACTAGAAATAGTGAATTGCCACTTAAAGAGCAGAGCTGGCCATAGATCCCAGGCTGCTGTGCCAAACTACTTGCATGCTTGAATTCTCTCTGAGAAAGATGGTTTTGTAAACAGTGTGGATTAGATTTAATATCTGAGCTATTGTCACGTTCAGTCTCATGCAGTGACACCATAAACTAAGATGGATAGTGGTGCCTTGGAGCCAACTTGGGAGAAAAGACTTAGGGCCACATTGCAGCATTTAGACACTAGCTGGATTAGAGAGTGGTATGGGGCCATGCTACCACATAGGGAATGTTGAGGGGGATTGTACCAGGCTCCCCACGCTGAGAAGGATGCAGGCTTCCCTTTAGGGAAGCTGAACCATTCTTTGGAGAGGTGCAGCTTGTTCCCGCCACTCTGAAGTGCGGGGCTGAGTAGGGGTTGTGTGGCGGGGTTACAACTCACCGGCGCGACGCCTCCTGCTGGCTGTCTCGAGAATTAGCTCTTTCCAGCCCAGAGCGCCTTCTGCAGGCCAGTGTCTCACCTGCCGCTGGCCCTGTGTCCCTCCCAGACCCCAGTGCCCTTTGCCCAGGGGTTCTGCCCACCACAGTACCCCCTTGCTCTGGGTCTCCCCTCCCTGGGGAACCCCCAATCCTCTAAACCCACCTTGCCTCAATGACTGTTGTCAGTCATCATCTAGCCTCCACCCCTTGGGGCAGTCTGTAAACCACTCATCATCAGCAAGGGGGTTAAGACCTGCTGCCTTTGCCTATCTCTGGGCTGCCCCTCTGCAGCCCCAGTACCTATTTGTAGGCCTTTAACTAGGCCTGCAGCCTGGGGTTTTGCTAGGCTGGAGCTCCCCAGCTCCCTCTGCCCTTCCCCAGCACTCTTCCCCAGCTCCACCTCAGGTACCCTGCTCAGCTCCTGGGCAGCCAGGTTCTTCTCTCTCAAAAAGCTAGAGAGAGAATGTCTGTTTCAGTCTATGGCCCTTAGCCCTCTTATAGGGCCAGCTGTGGCCGGATTGGGGCGTGGCCCCACCTGTTGCTGCTTCCCCCAATCAGCCTAGCTTTTCTCCACCACAGCCCTCTCCAGGGCTGCTTTAACCTCCTCAGGGAAGGAGTGGGGTGACCACCCCACTACAGGTTAGGACAACGATGCTCCTCCTCCTCCTCACCCCCCTTTGGGTGTGTGTGGGGGCGGACTAAAGGTCCATGTGGTTTCAGGAGTTCAGAGACTCCTCTTGCCCTCTCTCCTATGTAGCCTCATGAGGGTCTGCCACAATCCAGCCTTTAGCCATTTCTCTCTGTGTAGTGTGCTGGGCAATCTGTATGTAATGGATCCTGGGTAAAATCTAACACTCACTTCAGCAGGCCTCAGGCCCTGGAGCCAGTTTTATTCCACTCTGATGGAAGGGGCTTGGATTCAAAGGGGGCTCCAGCAGCCCAGGTCCTTGCTCAGCAGCACACAATAGACGGGAGCAGGACATGGGTGGGGCTGTGTGAGGATTGGTGCCAGAGTTTATTCACTGCTGTTTCACATCCTCCCTCTGCACCAGGGTTACCTCACCCACACAGCTGAAGAAACAGCTGCAGTGCAGTGGCAGGGCCTTTCCCTGGCTATGCTGGGGAAAATGCCTTTTCCTCTTTCCTCCTACATGTCTCCCTGGTGCCCGCAAGCTAACTGGTTGGCTGAGATTTGACATTTTGTGCTTGTGTGCAGACCTAATTCCTCTACCATACATACAAAACCATAACACCCTGCAATAGAATAGTCTGTAGCAAAATGTAAGGAAGTTCCTTCTCTTCTTCTTAGCATACTTTTGCTGACAAAGTAAACACCCTAAGATAAGTCTGAATTTAATGAAATTTTGCATGCACGGAGGCATTGGCACCAGACTTTCTTTGAACTCTGTAGCCTTCACATTCAGTACTTTTTTCACTAGTCTCCAAGAGTCTGTTACATTCTGGGGATAAAGCCGGCTAGCCAATAGAATGCCTTTTAAATTACCAAGCGCTCTCCATCTGAAATTGTAAATGGACTTTGGGGCTATGCGTGTGCAGACAGCACACAGAACTGATGTTTTCCCAAGAGAATGTCTGTCCATTGCACTAGGTCAAAAAGGTAGTGTGTGATGTGAGGAGGGGCATTCCAGAGCTGTAACTCTCTTTCCTTGACTCAACCCCCTCCTTTCCAACCTGCAGGAGTTACTTCAGCTCTAGGGCTGTTTCCAAAAGGAAAACAGTGAAACTGTCATTGTTTTTGTCAAGATCACTGTGTTTTTAATAGATTAGCTGAATCCCATCAAAATACTTGAAATGGTCTTTGCCGCTGCTCTGTACAATGATATAGAATCACTGAAGTCTGTTATATTTCATTGCTTCTTCACCATGGGGTATCATATTCACAGAGCACGCTAGCAATGTGATTTGTAAGGGGAAACTGTGGTAGAATGCTGAAACAAGTGGATACAGAGTAGTCTTTTCTCTGTCATTTTAGCAGTGAGTTTCAGAGTTCATAGTGAAAAAGTTTTACTGAATTAACACTCCACGCAGCATTCCGTTTACTTCTTTGGAGGGGAAGATAAAGAAAACAAGATGTGATGGTGAGCACATATTATACTGAGTGGTGTATGCACTTGTCCCAGTAAAGTGATAAAAGAGTCAGGTACTGATCAGCTTCAGTGGAAAAACTCCACGAATGCACAGCCTGCTCTTCTGACTAGCAGCTTTATCACCCCTTTCAAAATTGCTTCTCTCCATTTGCCAGTTAATAAATGAACTGCTCCAAGATTCAGGCTTAAAAACTATTTTGAACATGTAAAGTATGAGGAAAAAATTCAATATGCAACTGTTTAAACATCACTATTTTGATCCCTGGATCAAAGCAATATAATTGCATGAGAAAATTTTGATATGATATAGAAATTTTTATAATTGAAACCATCTTTGTTTTAATGCAATTTAGTATCAACTTTTTCATCTTTCTGACCTCATTAGATGTGCCTGGTCATTAGATACAGTGTTACTAATTTGTTTTAATTTAAAGGCTGCTCCGGTTAATGATTGGTTGGACTAAGGTTTTACTGTGTAAGATTAACTAGATTTAAGGATGGCAAAATGCCATCGTAGCATTAATGCCAGACTTTAATGAGAAGCAGAAGTAAACTCCTAGGACTCTGATAATTTTAATGTGGGACCACAGTTGTGCTCTCATTATCTTAATGCCCTGTTATATTTTGAACATAAAAATAAGTATTCTTCTCCCCATCAACTCCTAGTGATGATTACACTGAATGGTATAATGCTCAAGAATAGATATAGTCTTAAAATCATATATATATTAGATATATAACCCTAAATGCTGTTTCCTTTTGAACCATATCCTTTATCTAAACTCTTATAATCAAATGGAGAAAATGTTTCATACCTCTCATTGTGTCTGCCTTTATTTTACAAACCACATGAAAGCAAGACAAGATCATACTGACAAACTTCTCTACTGCTAAAGAATACTCTCTCTCTCTCCTTATATTTTACTATTTTTTATATTATAGGACACACTGATTTTTCTCCACTCTCATCCTCTTAAGTGAATTTAGTACTCCTGAAAGGTGCTGGTTTGCAGATCTATAGACTGAAATCCTCTGTTTTTCCACTGATCATATACAGCAGTATAAATTTATCCTATACTCCTCACACAGCATATCTCAATAGGACCTGGAGGCTTCCATCTAAAGCCCTATTCCTTCGTACCTAAAAGCGCATTAAACACATGTATAAGGCCCTGATTGAAGAAAGCATCCTTATTCAGGACTGCACTTAAGCACCTGCTTAAGAGTTGGGTTATTCATGAACCACACTGAACAATTGCCATTCTGGTGACTAACATACTAACACTGTAGCTGTGGGTATGTCTATACTGCAAAAACAAAGTCACAGCAGTGATTCTCAGAGCCTGGGTCAACTGACTTGGGCTTACAGAGGGTCCTGTGGCACCTTTAAGACTAGCAGAAGTATTGGAGCATAAGCTTTCGTAGGTGAATGCCCACTTCATATTGATTTATACCTGCCTCTGGAAATTTCCATTACTTGCGTCTGATGAAGTGGGCATTCACCCACGAAAGCTTCTTAAACATTTTAAAAACCTTATTTACTTTACATACAACAATAGTTTAGTTATATATTGTAGTCTTATAGAAAGAGACCTTCTAAAAATGTTAAAATGTATGACTGGCACGCAAAACCTTAAATTAGAGTGAATAAATGAAGACTCAGCACACCACTTCTGAAAGGTTGCCGACCCCTGGTCTATACTGACATTTTTAGCCCCAAGTTAGTTAACCTTGGCTCTGAAATATGCTGCCACAGGGCTTTCTTTCTTTTCTTCAGTGTAGATGTACCCTGTGTTAGCATTGCCACACAGTACATATTTTCCCAGCAACTTCTGGAATAATTTTTGCATTCTCTCAAAAACACAACATAACCCTTTACCTAACGATTGTTCTGTTTTTGTGCTTTTTTTTTCCAATTAGGAAGGAGGACAGCAAAAACAAAGGACAAGAGAAAGAAGAAAAAGAATTTAATGGAAAGGGCTCAGAAGCAGCACCACATCTTCCTAGCTACAGACAGAGCTAGCCAGTAAAGACTTTTTTGTTTGTTATATATATATATATTTTTTTTTTTGCAAAGTGCACAAAAGCTGCTATATGCTCCTGCATATGGATGCACTGCAATTCAGCTGCTTTGACAGTATTGGCTGCAAATAACTTGTGAAAAATGTCCACAGGTTTGTTTGTGTTATTTATACTTTTTATTTTTTGACCCTGAAGACTCCAAGGGCCGGAGCGCACTGAGTTGAATCAGTGGAAGTGGTGCCGAAGTGTGTCAAAGACTTTGCATTCAGTGCCTGGGAAATGGAAATGGCCAATGTGTTGACATAAAAGTGCAACAGGAAAGAAGGCCGCAAATCACCATTAAATAATGGACTTGTGCATATTTATATAAAAGAGGAGGTCTGGGTGGTGTAGGTACTCTTGCATTTATGGCCTTTGTTTCTCATATTTGTACATTTCAAGAGTAAATGTATATGAATATCTGCTTAGTGTTAATGTGCATTATTCTCTGCACCATTCTCTGCACCCACTGTATTGAAACAGTTGTATAATAAAACTGCTTTAAGAAGATATACCACAGGAGTTACTGCTTAGTGTTCTAGGAGCACAATAGTCCTCATGTGTACATATTATGCTGTCTGTGTATAAATAAACTTATTTACTGTACATTTGTGCTTTCATTCTTATGTGTAACAAGTTATGTATGTTTAAAGTTATGTCACTTTGGTTCCAGTAATTCCTAAACATAGTCCAGTAAACACTTTTTACTATGTTTTGAATGTTTTTACAGTTTATCATTAATTTTAAGGAAGCCAGATTTGTTTCTCATTTGTTAAGGCACTTTCACATAGCTAAACTAGCTTGTATTGACCTCAGAACACAGTGTCAGGTTTGGAATATACATGCCTAATTCTTTCAGTAAAACACAAGTCTCTTCAGTTACAATGTAACCTTATCTTGGGCCTGAGCTGAAATGTTGGTGTTGCTTCTCACAGAAAGAAATCTGACATCTAAGGCCTTGTCTACACTGGGGGAGGAAGGGGATCGATCTAAGTTACGCAACTTCAGCTACATGAATAAAGTTGCTGAAGTCGATGTACTTAGATCGACTTACCTCACCACGGTGAGTCGACTGCTGCCACTCCCCCATCGACTCTGCCTGTGCCTCTCACCAAGCTGGAGTACAGGAGTCGACGGGAGAGTGCTCAGGGATCGATTTATCATGACTAGACTAGACGCGATAAATTGATCCCCGCTGGATCAACCACTGCCCGCCGATCCGGCCGGTAGTGAAGACATACCCTAAGAGTTAAGATGAATTATGGTGGTGACGGATGTACATGGAAACAAGATTGTGAATGGGGAATTATATGAACAACTCTCATTATCCATCACAGGAGTTGTATGCATAGCTCCCTTCATATTGTGAACAGTACTTTATCCCCATCAGTCCTAACAATGATTACTTCAAAATCCTAGCCTTACTGTTTAGCGAAAGAGGCCTTTACCATGGAGATTAGAAAAGAAATTGCCATCAAACATTATAAATTAGATAATTTGTAGGTGAAGGGGATTCATTTCCTGGCACTGGCACTCAGTTCAGGAATTTGTAGCAAGTTTCAACCTTGCAGTGCATCTGGATCTGTTTATTTATTGCATTTCCCCATTTAGGGAAGGAGAAATCACAAAGGGTATATTTCAGTCGTCTTGCATTATCGGGCCAGCATTCCAAGTGAAGGCTTTTGAAGGTCTGCCTTGGAAAAGTCTGCACTAAAATTGCTGCCTGCCTTCACTTGTGGATGTTACTCTGGCTCTAGAACTAAGATTGTATGTGCATCATGACCTTAAGAACTAGCGAAAATATAAAGCAAAGAAAAAAGGCTTTGGCACCTATCTCTTTAGAAAATAAAACTTAGTGTTAGTTTTAGGTTTACTGATTCTACTCTTCACAAATAAACTATGAAAGAAAAGTATAAACAAACACAGATATTGTATCCATGCTTAGCTATCTAGGAGTATTTTTACTACAAGAAATATACAGTATTAAGCCATATATGAATGTTGTATGAAACTTCTTATGGATTTTCACTTAATCCTGAAGTTCTCAACTCTTTTCATTCTAGAGTATGTTCCTATTTAAATTGAACAAGTTACATATAGTACCTTATTGTTGAGACTAATAAAATTTTTCTATTCCTGGGATGTTGTTTTGGGCATTAAATAGCTGACTTAAAAAATGTAGATGCCTATTTTGATTGTTGGTTATCAAGTTTGATTATAGATGCAGTGACCACCTGAGCAGAATTCCACTGGCAGAGATTACAAATATTTTATTAGCCATGTCATGAAATTTATTCTACAAAATACAATAAAACTTTATAGTCAACCTCTGAGTAAAATATGTTGGTCCTTTTTTAATTAAAAGAATGAATTTCCTATTAATGGAATCCAGAAAAAATATTCAAAGAAGTTTTATGAGTAGAAATGTGTTTGTCAACGGAAGCTGAATAATTAAGAGATTTTTAAACCAAATAATATTTTGTCAGTTATTTATGTAGTATTATAAATGGGCCTGGCACCTTAAAACAGGTTCTGTATGCTAAACATAAGCTAAAGAACGATCTTTCCCAGGGATCTTATACTCAAAATGCACCTGTAGAGTGCAGATAACACATAGAACAATGTCCCAGATTCAGGACAGCATTTAAGCGTGGGCTTAAGTACATCCCTTTTCAGGACTCATTGGCTTCAACAGGACTTAAGCACATGTTTAACTTTAATCACACAATTGAGTGCTGTCCTGAATAGGGATGCTTTCTTGAATTGGGTCTGTCACACTGTCTTCAATGGCTCACTACTCTCAGAAACAGGGCAGAGATCCCAAACTGGTGGTTCTATAATTAGATTTCACCAAGCCAGTAACAAACGTGAATTCCTGGGTCACTATAACAGTCTTACCATGGAGTCACAGCCAGTCCCCTTAGACTCTCCAGTCTATCTTGCCACCCTGACAAACTGGACTTAGTGATAAATGGTCACTTCCACCAAAAATCACAGCACATTCAGGTTGCTTCCAGTCCCAAGAGACCAGTCATTTACCCCCAGATCAATTGGTGCCCAATTTGGTCTTACACCAAAGACAGCACCTGTAGCCAATCCTGTAACAAACTATTTAAAGGTTCATTAACTAGGACAAAGAAATTAGAGTTATTTACAGGTCAAAGCAAGCTAACATATATACACATGAGTTACCATCTAAATCCTCAGAGTGACAGAGTTATAGTGATCTGTCCATTTAAAGTGTCTTTCAGAGCAAACTCAGGAGGCAGCCCCTGGGGATCTCTGGCTCAGAGTCTCTGGCCCTTCAGAGTTCAAACAGCCAAAAAGATGGAAACTTTTCCTGGGGCTTTGATTTATTTCTTTCATTCAGCTTCCAAGCCAAAGGACAAGCTTGCTTGCACATAGCATTGCCCAGGTGTGATAATAAGGCCATTAACCAATCCTTTGTATTGCGCTGATCCTTGATGACCCTTTTGATTTTGATAGTCCTTTTGGATGGGTGGTGGGGACAATTCCTGTGCTTAGGTTCACAAGTTCAGAGCAAACATTTTCACAGTTATAAGGCAAAACTTACATATTTTCTTATTGTATGGAATACAGACATTGCAAATGAGATTAAGGCATACAGCAATTTACAAGCATTTCATAGAGTATAAACACTAAATACATTCTTATAAGACTAATATCTATTTTGAGCAAACTAACATACAGATGAACTGGCCTGGTCTCCAGCTATAAGTTTGTTAGTCCTTAGCTTACGCTTGCAGCCAGGGCAAAAGCTGGCATCTGGCCTTCCATGGTCACAGGGCCCAGTGTGAAGAAAGTGGCCAGATGTTCAACTATAGAAGAGGAGGCCTTGGGATGGTTGATCTTAGGAAGCACTCTTTGTCCTTCCTGGTCCTATGGTGAGTCTTCTCTGCGCCAGGCCAGGCCCCAGTACAGATTGGAGCTGCCTAAGGTTGCAAGACTTCAGAACAGCCTACAGTTAGATAAACATTTTTTAAAAGTTAACCTGAAGCCTTTCTCTGACCTCAGCTGTTGCACTTAATTCTGATCACAATAGGACTGATTCAAAACCCACTGAAGTCAATAGGATTCTTTCCAGGGGTTTCAGCAGGCTTTGAATCAGGCCCACTGTGTACTTGTCTCTTCCACTACCTGGGGGAAGCACCAATATCTATGGCTTCTCTTGGCCAACACCCGTCGGGCCTTCTCCAGAGCTCCACAGTCCCAACTAGCAGATGGTAAGAGAGCACTCACTTGGTGAGACAGAGTCCATCTCAAAGCACCAAGGAAGAGAAGAGTGAGGAGGGATTTGATAGCAGCCTTCAACTACCTGAAAGGGGGTTCCAAAGAGGACGGAGTTCGGCTGTTCTCAGTGGTGGCAGATGACAGGACAAGAAGCAATGGTCTCAAGTTGCAGTGGAGGAGGTCTAGGTTGGATATTAGGAAACACTATTTCACTAGGAGGGTGGTGAAGCACTGGAATGGGTTAGCTAGGGAGGTGGTGGAATCTCCATCCTTAGAGGGTTTTAAGGCCCAGCTTGACAAAGCCCTGGCTGGGATGATTTAGTTGGTGTTGGTCCTGCTTTGAGCAGGGAGTTGGACTAGATGACCTCCTGAGGTCTCTTCCAACCCTAATCTTCTATGATTCTTTGATTCTATGAAACCATGCAGCCCTCTTCCCTGCTGTGTTTGTCTGGATAATTCACTTTTACTTGGTGTTTACTCTGACTGAGATTCTTTTCATTTTCCTGCTGAGAAACTGACTAAAAAGCTGGTCAGGTGCACTATTGATGTAAGCAGGGTTTGAATGAGCTCTCCCCTGACATCTAGTGATGAGCTGGGGGTGAAGACTTCAGGAGCAGACTGCATGCATACAGTCAGAGCCTACTCTGCCTAGGTGCATGGCAGCTGGAGCTGCTTTGCCAAAATGATCACTTTTTGGCTAGTTTTGGGTTACAAATCGCTCCAGTGTTTGAATGCAGGGGTAATGGGATGCTGTTATCCTTATTGCAGGAATAAAGGGCTGCAGAATTGTGCTTACCATGCCCTGATTGAGCAGGGTCACCCTGAACCTCACTTGCTAATCAGGGGGTAAGGATGCCAAATCACAGTGAAGGGGTGTGTGTGTGAGTGAGTGAGTGAGAGTCCTGGAACTAACTGCACTACTGAGCAGGTCTAAGGGCTAAGTTAGACCTTGGGTGGGGACAGTGTTGCAGTGAAAGAAACTGCACTGGCAATGAGGTTCTCCACTATCTGCTGAAATCACTGAAAGCTGGGTCAGGTGGTGGAACCTTAGAATGTGACGTGACAGAGGTGACAGCAGCAGTAGCAGAGAGACAGTGGCAGCTGTGAGCCAGTTGCAGATGTGGCAGCAGCAGAGGCATTGCTCCGCCCCCCCCCCCAACCTAAGGGTAGGAGGTGAATCCTTTTGAACGGGAATACTGGGTCTTTGCTAACTAAGGCCAGCCAACTGTGAGTGGGCTGCAGCAGAGGGAGAGGGGAATGATGTGTTAAGGGACATATTTTGTCAGATTTTCACACCACAAGGTGAGAAACTGAGGCAAAGGACACTGCTCAATGCACTGTGCCGTGGGTGTTTGCCTATAGCAATCATGGTGGTGTTTTCCCAAGTTAATGCTGGGTCCCCTTTTCCTTTTTAATAAAAATTTTCTTTGTTATACACAGACTCAATACTCGTGAGTGGAGAAGTATTGCCTCTAAGAGGTTCCCGGGGCGGTGTTAAACTGTCCCAGATTATTGGGTGGGGGCTTAAGCCAGTTCTGTTTTGTATTGTTAAGGGGGACCCTTAGATATTGAACCTGGCCCTTGTTGCTGCCGACTCCACCTGACATCAATGTCACCTTTCTGGCTACTTCAAAAAGTCCTTTGGTATTTGTTTGCATCCTCCCTTTATCCATCAGGATCCCAACAAAGTATCCAGAACACTGACGGGTTATCAAGATTTGCCCTATGTTTCTTTGTGCTTGTCTGGATTCCAGGAATGACCCTCTCTGGGGCAGAGACTGAGACCTCCCACACTCAGCCAAGAGGGTGTTTCAGGGTGTATCTGTGAGAGGTTTTGTCTACACTGTAATTTCAAGGTCTTCACACAGATATGAATTGCAAAGATTATTTGGCAGGGGGAGAGGGGAAGAAAGGAGGAAAGAAAAGCCCATCTCTCAGAGGTGAAGATAGAAACAGCCTGTGTTACTCCAGAGGCTAAGCCTGCTTCCTCTACATCTGATCAGAAACAGGCTTTTTTAAGAACTTTTCTAATGAATGGCTTACTTCCCCCTAAGGCAGATGCTACCTTTTTGTTTTGTATGAAGAAAAGTGACACTATCTATTGAATCAAGTGGTTTATCTCCTAAGACAGGAGAACAGAATTTTTTTGCTATTTGTTTTGTTTTTGTCTGTTTGGGGGTTTCTTGTTTTGGGCTGGGGGAAGTGGCTACTCACATCTTCAAAACAATTTTGTATGTCCCCAGGTCAGCAATCTATTGAAAAGATTGATGGTGTTATTGGAGAAAGAGCTTCAAATATTGTGTCTTATGTTGTTGTTTTTTTTTTTAAATATCACTGTTGACATAAAGCACTTTTCCCCAGGAGTCCCTTCTTTTATGCTTGGTCTTCACTTACTCTTTTCAGAGTAGGGTTGCCTTTCTTTAAGAACTTTTCCCCCAGCATGCCTTTCTGGGAGCAACTCTTTAAATTGGGCAGAGTCAAGCAGCTGCAGCACCAAAGCCACCATTTTGTGACTGGCTGCTATTTGCTTCATCTCTTCTCTTCCTGCAGGTAACTTGTTATTTTTAATTCTTAGTATGTTTTTCCTTCCTTATTCCTAAGGTAACAGGTCCCTATCTCACACTACTTCAGTGCTACCTTTCTGTGCTAGGAATACAACTGTTTAGAAATTATTTTTAAATTATGTTATTCATCCTGTAACTTAACTAAAATTTGTGATATGCAAATGGTAGCTGCATCCTTATCATAAAGGCTACTGTGGGATAAAACGGGACACTTTAAAAACTAGACACAAAAGCAGCCGCTTCCTTTAGTTTCTTCCTCTGGAGCTGTTTTGGAAGGAAAAAGTTTTTCAAAGTGGATTTTCAGCAAAGCTGGTCAAAAATACAGCAACCAAATTTTACAGAATCTTCAAAGTCTTTTCTTGCTGCTTCTGTTGCAGCTTTTTTCCCCAATTCAAAATTTTAAAATGTTAATGGAAATTTCAAAGTTCAGAAGATTTTTACCAACTCCAATGTTAGGGTTAGTGGTTCAGCTTTCTTTGTTGCCACATAATAAAATAAAATTAGGATTTTAATTAGACAGCATTTGAATGTCTGACTTATTTTAACATTTGTTTTTATACATTATATAGTACATGTGTCTTCACTGTGACTCTGAAGAGATTTTGTCATTCAAAATGCTCTTTTTTCTCTCTTTCTTTCTGTTTTTCTATTTCAGAAAACTCTGTATGTGTGTCTGAATTGAATTCCTCTTTCATTTCCACTTGTAAATCCAGAATGACTCCAGCTACTTCATTGGAGTCATTCTGGATTTACACCAGGGTAAAGGAGAGCAGGATTTATCCTCCTGATGTAACCTGCAAACCAATTTCCATGTATTGACTAATTCTTCACTAATGGACCTACACTGTGCCTGTAATTGAATTGTTCATGCTAGCTCTCCCCCCAGGAGTGAAATAACTGACCTGGCAGCTATTAGAGTAATCTGATCCCCATGACACTTGCAGTGTAGACTTACTCTAAGAGAAGTGAAGGCCAGTGTTTAAAGAGCAGAGTCACAGAAAATGACTGCACAAATGACATTGTGGGGCTTGTTTGTTTCTCATTCTTTTTATTATGTAAATTGGCTCAATTTACAAGTATTTTTTCTCTTTTTCCAATTGTCAAGCCTGTAAATTTACTTTGAGCTCAAATCAAGTTGGGCTCTTTCTTTCTCCCACACCATCACTTATAATAAAGGTTCTGCGGGACAAATTATGACCTCTGTTACATCTGTGCAACCTCTTAGTTTTCAAGTGTTGGATTCAGTGACATCTCTGCAACCCTCGTGCTTTTGCCTGGGTTAAACAGGTGTAACTGATTAGAACTTAATAAACGAGTTGAACACACCCCCAGAGGATGGATCTGGTGAGTCAGAAGGTGCAATTTTTTTCATAGTCACTTTTCCATATAGAACCATAGGTTTAAGTAAATGAAGCAATTATCCAAGCAAAGGCAACCTGGCAGTAGCATGAGGCAGAACTACACATCCACATAAACAGATGATAAAAGGAGAGTTGTGAGGAGAAAACCAAGAGTTTTCCTCTGCCTTGTGCTCTGTACAGGCTTCATTTGCTTCTCGGTGAACTCTAAGGTATTGGCCTTCATCTGTAAAGCTCCATATGGTTTAGTACCAGCCCACACCAGAGACCATGTATCTCTCTTGGTACCATCATGATAGTTGAGGAGCTCCAGTTAGCAGTAGTTAGATTTTAATTCAGCGCCCCCTCTCCACCCGGTTACCTTCTTTAATGCCAATCTGCTTACAGGTTTTGATGGACAGATCTGGGTTCTTCTGGATCCCGCCACTCACTCAGCAGGGTGTATCTTCTTTATTTTTTCCTATGAATTTATTTGGCAGTGCCTCCGCCCCCCTCGCTCCTTCCTGGTAGGGTCACCAGGGCAGCTTGGGAGGAAAATTCTAACCACAGGGTAATCCCCATTTACTTGCCAGATAGTTGGAGACTTCCAAGAAATAACATAAACACATACAATATATTCAACACAATAATTATATTAAACAGGAGACAACTATAACAGAGTAAATCACTATTTTTAGGGTCACCGGTACCCACGCTGATAATATCCGTGACTTTCCCCAGTCACGTGACTTAATGTAGCAAATGTAAGATTAGTGACCCGTTGGTACGTGTACTTTGTTGGGGCCCTTGATGACCTATGACCACAAAATTCTTCTCTGCAGTGGTCTAGCAGTGTGGCTGACTGGGTTCAGTACAGCCCAAAGGACTCACAAGTGGGAGAAGGTGGTAAATCCCTCCACAGGTTTAATATGCAACAGGTTATAAAATCCCCAAACCCTCACTCCCTGGCTTGAGGACACAGTTCAGGGAGTAGGGGGTCCCCAAAACAAATTCTCTGACTGACTGACTAAAAGATGGACTCCTCAGTCAGTGCAGAGGGGCTGATCTCTGCTGGCAGGGATCCTCTTCAGGCAGGAATCAGGCTGCTTCGGTCCCAGATTTCCCCTCACCACAAAGAGGTGCAGGGCTCAAGGTGAAGATTACACAACTGTACTAAACTCCAAACTCTAGTCTCCTAGCCCAGAGTCCAGACACACACACAGCAGGCAGCAGCCCTGGACTAGCAGCCAGAGCAGAGCTGACCATGTGGTGACTGGTCTCACCTAGTGGGCTGGAGGGCTAACTCAGCCTGGCTGGGGAAGTTTCCCAGCAAAACTCTACAAACCGGGAATCATCAGTGGAGAAGGAAAAGCCCAGCTAAGGGATCTTGCTTTCAGGTCCCTAGGGGCCTGTTCTCTGGGGGAACCCTGCATGCAGGCCTGGGACTCACCAGCTCCCCACACAGCCAGTCCTGCCTTTGCCCTTGCCCTGACTGGCTCCAGACTGACTCAAAAATGGCTTCTCCCCTTTCCTGAACTCTCTGGGAAGGGCATCTCACTCCCTATTGGTTGCTGGGCAGACTCTGAGTCTGCCTTGGCCCCCCCTCCCTACCAGGGTCAGTGTGCCTCTCCTTGAGCTGCCAGCAGACGGAGCCCCAGGGATGTAGGTTATCTCCTTGGGGGTTACATTAACTTGAGAGTTGATGGTAAGGTCTGAAGGACTGTTCTCTGCCCTAATGGAAAGCTCTGGAGAATTTAACAGGGATGAAGCCAATAGGAAACAACAGAATTTGTTCTTAAAACATAAACATGATAGCCTTTCTATGTTTTTGCACCATCCTGTAGAAATCAGTGGCAAATTGCTATAGAATTCTGTTCTGTTCTTTCTTTCTCCTCCTGCAACCCTTGGGTTCATCAGGTATCTACCAGTTTCCTCCATTTATTTTGGTCTTGTGCTGCTCTGTTCAGACTTCTGAGTGTCATGTTAATAGATTTGCCTTTTTCTCTATTGTTCTGTGTAATGTTTCTCTAGGTCACACTTTTTTCCTCTTCCCAATTGGTGTCCATATTATCATGTGACGTAGAAGTTGTGTTGGTGGCATCCTTAAAGCATGCCCTAAATATGTCCATTGTCACCTTACCATGTCGATGCTTTGGTTTGCTGTATTCAGAATTTCCGATGTTGCAAGAAACTCTTTCCAATGGACTCTGAAAATCTTCTTCAGCCTGCATTTACTTTGGAATGAGTTGATCTTTTTATGAATTTCTGTTGTAAATTTCCCTAACTTTCCTCCATAAAGGATGAAAGACATGATACCAATGTTAAAAATGTGTATTTCTGTTGTAGATTTCCCTAACTTTCCTCCATAAAGGATGAAAGACATGATACCAGTGTTAAAAATGTGTATTTTTGTATTAGTGCCAATCATGCTACTTTTCCAAATGTTTTCAAGTTTTTGAAAGTTGTTTGCTGCATTGATATCATTTCTCAACATCTAGCATGGTGTCATCATCCTTGCCCATCACACTCTCTAGATAGGTAAAACAGAACACTAAAGGATGATTCCAAAATGTATCTGTGACAGTGTACCCCATAAGGCTTTATGGGGAGGGGGTGCTTATAAATGTATGTATGACATAACTGGAATATGTTTGGTGCTGCCTGTGCCAGGTAACATATCTCCATAAAGGTTATGGTCTACTATATCTATTCATCCTATTTGTACATATATATATCATTTTCTACTTGAGGTTAAGAATATGGGCTGTATGCTTGCTTGGTTTCTAAGTAAGCTTTGGGAGGCATTTGGTCAGCTTCTTTAGGAAGGAATTCGCCAGGTTAAGTACCTGATCAGGAAACACTTGGGGAACAATGCATCTTGGAATGCTCCAATCCACATAAGAAGTCTTCCTAGAGACATGCAAGATTCCATGTGGGCAATGGCTTCAGCCTGTAAAGACTGAGTCATGCAGGGACATGTGACTTGCCCAGGTGACTCCAGAACTCCATCTTGGAGCTGGACTTTGCATAGGAGGGAGGAGGGGGGTCTCCTCCCACAAGAGAGAGTCTATTTAACCCCGGGGGGGGAGATCCCTCCATTTTGTCTTCAGCTGGCTAAAGAAGGAACCTCTCCACCCCCCCAGGATGCTTGAAGGAAACTGAAACAAAAGACAGTAACTACAGGGGTTGTGAGAGATTGCTGGACCCAGGCTAAAGGGAGATTAGCCTGTAAAAGAGAGCATTCTGGAACTGGTGAGGAACTTATCTGTATTTAGTTTGATTAGGCATAGATTTGCACATTTTATTTTATTTTGCTTGTGACTTACTTTGTTCTGTCTGTTACTGCTTTGAACCACTTAAATCCTTCTGTCTGTATTTAATAAAATCACTTTTTATTTAGTAATTTACTCAGAGTATGTATTAATACCTGAGGGAGCAAACAACTGTGCATATCTCTCTATCAGTGTTATAGAGGGCGAACAATTTATGAGTTTGCCCTGCATAAGCTTTATGCAGGGTAAAACGGATTTATCTGGGTTTAGACCCCATTGGGAGTTGGGCATCTGAGTGCTAAAGACAAGCACGCTCCTGTGAGCTGTTTTTGGGTAAACTTGCAGCTTTGGGACAAGTGATTCAGACCCTTGGTCTGTGTTGGAGTCAGACAGGAGTGTCTGACTCAGCAAGACAGGGTGCTGGAGTCCTGAGCTGGCAGGGAAAACAGAAGCAGGGGTAGTCTTGGCACATCGGGTGGCAGCTCCCAAGGGGGTTTCTGTGATCCAACCCGTCACAGTATCGAATGGTTATCAGTCTCTATTAAATTCTATAGGGA
This sequence comes from Terrapene triunguis, assembly GCF_002925995.2. Taxonomy (NCBI): domain Eukaryota; kingdom Metazoa; phylum Chordata; order Testudines; family Emydidae; genus Terrapene; species Terrapene triunguis. The sequence continues at coordinate 83,281,142 of NW_020664409.1, read as the reverse complement.
TCGCTCATAAGGGTGTGGGACTTGGTCTCAGTCCAAAAGATACCAAAGCTTTCATGAAATGGTACAAGGCTTATCTTCTCTGCCACACATGTATTTGACCTTGGCCTAAAATTAGGGAGGGTTTTCTAGCTAGAATATTGGGGTGGCTTAGAGGAAGAGGGTTGTTATTGCTGACAAATATGAGAGAGGCAATGATTGGTTGGTATGTTGTTTTAAAGGATGTTATGTGGCACAATAAACTGTTATGCTCTGCTCTCCTTACTGCTCCCGTCAGCTCCTTCTCCCAATTGCTGTATGTTTCCCTTCATGCAGTCCCTGTGCTTGGTACAGTCACTCATGCCTCTGCCAAGTACCCCCCTCTCTTCTTCAGGTCCTATCTTATTGGCCACTTTCCCATGAATTCTTCTTCCACTGACTCGTTTCACCCTTGTGTAGCTGCTGAGTTGTCCCATGTTTTGTCCTATCTTTTAGATTGTAAGCTCTTTGGAGCAGGGGCAGCTCTCAGGGCACTTTTGTGTGGATAGTCAGTGTGCAGCAAGCTGGGGTGTAAATCTTGCTAATGGGACATCTGGACCTTGCTACTGCACACAAAGTTCTATTTGGAAGAGCAGTAGATCAAAGCACACTATGAAACTTTTAGTGTGCAGTAGCAGGTCCAGATGGCCTGCTAATGAGTGGCGCCCTCAGGGGCGGCTCTAGGTATTTTGCTGCTCCAAGCTCGGCAGTCAGGCGGCTTTCGGCGGCGCACCTGCGGGAGGTCCGGCTGGTAACGCAGATTCGGCGGCATGCCTGCGGGTGGCTTCGGCGTACCCGCCGCCGAATTGCTGCCGAAGCCGCGGGACCGGCGGACCTCCCGCAGGCATGCCACCGAAGGCTCCCTGACTGCCGCCCTAGGAGCGAACGGCAGGCCGCCCCCTGCGGCTTGCCGCCCCAGGCATGCGCTTGGTGCGCTGGTGCCTGAAGCCGCCCCTGGGTACCCTGGAGCGCTGTAGATTTACACTGCAGCTTGCCATGAACTAACTCTCAGTCTTGACAAGGCCTTAGTCTATGTTTGTGAAGCTCTCTGTGCAGTTAGGGTTGTGTGTAAAGGCTGAGTGGCAATATTAAAATACCTGGAGTAAAATGCCCAGGATTCAGAACTCTATTTCTTTTTCTTTTAAATAGGAGCTGCAAACACTAACAAGTTGATGGAAAGGTTGCCTGATTGAGCTATTGCTTCTATAGCCCTCTCTCCATCCTCTGCCAAAAAGCTATTTTGTAAATTTCTGGAGCCGTTCTTAGTGAATCAGTATGGCACCTTATGCTAATAGTGTAATATGAGGATTATTTTTTCCTTTCCTTCTCCCCACTCCTAGTTCTCCCTAGGACCATAATTCAAGGAACTCCCATGAGCAGTGTGTGCAGATGCTTCATAGCACATAGCTGACTCACAGATGTTTTGGCTTGTATTTTCTAGGTAGGCAGCCAGCCACTCTGGAGGAAATCCAGCTGTAATGCAGAGAGAGAACAGAGATGGTGCACATATGGTGAAGAAATGTATTAATTCTCACTAGCTCTCTGGTCAGCATCATTTTCTGAGGTGTGATGTAAAAGGAAAGAGCAGATGTGGAATCTGGGTAATGTCTAGCTTCATCCTTTTAAAAGTGAGACCTTTGACAATAAATGCGCCAAACAGTATCCTCGTGTCTGTAGAAATAACACCAGCACCACTGAACAAGTGCTCTGAATATGTGCAGGAGGTGGTGCATTCAGTTAGAGAACAGCATTTTCTACCATAAATAGCCATGGCTGTAACTTCAAGTTTCTATTTCCCTATTCTAAATAGCTATTTAACAGGTATAGATACAAATGACGTTTTCCTTTATGTTGAGGCTCCCTGAACAGAAGAGTAAAGATGCAACTACATACTAAAAATATGGGGGCTACAATCTACCTAGGAGCGTAGGATTCAACTATCATCATGGTCTCTGGGTGACCAACATCTTCCTGATGCTGCTGTCAGTGCAACTATTGGTTTTTCATTGGTCTAGTCTGTCTGGGCTTCCTGATGGAGGAGGGAGACATTGGATCTGGCAAAAGGAGGGAAGGATGCTATTACCTGGGGACTCTTGAGTATGAGACAACTGTTCTGATATGATTTATGACCACATTTATGCTGATTCTAGCTCTGCTGCCCTTGAGTTATAGACCCAGCACATACTCCTTCCTCTCAAACATACCTCTCATCCTGACCCTAAGCTGTTCTCAGAGTTATGTCTACAGTGCTGCAGCTGTGCTGTAGTGCCAGAGCATACACCCTTTCTATACGGATGGAAGGGGTTTTGCCATGGATGTAGTTAATCCACCTCTCCAGGAGGAGTTAGATAGGTCGACGGAAGAATTCCGTCAAAGTAGGTGTGTGTACACCAAGGGCTGGGTCAACCTAACTATGGCGCTCAGGGTGTGACATTTTTCACAGCCCCGAGTGACGTAGTTAGGTGGATCTAATTTTTAAGTGTAGACCAGGCCTTAGCTAGAAGGTGTTCTATCAGCTTGACTGTACCTGCATCTCTTTTAGTTTCAAATTGATTTTGAAGAATGTTTTCCAGCAAGCATTGCAAATGAGGAAGAAGAGAGTAGAGCACTGGAGGAGATGTGCTTTCAGTGGCCTGCATTTCTAAACAGCTGGGCTGTTGTACTCTGATGCAGCTGTAGGTTATTTAAGATTGGTGGACTCATTCTTAGTAAAGAGACTTATATGCATTCCAGCCTCAATTATTGTCTCTCCATGGTTAAGTCCAAATAAGACAGGAGGGGACAAAGACATGTAGCCAGCACGTGTGTTCTTTAAATTGATAGCAGGATGCAAGTTGGGAGGGGTCTGAGGAAGGCGCTAGGCAGGAGTTCTATAATGAAGCAGAGTGGGAAGCACACACATGCATGCTTTAGGGATTACACTGTTTTCCTTCAAATCAAGGTACTTGTTCAATATTGGAAGAAATACATTATTTTTGGTCATGTCAAGTTCACAATGGGAGCTCTTTCCCTTAAGCTCACGTTTTAGCAAGCTTTCTTTCTGCAACTGCATCTCATTCCTTTGGCCTAGTTGGATAGCAAAAGCGTCCACATTCCATAGGCTGTAGCATTTACCAAGCCTCCCTTATTTTCATGCTACAGTTACTAAGCAGAAGCTCAAGCGTGACCGATATGGCATGCGTCACTTTCCTTTTCTGCAGAAGCTGAGCTGCCACCACTGTCTTCTTCAAACAATTTGAGACTTGTGGGTAGATGGCACTCCAAAATAGTGCTGCTCTCTCGTTGTTGATTTACACCAGTGGTGGGCAACCTGTGGCCCCCAGGCCACGTGCGGCCCACCAGCGGATTACCCTGACCCAAGCTGCACGGACATGCTAGCCGCTGTTTCCCACATCTCCCATTGGCGAACCGCAGCCACTGGGAGCTGCGGGTGGCCGTGCCTGCAGACAGTCAAATATAAACAAACAGTCTCGTGGCCCACCAGTGGATTACCCTGATGGGCCGCAGGTTGCCCACCACTGATTTACACCAATGAGGTCTTTTCCAAACAGTTGAATACATAGTACTGAATGTTTTCTGCTCATGTTTGGAACTGGGCAGGGCAGGACTGACCTGGCAGATTGGAACATTTGGATATACATATTGAGTCAGATTCGGAACTCAGTGACGGTGATGTAAATTGGGAGTAACTTCATGAAAATTAATGAATTCAGATGAGAATCTGGGTCATAATCTTCAGTTTAAATGCTAATGTATTTCTCTTCATATCAGCCATTGTTTGTATGAATCCCTTCACAGAGCAGTCACAAAGGAAAAATTACCCTCAGGGATACTACTAAGGGCAATGATTTTACATTTTATATAGCACCGTTCATGCCTTAGGATCCTAAAGAGACCCCCTCTCCCACCCACCTATACCCATTTGCAACCAGTTCTGTGGTGAAACACAGCAACACTACACAATTGTTAGGGCAGCAAATGAAGAATAACTTTTCCAGCTGAAAGTGTACAGATAATTTAGCATAGCAGAATTCAACTACCTTGCTGGAATTTGGCAAGTGCATCAGTGATGGTAACACTTTTCCTGGCCTGGTTTGGATTTAAAGGATAAAGAGGAATTAGCATTGCCTGTTTAAAAAAAAAAATAGGGCAAAACTAGCATTGTCCACTTAAAAGATGGAGGGGTGAGAGTGGAGATAAAATAGAGTGAAATCAAATGCAATGATGAAACCCTACTAAGGGAAAGCTAAGCAATGTGTAAGAGTGTTTGATTGCTTGAAAGGAATACTTACTGAGTTTGTAAACCAAATTAGGAAGAGCACAGGTGGGCCAGAGAAACAGAACTGTAGTGTGTAGCAGCTAACATCAGCTTCACGCAGATGTCAGTATGGTTACATCAGTGTAGAAGATGTGGCTGAGACACCACTGCCTCTAGCTGATCTGCTTATAAATATCTGGGCATGAGTTGAAGCAGCCTCAAAGTTGTTCTACTGGACACTGGAGCCTGATGCTGTCACTGGTGTCCTGTGATCACCCCCATTTTCAGTCCTCCAGTCCTGGTCTTAGAGAAGCCACTGCTATAGGAATGCAGGAATCTTAGAGAAGCTTGCTTGGACCATAGAATCTGGGCTTACATTTCTACAAAATTCTATAGGACATTTTCAGCATGGAGAGAAGAAAAGCACAAGCAGCTGTATCCTTCAAACCAAAATCCCTTTTAGTAGCAGCCATCCATTCCAAAAGCCATAGCTCTTGATCTTGTTAATTACCCCGATCAGATAGAAAATGCACTGCTGGAAAAGGACGTAAAATTCAAGATGCATCATTCGACCCTCGGTAGCAATATGTGTACAACACTGAAACTATAATGCATGCGTCTTTAAATTAGCACATTACCAACACAAGTTCATAAGGTTTGGAAAATGCAGAGACGTGATTAACTATGTGTTTCATCTTATTTTTGAACTGTTATTTTGGGGAATTGTATTGGATAAAATGGATGTTATGCAGGTTTCCCTTTATTTAACTCCTCAGCAGCAAAGCTGCACACTAATTATACTGTTTAGTTTGGGCAGAGTTCTTTGTCATTAAACTTTCAAAACCCTGATTAAAAAATGCTGAGAACCCTCCCATTCCATCATAATGGCTTCACTATAAACTCCTTTATGAGGTGGCTATCAATATGGATTTACATGGCTACAGTAGAGAGAGTAAGCGCATGCACTTAAACTTCCCAACAAAATTAAAACCGTGGCATTGTGTGCAATGTGTTACGTATTTAGGTCAATGACAGTTTTGCACAGTACTAGTTAGATGACTGTAAGCTTCATAATTGTTGCTTGGCTTTTTAGAAAGCTGACAAGCCTTTAATTTATGCGTTTTTGTTCATACAAAAGGAAAAAATATTTTCTTCAATGAGTTGTTTGCTTGAGGAAATGACTCAGAGGGTTTTGACTGCTAACTGCTAACTACAATTTAGTAATGATTGATATCTGTCAACTGACAAACTCATTAAATTGTAAAGAACCAAATGCCCACTTTATAAGTACATGACAAATCAAAAGGATTCTTTTGAATTAAAGTAGATTTAGAATGTGAAGTGTGTGACTATGGCATAAATATGTAAGCTTTATATAAACACAACATTGCTTTCACAGTAAGCCATCAGATGTAATTACTCTCTCTTCTTTTTAAAAGTCTCATTTTGTTTTCCATTAATTTTCCGACTTTGGCACAGGATAAGCTGCTAGTGTTAATAGGAGAAATAGTGCTGAACTCCCAAAATTCAAATATGCTTATTTTCGCTCGCTCTTTTTTTTTTTTTTTTTTTGCCACATAGCATTTTGTGTTTGGTTTTGAGAAATATTCTTTAAAGCTGTTGAGTCTTCATGGAAAACTTTGAAAGACATTTGATTTAGAAACTATTCTGCCTGATACATACAGTACTTTCTGCTCTTGTTTCAGTGCTATAGGCAGAGTATTATGGAGCAGATTCTGCAAATTCTCATTTGTGTTAATGTGACTACTTGTGTGAGTTTGCAGGATCATTCCCTGTGGTTTCTGGTTTATATAGCTCAGGAGCAGTTTAAAGAAATGGATGAATGCAAACATCCTGAGTAGCAGATAGGGGCAGCAAAATTTGCACATTACTTAGTACTGGTAAAAAATATTGCAACAAAAGTCTTATGATCAATGGCAATGGTATTGAGTTGAGTACAGCTGATTGGCAAATTCAGACAAATGCAAACAGACAAAAATCAAAACTAAAATTCACAAACATCTGGTAATGTCTCCCTGTGTTCTGATCATTTCAGCTAGGGATAGAGAAATAATACAAAGGGAGCTAGAAAGATTGGAAACAAGGGCAGAAAACAACAAAATGAGATTAAATCTGAAAACATTAAGACCAGTTCAGTTACTTTTAAAGAGTTAGAGAAGTGAATAGAGCTGGGTGAAGAATGGATTTTTCAGTTCACTGCCCATTCTGAAAAAAAGAAAAAGAAGTTTTGTTTTGGGTTTAAAAAAAAATGAAAAGTTTCAAAAAGATTTGGGAAATTGAAAAGCCAAAAAAAAAAAAAAGTTGTGTTGGATCAAAAAAAAATTGTTTTGATTTTAGACATTTGGGTAAAAGCCAAGGAGGTACTAGGTTTACAATACCCTGGGGGCAGGATTGGTTAAAGAGCTCCCTAACAGCTGTTAGCCCAATGGTGAGGGCCCTCAACTGGGAGATGGGAGATCTAGGTTCTAGTTTTCTCTCTCAGCCTATTGTGGAGAAGGGATTTAAACTTGGGTCTTCCTCATGGAAGAAGAGTGCCCTGGACTGTGGGATAATCTGGTAAAGTGCTTTCTCAATGTCGTCTCCTGAAGCTCTTCCATGTTTTATGAATAATTAAGTACTCCTGAACTTGGGTTTCCCATGTTCTAGGTGAGTGATGTTAACCCCGCCGGGTTTTAGAGTAATTCTAAACTCTTTCCCTGGCCCTGTGATCATTCAATGCCTTTGAATTCCCACTATGAATAAGAAACTGAGGAAAATTTTTTGCCCAGCTCTAGAAGTAAGAGAGCTATGTTTCAGTTTGCTGACAGTCTAACTTTTATTTCATTTTCAGTCTGATTAAATTGATATCCAAGGTTGTATGTGAATATTTCCACCTACTTTATGATATTTAGTAATGCATTTGGCAAGACTGGGTTAAGACAGAGGGTTTTTAATCTCGAAGTGCAAGTCTAACAGCAGTGCTGAAAACCTTCAAGTGCTTTTTATAAGAGACTCTTTCTTTAGTAGTTCATTTCATTGTACCACAATATGTGTCATATGGTTAACAAGTAATATTTTTCACTGACACTAATGGAGGCTTAGGATAGAAACAGCTGCTTAACTTTACAAAAAATAATGCTATCAAATGCCCTTGTGTTACTGGATCTCTGACTGTGTTACTATGGCTGGTAGCTGTCCTAATTCAAATGGATATAGCCTATAAGCACAATTTGGACTTGTTGTGTCTGAGGCATGGCAGCACGGCCAAATCATAGCAGTACATTTGTGGTCTGCAAGCAACAGTTTGAGTAGGTGAGGTAATTGGAGAGCTCCTGCTGGCTGAGCCAGTAAGGATTGTGCTAACTTTTCCCAGCTGTGGGACACTGCAATGTTAATCCCTTTCCCAAAAGTCAGTTGCTCTAGTGTGTGGAGGGAAGCCACAATGGTCCCAAATAAAAAGCTCGTACAAAACTGTTAGTTTATGTGACAACCGAAATTAAAAGGCAATACAAGATTGAGGAAAGTGTAGCTGGATCCTGTATACAGCCATTGACAAACACTGACTAGCTTAGCTGGCCTTCTCGGTGTTAGGAGTAGTTCTCACACACAGTTATGCCACTTTGCCATGATGTTGCACCGGTTGAGTTTAACCGCAGCAACTTTGTGTGTGGATGCTCTTATATAATTTCAAACTTGGCTTAGACTCATAGACTCATAGACTTTAAGGTCAGAAGGGACCATTATGGTCATCTAGTCTGACCTCCCGCATGATGCAGGCCACAAAAGCTGACCCACCCAATTTCCCTTATCTCAGCTGTTGAAGTCTCCAGATTGTGATTTAAAGACTTCAAGTCGCAGAGAATCCTCCAGCTTGCGACCCCTGCCCTATGCTGCGGAGGAAGGCAAAAAACCCCCAGGGCCTCTGCCAATCTACCCTGGAGGAAAATTCCTTCCCGACTCCAAATATGGCGATCACTAGAACCCCGAGCATACAGGCAAGAATCTCCAGCCGGACCCACAACCACTTATATTGGTTTAGTTTACGTTGATAAATTTATAGGCACAAGCTAAACTGATATGACCAGTTTTAAACCAATAAGTCCATATGCAAAAGTTGCACTAGTTTAAGTAAACCAATTTAAGGAAAGCTGGTGCAACTTCTGTGTGCAGATAAACCATTAGGAATGGCAAGACCTTCTTGCCAAATCTGATAATCCTGGTATTAGAGAGTTATTGCTTCTGCTCCATGTAACTATAGTTGCACAGATCTCTCCCCTCCGCCCGGCTTCAGATTTGTTTTTTGGATACTTTGACCCTTCTGGAAAGGAAAGTTCCCCAGAACCTTTAAATGGAATTATACTGATCCTTGATGAGTCCATACAATTTAGCATCTGGTAAAATTAAATATTTTTTTCTTCATTGGTACTAAAATCTGTTCGATTAGTTGTTCATGTTGATGTCTGGACTTGCCCAGTTGGATGGATAGCTGTGTGACTACGTCTACTGCCGCTGTATTCAGATGGTGATTATCTTGACACTAGTCTTGGTGCCTTCCTTATTCTTTTATTCTTAGGCCTCAATCCTGCAGTCAGATCTGCTCAGTTGGACCCTCCACCCATACACAGTCCCACTTAAATCAATGGGGCTCCATATTGGCCACCTTGTGTGGATCCGATTGCAAGAATAGGGCCTAATGTACACAGTGGAGACATCCAACAGCAGCAGTACCCACCTGAGGGACTACAGTACTCTATTTTTCAGGGCCACCCAGAGGATTCAGGGGGCCTGGGGCAAAGCAGGGGAGTGGACATAAAAAAAGGCGCCACCCGCTGCGGCGCTTATACTCACCGGGCGGCGCTCCAAGTCTGCAGCGGCGGTGGGTCCTTCACTCGCTCCGCGTCTTCGGCAGCACTGAAGGACCTGCTGCCAAAGACCCGGAGTGACTGAAGGGCCCGCCGCCGAAGTGCCGCCGAAGACCCAGACCGCTGCCGGGTGAGTAGCCAGGGAAGGGATTCTCGGCCAGGGCTCGCGGGGCCCCTGCGGGGCCCAGGGCCTGGGGCAAATTGCCCCATTTGCCCCCCTCTCTGGGCAGCCCTGCTATTTTATATCATTTTCGTGTCCAATTAATCTTTAAAACCCATCCCAAGGAAGGAAATTAAAAAGAAATATTGTGGCTATCAGAAACCACTGCTATAGGAATGCAGATGACAGAACAAGAAGCAATGGTCTCAAGTTGCAGTTGGGGAGGTCTAGGTTGGATATTAGGAAACTCTATTTCACTAGGAGGGTGGTGAAGCACTGGAAATGGGTTACCTAAGGAGGTGGTGGAATCTCTATCCTTAGAGGTTTTTAAGGCCCGGCTTGACAAAGTCCTGGCTGGGATGATTTAGTTGCTGTTGGTCCTGCTTTTAGCAGGGGTTTGGACTAGATGACCTCCTGAGTTCTCTTCCAACCCTAGTATTCTACAATTCTATGAATCAGAGTTTTAAAAATACAGAACAGATTCTCTTTAAACTTGATTTTTGAGTCTCAGTGGGTATGTTTGCATGGCCCAAACACTGGTGGGTTTTTTTGAGTTAAACTAATATTGCAAAGCTCCCATAGCACCTATGTAGATACATTTTAACAAATTTTCAGTCAGGCAAGCTGGTGAGTTCTTAAACAGTGACTATTTCTTCACTGCAAAATTAGATGTGTTTTTACATTAAGATAGTTATGGCATAATAAAAATTACAGTGCCTTTCCCCCATTATGATTTTATATAAAAATAGCTAAGTCGAGATAGGCATATCAGTGAAAAAACACACCTTTTTTAGAACATCTACCCTGAGTCTATACTAGGCACAAAGGATGTGTCAAGTCATGTTACCTTTAAAAAAACAAAACCTTTTTTGTAGTCAAGAAAAGACAATGAGTGGTACTGGTGACCTCCCTCTCTTTCACCCACTTCAAATTTGAAGTTTCTTCTTTCAGGTGTTTTGGCTTATATGGGTGAGTGCACTATTCGGGGATAAGGGAAAAAAATTTGGAAGGAAATATAAAGAAATTCAACTCATTTCTTAAACTTAAAAATAATCCCTCAACAAAACAACCACGTTTTGGCTTTGTGTGAAAATAAACAGTAATTTTAGCCCAAAAAGAGTTTGTGTGGGAATATGATGAGCACTGACAAAGGGAGGCGCCACCCTAGATAGATGTTGGAACTCTACTGCCACCACAGTGTATGCCGTCAGAGCCTGTTATCTAACGTGTCATAGAATATGCTAAATAAATATATTTTAAAATTTATATCAGACATTTCAAAATTAGTAAGAATAAGCAGAATTTTTCAAGAGGGGGGAAAAAGACTTTTTGCCAAAGTGTAGGACCACTTTAAAGAACATTATTATTTGATAATTATTATGTCTCTGCATTAATTTTTCCAAACAATTCAAACTTCTCACATCAGAAAGACACATTATATTTCATAAGAGCCCACATCAGACCAATCTTCAAAAGATAGTTTCAAAGGGGCAAGGCCTAATTAAACACTTGTTGAAAATAAGTTAGTTGATCAGAACTGACCACTGCTTCCTTTGGAGGTGATCAGATCAAGATTTGTGGGTAATAAATATCCTGTGGAGGCAACAACAGCATCTTCGCTCTCACAAAAATATGTCTATTAATAAAATATTCGTACGTCCTTCATCCTATCTAGAGCCAAATTAGAAAAGGCAATGAAATATTGAATACAGAAAAGAATTTTCTCTTTCTGTCCCAAGGCATCACTGCTACTGTAAAAATGACACCTACATGTGCTCGAAGTAATATAGGTTTTAATTTTTTGTTTGTTCAAGCTTAACTTGTGCACAAACTAGAGTCAAGCTTCTGCCACCATGACTCCTTGCCTACCAAGTAGTCCCACTGATTGAAGAAAAGTACTATTCACCATGAATAAAACTGGCAGAATCTACCCCTGTATTTTTGATACCTAAATAGTGCCTTGCTTTTGCTCGGAAAAAAACAATTTGATTTGAGCCTTGAGGTGCCTGATATACCTTCTAATTTACCATTCATTAACACCAGAAAAGCTCGAATGCATTATGGTCTGTGTAATGGAATGCTAAACGGTTCAGCCAGTAGGTGGCACTGTCTGTAAAATACCAGGTGTGTTCATCATAAGATCTTTTAATATCTGCTAGGTATGACTAAAGTTAGCTTTAACAAGGTATGTATAAGTAAGCTCTGTGACCAGTCCATATCTGATATAGGAACATGACATGGTGTCAGAAGTAAACAAATAACAGAAACAGGATGAAAACACCAATAAAGCTTGCAGAATCTCATTAACATGCCACTTTTCAATGCCTCAGAGAACTTCAGCTTTGACAAATCCACAGAATGGACAGACTGGAAATAATATTTTGCAAGGTTTGTATTGTAACCAAGCTCCGCAAAGAAACTGGAGAGATATAGATTATAGATAACTTCTTTAATATATGCTATGGGGAAGCAAGCAGAAGAAATCTTTAAATCATTTGACTTTACTGAAGACAATCGCAAAGATGTCTGTGAAGGGGTTTTGGCTATGTTTGATGGATAATTTATACCTCAGAGAAATGTGGTTTATGAAAGAGCATGTTTTCACCAGAGAATTCAAGGATCAGGGGAATATGTTGAATTTTTTATAAGAGCTCTGTACAGTACAGTTGTAGCCATATTAGTCCCAGGATATTAGAGAGACAAGGTGGGTGAAGTAATATATTTTATTGGACCAACTTCTGTTGGTGAGAGAGACAAGCTTTCAAGCCACACAGAGCTCTTCTTCAGGTCTGGGAAAGGTACTCAGCATCCCAGATGTGTAGCTTGAAAGGTTGTCTCTTTCACCAACAGAAGTCGGTCTAATAAAAGATATTAACTCATCCACCCTGTCTTTCTTATAAGAGCTCTGCATACAATGGTTTAAAACTGATTTTTGAGAATGCAAAGCATACAAAATATCAGAGACAGGCTGTTTATTGGGTTAACAGATAAAACCTTTCCCCACAGCTCCAATAAAAGAGACCTAACCTTACACACAGCTATTCAAATAGCAAAGCAGTCTGAGCTGGTGAGACAGCAAAACCGAGAGCAACTGGTCAAACTTGAAAAACAAGAAACTAGTTTAAAAGCAGTAAAAAGACTCCGGATACTGTTAAAAGTTATTATCATAAAACCCCTGAGACAAGGAGAGAGAACTCCTGGGCTAAGAGGGACAAATTCCAGTCAACATGCATAAGGTGTGGAAAAAGTCAGATCCCAAGAGATGACGCATGTCCACGCAGAGGCCCATGGTATAATATATGCAGGAAATATGGATATTTTGCAGCTGTTTGCTACACCAAAGCAGTCAGGGAATTGACTCATATTACAGACAATCAAGAGCTATTGTTTCTGGGATCTATCACTTGTGAGGACACAGAGCCCACCTGGAGAGAGAGATTGAATATTCATGACAAGACTATTGACTTAAAAATTGACTCAGGAGTTGACAACACAGTCATCTCAGAAAGGATTTACAATCACCTTCAACCCCTCCCAGAGCTGAAGTCACCTGACACACCTGGAGGTATTCTGAACTGCATGGGACAGCTCACCACAGAAACAATTTACAAAGGCAAAATGCTCCCTTGAAATGTGTTAACTATTTATGCTAAACAAACTGTTCCACCTTGTATTTCCCTGTGACACACTGAGTACATTTCCTAGACCTGAAGAAGAGCTCTGTGTAAGGTCAAAAGTTTCTCTTTCACTAGCAGTCCAAAAAAAGATATTACCTCACCCACCTTGTTTCTCTGATGTCATGGGACTGACATGCTACAATGACACCCCATAAAAGCAAAAGCTATGCATTCAGAGAGTATGTGATCAAAGACCAACAACTTACTTAGATGCAGCTATGATGGGCCTAATGAGAGAGGTTGAAAATCTCAACAGGGGATTTGATGGTATTGGACTTTTGAAAAGAGATCTGTACAAATCAACTTGAGACAATGCTGAACGATGTGTACAAACACCTCTACCAGAGAGACCTTGGAAGAGACTAGCTGCAGATTTATGCAAATTCAGGGGACATCATTGCCAGGTGGTTTTGACTATATTTCTAGGTATATAGAAATAATGTACTTGAAAGACATGTCACAGTGTTCTTGAGAAACTGGAGTCTGATTTTGCTCACTTCAATACTCCAGGACAAGTAGTGGTCAACAACAGACCACAATTCACAATGCAGCAGAGTTTAAGTAATTCCAAATGAAGTTTGATTTTCATCATGCTGCTAGCAGCCCACTTTACCCACTAGCAAATGGAGAGGCTGAGAGAGCTGTACAGACACCCAAGAAAATCCTACAGCAAGAAGATCCATTCTTCCTCTTTTGAGTTACAGATCAACACCAACAGCAGCTACTGGATATAGTCCAGCATAATTCCTGATGGGAAGAAAACTCAGAACTACTGCTCCAACTTTGGAAAAGAATCTAGCTCCAACGTGGCCAGACATGAAGTCAAATCACATAAAAAGAGCCAAAAGAGCCTATGAACACTTTTACAGCAGACATCACTCGTTTAGAGAACTGCCAGGTCTAGGACTTGGTGATCATATTCATGTCAAATTGGATGGAGAAAAACAATGGACAACTCCAGGTGTCGTTGTGACAGCGTACCCCATAAGGCTTTATAGGTGGGTGTTTATAAATGTATGTATGATATAACTGAAATATGTTTTGTGCTGCCTGTGACATGGTCTACTATATCTATTAATCCTTTGTACATATATACCATTTTCTACTTGAGGTTAAGAATATGGGCTGTATGCTTGCTTGATTTCTAAGTAAGCTTGGTGAGGCATTTGGTCAGCTTCTTTAGGAAGGAATTTGCCAGGTTAAGTACCTGATCGGGAAACAATGCATCTTGGAATGCTCCAATCCACATAAGAAGTCTTCCTGGAGACATGCAAGATACCATGTGGACAATGGCGTCGGCCTGTAAAGACTGAGTCATGCAGGGGCATGTGACTTGCCCAGGTGACTCCAAAGCTCCATCTTGGAGCTGGACTTTGAATAGGAGGGAGGAGGGGGGTCTCCTCCCACAAGAGAGAGTCTATTTAAACCTGGGGGAGACCCCTCCATTTTTGTCTTCAGCTGGCTAAAGAAGGAGCCTCTCCACCCCCCCAGGATGCTTGAAGGAAGCTGAAACAAAAGACAGTAACTACAGGGGGTGTGAGTGATTGCTGGACCCAGGCTAAAGGGAGATTAGCCTGTAAAAGGGAGCACTCTGGAACTGGTGAGGAACTTATCTGTATTTAGTTTGATTAGGCATAGATTTGCGCATTTTATTTTATTTTGCTTGTGACTTACTTTGTTCTGTCTGTTACTACTTTGAACCACTTAAATCCTACTGTCTGTATTTAATAAAATCACTTTCTATTTAGTAATTTACTCAGAGTATGTATTAATACCCGGGGGAGCAAACAACTGTGCATATCTCTCTATCTGTGTTATAGAGGGCGAACAATTTATGAGTTTGCCCTGCATAAGCTTTATGCAGGGTAAAACGGATTTATCTGGGTTTAGACCCCATTGGGAGTTGGGCATCTGAGTGCTAAAGACAAGCACACTCCTGTGAGCTGTTTTTGGGTAACCTTGCAGCTTTGGGACAAGTGATCCAGATCCTTGGTCTGTGTTAGAGCCAGACAGGAGTGTCTGACTCAGCAAGACGGGGTGCTGGAGTCCTGAACTGGCAGGGAAAACAGAAGTAGGGGTAGTCTTGGCACATCGGGTGGCAGCTCCCAAGGGGGTTTCTGTGATCCAACCCGTCACAGTCGTAAAGAAAAAAAATTCAGTGCCCAGATTATATGTGATCGAGAATGCACTGGAGATTTCATCAGAAACTGTCGACGTCTACCATTTGTTCCTAAGAAAGAACAATCAGCAGATGCAAATGCAGAGGCAGAATTCAAAGAAGACTCAGAGTGCAAACTGACCAGAGACAGCCATTGCAACTAATGACAGCCAGATTGCCAAATTGTTAAACATTCAGGTCATGTAATTAAAAAAAGTATGATTCACAGACACGTAACAGACTGATACATACTTAACTTCAAAGAGAGTATGATAGTGTAAATGGTAAGAATGTAGAATTTAAAGGGGGAGATGTAATGGAATCCTAAACTGTATTATACTGTTCATCCACTAGGTGGCACTATGTGCAAAATACTTTAGTTAAGCTAACCTTAGCCATAACTGGCAAAGCATTAAAGATGAACACATCTGGTGTGTATAAGTAGTATCTGTCCAATGTATCTCTGGTACAGAAATACATGACATCTGATTACAATTTTAAATTCAAGAAATGAACTTTCTGCATATTCATGTGTTGTGCATTTTTATAGAGGATGAGGAAGCTATTTCTAACAATATAAGCTGCAATCTGTCCCTTCAGCTTTCTCTCAGACCAAAACAGAACTTTTTCTGAGGATTGAGAAATATCAAACTACTATGGGAAAATGTTCTCTTGGCACTTTCCTCTTGGCCAAAACTAAATATAAAAGACTTATTGAAAGTTACCACATAAATATTTTGCGTTTGCTTTAGTTATATTGAGACAGTTCTTTAAAAAAAAAAAAAATAAAAAAAAAACCCAAAACACTACGGGATTTAGAAATAAGATGAGTTTCCAATGGGAAAAGGCCTTGTAGGGTAGGAATTGAATGAACTGCAAACTGATCTTTGGAGAAACTTTCCTTTCTAGAGAAGTCTGAATCCCCTGAGCAGTGAATGGAGTGTTGGTGACACTCTGTGGCAAAAGAGAAGAACTTCAGTTCCTGAATCTCCCTGATTTCAGTAAGCCATATTTTGCAGTTCTTATGGTACTGATAATGTTTTAGATGTGTAGAACCCCTATCATCCAGAAGTTTTTTATTTGTTTCACACGAGTAATATGAGAAGATGGTGTCTCTTAATCTTTTATGTTCACTTTTCTTGTCAGAAGATTTAAGTGTGTGGTGAAGCCTGATTAGCAATTCATTTAACAGTATCCCCACAGAAATTAAACGTTGAGGAAGGGACCCTTTAAACTAACTAAAAATAATTCATGGAGGCCCGTCACCTTGTATAGTCAAAAGTAATATATTTCACATAAGTCTTTGGTAAAGTGTGGTGTGCTATTTTAACCTCTTATCTCCAAGTTTCACAATGCTGCACAAACCTCCCCCTAACTGACAAACATCACCAAACAGTCCTTAGCATCCACCACTACAAGAATGTATGTATTGGAACACTTTGTACAGTCACTTCATTTAACAGATGTTGACTACTTTACAATGGGGCCCTGCTTTCATGTTGATGGTATTTATTGTCTTACCTGACTAAGCAACAAATGTGCACATACACACCCTGTTTGCAAAATATTATGACAAATGAACAATAGGCAACATACAACTATGGTAATTACTAAAAAAGGACTAAAGTTTTGAAATCTTGAAAGGCAACAATTTTCCTCATGATATCTTAACGTTGCTGTGTGTGATTGTTTTAGGGCCTCAGTGAAAGCAAGGCTCCATCACTACTTAACTCACATGGTGGAATTAAAAACCTTGTATGTTCCTTGTATGGCTTCTTGTAATGTTTTGTTATACAGTCTGTCCTCTTCTGGGCAGGAATTGCCTTCTAATATTTGTTTGTAGAATTCCCAGCTTTGACCAAGCTGGGAACTTTGCGGCTCTACTTAAACAATCAATAATAAATATTCAAAAGTAAAAAGTTTTGCTACGTAGATATTTTTCTTCCTGAAAACGGTCTGTTTTTAAAGGCTTCACTGAATTACATGTTTATTGGCAGGTAAGTTGTCTGTGGCTTTCTGCTCTATTTATGTTTGAGTGGTGGCACTTTTCCTAGTGTTCTAAATATATTGCAGGAGGATTTCCATGCTCAGCTCTTGCCTTTGATTGTTGTGTTTTCCTTCCACTTAATATGACAGATGGATAAGAATATGTATAATGTGATTCATCATATTTTTTGTGCCCGTATCCTTTTCAGGATATGACTTGGTATTATAGTCACAGAGCCTGTCATAAATTCATGAGGTTTCTCATAAAGTATCTCCAAACGACTTATGCATTCTGTCACCTTAATATCATGGTTTATATATAGGTCCAAGACACAAATTTTTTTTATTAGAAGGCAAAGATGCTAGTGTTTGTCATGACTCAGGCAACCAAATTAATGAAAATCAACTTATGCCTGCTTTATGTTCTGAAAATCAACTTGTGTGGGGGAGATATAGATTGAATATAGCACAGCTTCCCTCTCTTAATTGCTTTCAGTTCAGCTATGAGGCATTACCTCTGGATCATCAATATCTGTGCCCAAAGGAGTGCTGCTTCCACTGCTTCTAACAGAATCAGAACTTGGCACTTGTAAGTCTGGTTTGTTGTAAAATGAATAATACTGTGGCTGGAGGTGCTGGCTAGAGCTTTTAGCTCTGTTATTGTATCTTGTTTCTGACTCTGCTCTCAGTTGGTCTGACATTCTTTGGTATTAGACTAGTGTTAGGAATCTCTTCTATTTGAAATGAACTCCCAAGAGGAAAGTGGGGGGAAAAATCGATCATTTCACTTGCAGAAGAAAGGCACAAAAAAAATTGTGGGCAGCAAACTTGGAAGAGAGGTGATGGTTCTGTTGCTGGTTAGTAGATATTTATGATGATTATTGCCACAGCATTCTGTAGATAAATTGTTGTCGGATTATCTCATTCTTTAGAACTTTGACTTATCTGAAATCCAAACAGCTGTAAATATATATAACTTAACTCTAAATTCATGGGCTGTTGGCTTGCTCTTCCACCACTAAGCTTCCAAAAACAGAATATACGCTCTTTTCAGGATCATTGCAAACAAACACAATAGCTATGCATTTAATTTGTTTTTATGGATCAAATCCATGGGGCAGAATATGCTGCCCGAAAGACATTCTCTTCCTTTTTAGGGGCCACACTCCGTCCCCTAAACCCAATCCCTCTTCAGAGTCCAAACCCCCCAGCAGGAGGTAAACAAAGTCCTTTTCTCTCCACAGATTTTAGTTTCAATTTAGTATTTTAATTGAATTTGTGTTTGTCATAAATTGAAGTATTCTTGTCAGAATGATCGAGGGCTGGCTGGAGGAAGGGGAGAGGAAAATGATTTTTCCTCATTTTGTGCCCCTTCCTTCCAACTTTTGTCAACACTTGCAGCTCACTCATTAAAAGGAACACAGAGTGAGTCAGAGTGGATACGTATTGTGCAAGCTAAAGCTTACTCTACCCTCAGACTAAACTATTGGGACTCCTGGCTGTGCGACAGACAAGAACCATGACTTGCAACAAAGTGATGTTCCTGCCACGTATTGATGCAAGGAAGAAGAGTTGCTTTTTTCCATTTCCATTTCCATTTTGGGGACAAAGTATTTTTTCCTTGCACTACTTTATTAGGAGTAAAAAATATACCTCAAGAAATCATCATGCTTTATTCCTTGTTTGTTCAAGTACAGACACACACACGCACCCAAGGAGACACTGCACCCCCGGACCTGGGAAAGTTAAAATCTGTGCTCTACCATTTTCTTTTATGTCAAACCTCTAAGAGCTTTACAAAAATAAATAAAAACGTGAACTCAGGCTGGCTTCAGACTGTAAAAACTGTAGCTTGGGATGATTTCCTCAAATGTTCTGTTTATCCTTCATCCTTGTAAAAACTCTTAAATGAAGTTGAGGGAGGGGATGTCATTCCCCCCCCCTCCCCCCCCGCCAGATATTAGGAGGCATTCAGAAGTATTCAGAGGCCAGAATCCTGGGAGATCAAGGAAGCTGGCAAAGGATGAATGTAGGGTAACCAGATAGCAAGTGTGAAGAATCGGGATGGGGTGGGGGGAAAAGAGGAGGGATAATAGGTGCCTATATAAGACAAAACTCCAAATATCGGGACTGTCCCCATAACATTGGGATGTCTAGTCACCCTAGCTGAGCAGCAGATCTAGAAGAGAGAGAGGGAATGTTAATAAGCTCATGGTAAAACAGGAGGTTTGCAGAACTAGGGAAATATGCCACAGTCTAATGGAAGGAATCAGCCAAGAACTAGAGAGCAACAGTTCAGTTGCAGTGAAAGAACAGAACGGCAACCAGATTTGGGGATTCTAAGATTTTGGAGATAAGTGAGCTGCCCTTGCAGCAGTCCAGAGAGAAAGATGGAGCAGCCAAAGGCTAGGTTCAGGCCTCCAGTCAGGATTACTACAGGCCTCAGGCCATAAAATAAGTGTCCCTTATTCCCACTTATGCCTGAGATCCAAATCTTACCTGCTGAGAAGGACACTCTGCCCACATCACAGACAAAATCCGAGGGGGTCTCACTGAAGGGAAGGTATTCAAACCTGAACCAGGAAAATCTCCCAGCCATATTGGCCTTCATGGGATTTGGACATTTTTAGGAAAGCCACCCCCTCCCCTCCAGTGAACAGCACCCATGAGTAAAACTGAAGCAGCACTGACATCCACACTCCATTGTTCATTGGGAAATAAAGAGAAAAACACTCTTCATTTTGGAAGCTGGTATTTCTTTATAATTTTGTACAGTGCTTAGGTACCAAGATGAATGTACCTCTACCAATGTCACAGATTAAGGACACCCAGGACTAGCAGGCTACGATGAGGTGAACTAAGCAACAAGCAAAACACAGTTAACGTAGCCTGAGGTAAACCCACAGGTCAGCTCAAGCTGATAACAACAGAGATCTGGGGAACATTCTGCTACCCATAGGCGTAGTGATGGAGAGTATGGAAGGAGCAGATTTGAAAAAGAATCATTACTTCTATTAGTCCATGTAGACTTGAAATTCTACTTGTGGCCATGAGTGATCATTTGAGCAACACCTGTTGCTTTGATGTTTCTTCTATAAGAAGAAGCAAATATTGCTGTTGAGACACCTGCAGAAGATGTTGATTCATTTGGAAATATAGGGACAGATTTTGTTCTCATTTACACCAGTATAAATCCAGGGTAACTCCCCTGCCTTCAGTAGTCATTCCAGATTTACACTGGTGTAAATCAGAGCAGCACCTTTCCCTGCAGGATTTTGGGCTGGGGGCAGGGGTTGAGGAAGGGAGCAGAAGCAGAGACTGTATTGAATTACTCTGCAGGTCAAACCAGGCCTCGACTGTCCCCATGATCAGGAAACCAGAAAGGGGGCTTCAAACCAGCTTCAGCAACAAATAAGTACCGCAAAGAGCATATTTTGGCCAGGCCTGAGGATCTAACAACCCATGTTCTTGTCTACCAAGAGTTTAAACTAAGTACTGACAACACCAGAGAAAATAGTACCATCTCAAGATGAGGGGTCTTTTGGTTTACAATGAAAGATCAGTGTTTGCACATTTGTGTTATTCAAAACAAGCCTGGTTTTTATTTGCCAAATTGTGTCTTAGCTTTCCATCTAGCAGCCTTACTGGCCACAACTTGCGTCATCAAAAGTTGTTTTCCTGAAGTGATGGAAATTAGTCTTAGTATAGGTGTGGTGCAACAGCCGCTCAACAGCCTCCTGGTACTTGAGATCACTATGATAGCCTGAGAATTATTTAGATGGTAAGTTCTCCGGGAGAGGGACCTTGTCTCTGTGCTTTTTTCTTTTGTACCCTCTCCCCCCGCCCCAACTAATGCTACTGACAACATATGAAAAAGCAGAGCAAAAATGGACAAAGAAATATTACAAGTGTCCAGGAAAATGTCTGGAATACCGCACACTGTGGCCAGAGCAAGTGTCGTCTTCTTATTTGTATTATCATCCTGGATCAGGACCCCGTTGTGCCAGGACTGCACAGAACAAAGAGATGATCTTTGCCCAAAGGCATTTACAATCTTGAAATGGCTGTTGGCAATGGTAGAAAAGTGATTTTTTTTTTTTGCTCTATTTATTTTAAACCTTTTCAGCACAGCCCATCATGGTAGTATCTATGCTTCAGTAAGTGTGCCTATACACATCATCACACTTTGGGATTGTGGTGTACCTTGTCATTTATCTTTCTGTGATCCCCACTAGACTCCAACTTGATAGGTATACTGTTTTTATTGTAGGGTATTACTTTTTATTTTTTCTGAATGAGCAATGTGTCTGTATGGAAAGGAACTCGAGCGTGTTCCAAATCTCACTGATGGTAAAAAAAAAAAAAAAAAAAAAAGGTTTTTAAAAAAATACAAATGATAAAAAAAAAAAAAAAAAAAAGGGGCTTTTACATTGACTTCAATGGGCTCTGGATCCACTCCTCCCCCCAGTGTGTTAACTGGGAAACAAATTGGGGAAATAGATTATCATTTTAAAATAAAAGTGCATCACTCTTGTAGTGGAAAGGTTAACCACTAAATTGGGCTCTTTCTTTGAGAGAACACCAAGGGAAACAGACAAGAAAGGCATTAGAATAATCAGTAAAAGCATTCGAAATTTAATTTTAAATAGATCAGGAAGAATTTATAGCCCTCAATGCAACTGAACAGAAATGTATCAAAATTGTACTAGGATATGCTATGTTTCTGGGATTTATATTGTATTATATTTTGAGACAATGAGATAATTAAGTTCATGTGCTTCTTTTGGAGTGGGATGATTAGTATCTGCCAAAATTAACTGTATGAAAAATAAACAATATCTATGGCATCTTGGCTACAGATAATTTAAATGGTTTTTGGTTTGTACATTGCAATAAATCTTCTACAAACTCTTCAAGACATAATTTGCTTTTTCTTGAAAAAATTGATCTGGTTTTAATTGTGACATTAAAGTGACATTCGGCCCTTTAATTTGGATAAAACTGACACTGACTCCAATTTTTGTCTGTTTATTAGGAATAAATTAAAAGAACACACTGTGTGAATCAATGGCTCTTCATGGTACAAAGTGCTACAAATGCTAATTAGTACTTAAATCGAAACAGTTGTCAAGAGACTTAATTCTTATAAACAATGTTGCATTTATAGTAGAATTCAGAGAAGATCTGCAGGGAATATACCACCTTTTTCAGATAAGTTAAAGTCAGGGGTCTCACTACAGGAGGAGGGGAATGCAGTGGTAATTTTCCAAGCTCTACCCACAAGTCAAGCTCCACCTACTTAAGGTGCCCCTTGGTCAATTTGCAGATGTTGAAATTCTGATTGTGCACATTCTGCTCGGCTCTTCAGGACTGACTTCCAATTGGTTGCACTCAGATGGCTTTGCTGGGCTGCTTCAGTTTGGCTCCCCCTTTTGGGGAATAAATGCCCTGTTGAGCTTTAGTAGGCTCCTGGGGTTTGGCTCCTTTTTGGTTAAGTTTAAAAAAAAAAAAAGTGCTGGTTCTCCCAAGCACCACCCACTTTAATGAGCGGAATTGTACGCATCTTCATATTAAGATCTTCCCTGCGTCTTCCAACAGTGAAACATTTAAATTATTATAATTGGGTAGAACTGGTTTGAAATTTTTGCAAAATATTTTCAAAAATTCTCATGAAAACTGTTTCCTGTTTTTTGTGATTAGTCAAAAATTTTCAGAAATTCTATGAAAGAATGTAGCAAAAAATCAAGTGTGTGTGTGTGTGTGTGTGTGTGTGTAAATTTTCTGCACTTCTTGACCAGTCAGTGGGTATCTGAGTTCATAAGGACATGAATGGGAGAAATCAGTCTTTCCTGACTGATCCTGAAATTAGCTATCATTTCAGGCTCTGCAAACTCACACAGACATCACTGCACTGGTGGCACTTGCTTCATGTTTTCAAAGTCACCTTTGAAATCATAAGAGCCAGAGACTTATTTTTGTAAGTGTTTCTGGAACATAAGATGGGAGACCGGAGGAGGTGAAGTTATGCCAAATACTCATGTTACCCCATAAGTTAGCACCATCAATCAACCCAGTTTGGCATCTCACAATGGCTAGCTTAGGCAAAGAGCCACCTAGCATGCTGGCTAGGTTAAAGGTCAAAGATCCAGAAATAATTCTTGAATGATCATGCTTTTGAAAAATAAATTTGAAAAGTCAGAATAATTGGTTTAATTCGGACAAGGTCAGAAGTAGGTGTAAATTACATCAGCTCAGTGGACAGTGCTGTGTTTCTCCTGAGCATCTGATGTCCAACTGTTGTTACAAAAAAGTCATCCAGGTTATCCAAAAGGGGAGCCCTGATATACAAGAACTCAGGCCAGTGCACTCCCCACAAAGAAAGCCTAACAACTGTGCCACTCCTGTATTAAATAATAAATTGACGTAACCTCTGGAGGAAAGTAAACTAACTTTTTTTTAGATTAAAGAATTAAGCCACTTGATGAGGAATTAACACGATGAAAAAAACAGCACATTTTGAAACCATTTTAATCTTATATGTTTCATTACAGGCTATGACTCTATTACATATTGAGTGAGCAACGTTAACTGCTACAGGAATAATAAAGATCTGGGATGAGATCAGCAGGGAACATACCACTTAAGGTCATAGTCAGCCTGCTTTAATAGTAAGAATCTTCAACCTCTTCATACTATATAACTCTTAACTAACCAGTTCAGTCTCTTGACCTACAATATGCATAGGATCTCTCCTCTAGATTCACAAAATCTCTGAATACCTAATTAAACAATTCATTGGAGCCAGGGGACTGGATCCTGGTTCTCCTACCTCAGTGCATTATCTAACCACCAGGCTATAGACTCATTCCCATGCTTGCTCTTTCTCTCTGGCCCAATGATTCTTTCATTATTTATCCCGACTGGAACAGCTTCAACCAGAGAGACTGAGGGAGCCCCACATCAGAATATCCTGTAAGCACAGGGGTTAAGGTGCTCACCTAGGATGTGGCAGATCCCTATTCAAATTCCTTCCCCCCCTCAAGTGGAGGAGGGACTGGAAATGGAGATCCCCCACATCCCAGGTGACTACTTGAACCATTGGGCTAGAAGTTACGAGGGAGGTTCTCCTCTTTTCCCCCACCCCAGCTTTTTGCTAAGAAAACTACACAGGTGCCTAACGCCAAGAGAGAGTTTGCAGCTGAGAATCCCAAGTAGCCTCCCTGCAGCCTGGAATTGGGCACTTATCTTGGAGAGAGGGGCAGGGCTTAGCGCACCCCCAACCCCTGCTTAGTTTGGCACCTCCTATTGGCTAGCTTTGGCACGGAGCCACCTAGAGTGTTGGCTTTTCTGAAACCCATTCTGATATGTTTCTCTCTCCATTCACTGAACGCAGGCTTTGTGAATCAGCGATTTTCTAGGCTCCTAAAAGTTTGGCGTGGTGATGCTCAGTGTCACCAGGCCTAATTTTCTTTGTGAATTTAGCCCTCTTTGTCCTCCAGTTGTGAAAATGTAAACTATAGGCCATGACGATCCTTTTTAGTCAAAATTGTATAAGTGATGCCACCACTTCTCCCGCACAGTCCAGTAATAAAATTCCAGATAACAGAACCCCCGAAATCAAACTCAGATGTCTGGGCATAATGCCTGCTAATGAATGTAGTCATGTGACATTTCTACCAGGGTTCTCAAAGAGCTAGTTTTCCTACATGCTAAAGATTATTGTGGTAGCTATTATGAATACAATCTGCTAATTTAAAACAATATAAAGAATTCTCAGATATTTGCATTTTTAATGGATGCACATGGAGGAGGAGGAATGCAACTAATACATTTTAGGTTGATATTGGGAAGACATCCAGGGATGGTGCTTTTTGTTTATGTATATTCCACTCTTTCTTTTAAAATCTGACAGCAAACTGACAACTAAGCCCAGAAAACACTGAGCAGCTCTTTTGTGCTATTTCAGGAGTTTAATAATCTGTCTCTTCAGTGCAGCAGGTTAAACTCCCACGCCTAGCCTTAGAGTATGTCTACACTGCAGCTGGGAACGTGCTTTCTAGCCCCGGTAGACAGGCACACACTAGCTCTGCTCAAGCTAACAAACTGAAAATATGTGTGGATGTTTTGGCACAGGCAGCAGCACAGGCTAGCAACTGGAGCCCAGCTCCGGGGGAGAGGGGCGGCCTTGTACTTGGGCAGCTAGTCAGGGCCACAACATCCACTCTGCTATTTTTAGAGTGCTAGCCCTAGCAGCATGGTAGCTTGAGCAGAGTTAGCACATCTGTCTACCTGGGGTGGACTGGGAGGCATGTTCCCAGCTGCAGTGTAGATGTATCCTTAATGAATTGGTCCACGAACGGGGCCTGATCCAAAGCCCTTTGTGTAAATGGGAGCCCTATTGTCTTTAATGGGGATTGGCTCTACCTCCTATGGGTTACTGCTATCTGAAAAGTTAACTTCATGCTTTGTATGGCTTCTCCAAAGCACATTGTGAGTCGCCTTTCTTAACCTGGTCTCTCCAATAGAGTCCATGCCCTGTAGAGTGTAAGCTCACCTCCTTCCTTATATTCCCCAGCAATATCAATAACTGCTAACAGTGTGGGGTGTTTCAAGTGGACATTCCACTTCCGCCTACCAGATACTATACAGGTTGTATACAGACTTTTGGAGATGTACAGCAGCTTGTGCATCCATTTTAGTTAAAATCATCACGAAGTTTAACTTGGTGAGAGATGCCTGGGCTATTTTACATCATTGACGGCAACATAGATTTTGGACCTCTGTCTTCCTGTGTTTTGCTCTTATTACTTTTACTAAGGGAGGTGGGGAAGAATGGGTAAGTTAGGGTTTTGCCTCAGAGTTTGCTCTGTACAAGGAAAAAACATATTCATTTTAATAAACCCATTGGTGTGTATTGTCCTCTACTGGTTAGAATTAGATCAGTTCAACTCTAGGTCATGCTAACTACTAACACCTACTGGGGATTCTACAGTAGCTCATGTGCTTGGGGCCTGTACTTCTGAAATTAGAGGTTAAGTACTCTGTCTCTGCTGCTGCTGCAATGTTCCAAATGACTCTGCTTTGCACTATAGAGATGAGCGTGAAGTGCTAGGTGGCCATGAAATTGTTACAATATGTGTCACATATTCAGATCACTCTAAGAATTACAGATTGCAACTATGTGAGCCCTGAAAGAGTTCTCTTTGTTTATAGATATTTCAGTTTGTTCTGACATCAGATAGGGGTGAATGTGTCACATTCATAGAGTGAAGAGGAAACATGATTTATGAAACAATCCAAATAAAACAGTGTGCCTGTAAATCACAACTTTTACAAAATGTTATTCTGCACTTCAAAGACTTTTGTGAGCACCAAAGAAACTTTATTGAGGGCTTTTCAGTTTTTGTTTTTGCCAAGACTGGTTGAGGTACATCTGATATAATATTTTCTAATAACATTTTGCCTTTTATAGTGTTTCAGGCAAAGATCTTTAAAAAGCTTTACAAACATTAATGAATTAAGATATGGATATAGTCAGAAAAGTGACTGTCAAAATGATGACTTTCAGAAAAAAATCTGCTGTCACTGTTACATCAGCTTAATTTTCTGACAAAAATAATTTTAAAATGCTGTTTACTCCTAGTAGCATTTCAGAGCCAATACAGCTATGGGAGAATAAGCAGTTAGGTTATTTTCCCCTGGTAATAAGTTCCATAGTCTTGGTTTGGCTCCTCAGAATTTTGCCTCCCTATTGTCAGCAGTTTCATTGCTTCAGAGGCATATAACACACAGGAGGTTGTGGAGTGAGACAATCCTTCTAATATCTAGGACCAGTTCCATGGCAGGCTCGTAGCAGGACAGAGAAGAGCACAAGGACCCAGTTCTACAAGGCTTGCACAGTGGGTGTAAGAGAGGGGAAGTATACTTGTGTCCTTTGTGTTCCTCTTCCCCCCGCCCCCACACCTTCTCACAGCCATGAACAATCCAGCCTTAAATTTTTCTTAACTAATTTTTTTTGTCATCCTAAGCCTTTCCCTAGACTTGAAAACTTGAAAAGATTGTTTCTCTTTAAGTAAAGACACCCAGGAAGAGATTTTAAAGCTTTCATAATCTGCAACCATGACTTTTTCGCTTTAAACACATTTTCTCAATTGAAAATATAAGTAAAGCTCTCATAAGTTCAGTGTTGACAATCAGAAGGTTGAGTTGTCTATGAATACATGAATATCTGTCTTTTTGAGATTACTGTATTAAGTTTATTTTAGTTGTAGCATTAGCTTCTTTTATTGTTTCATATGAGGAAAAAAAGCTGGAAATGACCACAAAAACATTCAGTTGCAAAGAACATGAGTTCTATTTCACACTGTCTCACTCTATCTAGTGGTTAGTCATGCAAATAAAATACATACTAAGGTTGTATTTTAGTGGACTTTCGCTGACTGGAATCTTCAGGAATCAATGTCTATAAATTCTATGATTTTATTAATTGATTTTTTAAGGTTCCTTCTCTTTTCTTGTCTGCAACTATCCAGAAGGTCTCTGTATTGCCAACTCTCACAATATTTTTAGAATCTCAACTTTCATTAAAAAAAAAGTTTCTTGCCCTCATGGTTGTTAACAAAAGCATAGAAATATGATGTGAGTAAACTGAAAGGCTCAAAAGTCAGAAGCCAAATAAAAAGGACCCGAACGTAGTATTTTTATCAATCTCATGGGAGGGAGGCAAGGGTGACTTGGCTCATGATTTTTGCTTGGAGTGGCAATTTCCTTCTTCTCACCCTGGCTCAGTCCCTCTATTTTTAATGCCTTCTCATAGTCTCCAACCCCATTCTGATAGTAGCTCCAGAATGGCACCTTCCATATAGCTTTCCATATAGTGTGGAACCTACCTGTGTGGTTGTTTAATTACAACCAATACAATCCCACAATGTTATGATAGTGACTCAGTTCCTTCAGTTACATTTTCCAGACAAAAGCGCCTTCATTGTTCAGGAGACACATCCTCAATCACAGCTCTAATGCCTCTATTTTCCACTTAGTTTCAGACTTCCTTTTTGTCTCCACTGGGCCTGAACCCACCTCTGATTGCTCCTATGTCTTCTGAAAAATTGCTCCTCTGTGCCTCAACATTGACTAGAACTCTGCTGAAATAGTCATCCAAGGTCTTAGTCTTGAAAGCTGTTCAAAGGTCTCCATATATCTTACATGAAGTGTAGTTATATTTTACAAACCAGCTATTGTATGATTTCATATTTCATACTCTCATACAGCAAGAAATAAGAGGTTTGTTATTTTTTTGAATTCTGATTCATCTCCAGTCTACTTTGTAAAAGGCTAGTAGTAAAAGGCTACATTGCATGCCACCAAGATATGTCTTCAGTAACCTTACCAACTTGGCTAAGGTCTGTCAATGGCTACCTTCCATGAACTTCTCATTTATTTTTGAACCAGTTATACTTTTGGCCTTTACAACATCCCATGGCAATGAGTTCCACAGGTTAACTGTGTGTTGTGTGAAGAAATACTTCCTTATGTTTGTTTTAAACTTGTGCCTATTAATTTCTCTCAGTGATCCCTGGTTCCTGTGCTATGTGGAGGAGTAAATAAGACTTCCTTATTCACTTTCTCCACATCATTCATAATTTTATAGATCTCTATCATATCCTCCGTAGTCGTTCCTTTTCTAAGCTTACCAGTCTCAATCTTTATAATCTCTCCTCCCATGGAAGCTATTCCATACCCCTAATCATTTTTGTTGCCCTTCTCTGTTCTTTTCCAATAGTAATATATCTTCTTTTTTTTTTTTTTTTTTTTTTTTTTTTTGGTTTCCAGAACTGCATGCAGTATCCAAGATGTGGGCATACCATGGATTAATATAAGTGGCATTATGATATTTTCTGTCTTATCATCTATTCCTTTCCTAATGGTACCTAACATTAGTAACTTTTTTCACTGCTGCTTCACACTGAGTGGATGTTTTCAGAGAACTCTCCGTGATGACTCCAAGATCTCTTTCTTGAGTGGGAACAGCTAATTTAGACGCCTTCATTTTGTATGTTAAGTTCAGATTGTTTTCCAATGTGCATTACTTTGCATTTATCAACATTGAATTTCATCTGCCATTTTGTTGGCCAGTCAGCCCCTGTTTTCTGTGACCCCTTTGTAACTCTTCACAGTCAGCTTTGGACTTAACTTTGGATTTTAAAAATATTTCCTGTCATAATTACAACTTCACGGGGAGAAAGGAGGCTGGCAATGGTATTCTCTAAGTTTTACTTCCATGAGAACCACCACACTCCTCTCAACACTCATTTTTCTTGCCTTAATGTTCCACCTTCCTGAAGCTCCTTTGTTAAGCCAACAGGAATCCAACATGAACACTGTGACCATTCCAGTAGTGTGGGCAGTGTTATAAAAGGACACTTATTGCATAGCAGAGCATACTAGAATACTACAATCCTATGGTAAATTTAACTAGTGCAGCATGTAAATATGCTGCCCGCCATCTTTAATTAGCCAGAGGAGATATTGTTGAGAGTCAACATGCTTTCAAAATAGACCTATCCAGTCTTGTATTTGTCTGTCTATAACACTCCCTTTTCCACTTTGTGAAACTGCAGAAATTCATAGCAACTTTCTGTGCTTTTGGGATGTCCCAGATGTTTCATGATATGGGCAATTTTACTATCACCTTAAAAAAAAAAAAATCTCTGTGCAGTATCCTCCCAAAAGAAGCAGAATTCCTCTGCCTCTGACCTATTGGATGTCACTTCATTTCAGCTGCGATCGTTCTGTCTGTAATAATGTGTTCTGAATGACACTGTCCTCCCATAAGTACTATGTCTATACTCCTCAGATGGAGTGCATACCCTGTGTCAGTTCAAATTTCAGCACTCATCTGATTTCCGTATAGATGCCTTGAACTTGTCATCATTAGTGAAATAAATCCACATTCTTTGGCTCTTGACTAAAGTTTTGTCAAGGAATTTCTACTCCTGTGCCTTTGACGCTCTTCCTATCCAGCTGCATGTTTCTAACTTTATAACCATTTTCTTTGTTCTTGACTATTTCTTTTTTCTGTCCTTTGACCTTTTTTTCTTTTCTTTTTTCAATAAAAGCATTCCTTATTTTCCCATCCTGGCTACCCTTGGGAATCCAGTGCCTATTGAAATCAATGGCAGTCTTTCTCTCAGGATTGAAATGCATCTCATCAGGGCCTTTATGAACAGTTGAGATGTTGGGTGGTTTAGGTACAGTGGATTGTGCTTAGGTATTGCATTGACTGGGTGCTTTATAAATACCATCTAAATCCTGATTCTTCTGGCTAGTGAGGAAGGATGGATCACTGGTTCAGGAACTAGCGTGGGAGACCTGGGGTCAGTTCGCTGCTCTGCCACAGACTTTCTGCTTGACCTTGGGCAAAACACTTGAGCATTGCTCTGCTCAGTGTTGCAAAGCCTAAGTGACATAGATGGTTAAGTCCCATTTTCAGAAGTGATGTAGGCACTTAGGAGTCTAAATCCCCTTGATTTTCTGTGAAACCGAGGCTCCTAAGTGTCTACGTCACTTTTGAAAATGGGACTTAGCCATGCTAAGATACTTAGGTCTTGCCACGCTGAGCAGAACAAAGCCAATACCTTTAAAAATCTGGGCCTTAGTCTCTGTACCTCAGTTCACCAACTGCAAAATGAATAATAATAGTGCCCTAACTTCACAGGGGTGTTGTGAGGATAAAAGCATTAAAAATAGTGAGGTGCTCAGACACTACACTAATAGGGGCTACATAACTACCTAAGATAGATTCTCCATTCATTGCTTTATACCCTGTGTAGACATTTATTCCCACTTTGCACTGATGTAAAGATCAACCCAAGGTGCACTTTACTGGTAATCAGACTCTTGAATTCTATTGCCAGATTTGCCACTGATTCACTATGTGACCTTGGGGAAGTCATTTAACTTCCTTGTTCTTTTTACCTATCATGGCATATTGTAAGACTTAATTAATACTTGTAAAATGTTTTGAGAGCTTTGGATATGAGCCAATTTATAACTGGAAAGTATCATTTATTCATGCCTTATCTTTGTCATACAAAAATCTTGAATGCTGTCACTTCTAGCAGACAAGAGCTATCTGCACTTCAAGATCTATCTGGATTTCCTCTCTCAATAACGGAAACAGTGACATTGAAAGACAGGGGTTGATTGTTTTGGAAATGTTTATTACTTTTATTACTATTACTGTTACATTGAACCATGTGTCCTACACTTCTCAGACACATTTGACACAGTGGCTCTTTAAAAACAGATGTGCAACGCATCAATACAGAGCTATTTACTTTTTCATTACTAAGTCAGGCAGAATTCAGCTGCATGAGAAGATATGGATCCCAGTGTTACATTTGTCAGACCATTCACATGTGTCTTTTAAATAAGTCAAACATTAAAATAAAAAGCACTTCCGCATCCCTTTCCCTTTCAGTCTGACGGACAGTTGGGATGGGTGAACTAGCCCTTCCATAAAAGCTGCACGCTTTGAAGATGTTTTGGGGGAGGCAAAGACTGAAGGAATTCAGAACCTGCTGTATGTAGTCACTGAGTGTTATTCTTGTACATCTGGATTAGTTCAGAATGTTTTTGTAGCAACAGAAAAGCTGGTCCCTAGAACAGTCATCAAAGGCCCTCCTAACAATACATTTACATGAATTTATTAGACAGAACTCAATGTTACATTCAAGCTGATGAAGTGATAGAGACCCCCCACACACACACAATCTCTTAGGCAAAAACTATGTTAAGATGGAGTGAAGACTATGAATACATAGGAGTAATTTAGAGTAAAAAGACAGGAAAGGGATGTTTGCAGTGTTCTTGATTCCAGGATATGAGAGAGAAAAGGTGGCGAGGTGATATTTGACCAAAGTCTGTTTGTGGAAGAGACAAACTTTCAAGCTTCACAGAGTTCTTCTTCAGGTCTGGGAAAAGTAATCAGAGTGTCACAGCTAAATTCCAGGTCAGACAGATTGTTAAGCATAAGGGGTTAGCACATGTTTTGGGAGACCATTTAAAAGTGGGCAATTAACACCTCTGCAGTCAGAGGACAAAGGAGGCTTAGTAGGTTACAGATTGTTGCAATGAGTCATAAAACCAGTATCTCTGTTGGGTCCATGATTTTTAGTGTCTAGCAGAGTTATATATTTAACTTCCCAGTCTTGTTGTTTGAAGGTGTTGTGCAAGCTTCCTTTGAGAATGAGGACTGAGGTCAGATGTGATCCTTTTGTGAAAAGTGTTTGCCCACAGGTGATAGGGTATTTTTGTCTTATCGTTTTTCTGTATGAGTTCATTCAAGAGCATAGTGACTGGTTTCATTCACATAGTTATTGTTGGGGCATTCAATGCACTGGGTGAGGTACACCACAAGTTGTGATAGCCACGTGTAGGACCCATGGATCTTGAAAGGTGTGTTGTGGATGGTGTTGAGCATCAGAACTGTAGAGATATGTCTGCAGGGTTTGCATCTGTTGTTCTGGTTGTGTCTGGTGCCACTTTGAGTTGGTATATCCTAGTCTGTGGGGAGCTTGCTTCTGATGATGAGTTTGGGGAGGTGCTTGAAGGCCAAGAGAAGTGGTTGGGGAAGGATTTCTTTCAGACACTGGCCCCCATCAAGTATGAGTTGTAACTGATGATACCCAATATGGGTTCCAGTACATAGTGGTTACTAGGAGCTATCATGGGATATTCATTCCATCTAGGATCGTTGGGAGGGAGAGTTGAGGCTGGCTGGCTGGAGGTGGTTTTTTCCACAACCTGGCTGAAGATGCCAGGAAGGAACTCTAAATTACTTTGTTCCTGGGTTTACTTGCAAGTAATAAAGTAAAAGTTTGTTAGCCAAGTCTGGGGTTGAGCTGTGGCCAAATCCATTCTAAATATGTTATTGAGTTGGATCACATAGTCCTGAACTTCCCACTATGCCACTTATCTACTCCTGATGTCAGAATTGCAAGGTGTTTTGGCCCTAGCTTTTAGGCTCTGATCCATAGAACTGGTTGTGGAAAAAGTAGAAATGAACATATCTAACTTGAACAAAACCCCCTGTGAGGTTTGAAAATGTTTTGATAATGATTCCCCATTCTCTTGTATGTGTGGGTACCTCTGCATCCCTACTATCTGCCCAGTTTCGGGTAGTGGACCTCTCACAAGAGGTCCTGTTCATTGTGCATTTCTAGTCCAATTTTGCCAATCCAAGAATTTCTGATAAACATCCTAACTTCTGGGGATCAGATTTTGAACCCCTAACTTTCCCATCGGTCTGAACATTTATTTGCATGCACAGTCTCACTGCAAACAGTGGGACTACTGTTGTGAATAATATCTCACTAGGAGGAATAAGGGGTTCACAATATGGCCCTGAAACCAAGCTAACTCCCTAAATCTCCTTAGGACCTCTCCACTGTGAATTTCTGTGTAGTAGGTTGCTCCATCATTGATCTTATTCCTTTATGAGATGTGGGAATTTTTATAAAGGACTTAACTGTCTTCTACAAAATCCTGTTTCCATATTCCTACATTTTCCAGGTTCCTAGATGTGGCTCTTAATTGTAAAAATAAGTGGCATATCCCAGCACTGCAAAAAATGCTATGTGTTTTCTAAAAAAGAGACATTAGAGGGCAGTGTGAGAATGACTAAGGTAGTCACAGAAAATGTAAACTGTCCTTAGTTTTAACACTGTGGCTAGATCAAATCAATGGTATGAAGATTGCTATAACCAGCTCTTGCACAGTGATTTTCTATTCAGTGCATGTTAAAATTGTTAAGATTTTTAATATGATATATTTTTACTGTTTTCAGTGCAAGTCAAACTTCTTGTTACTATGTCGATTGATTGACACTCACTCACACTAGCAATTTCTGTCATTCTTGCTATACTCTGTACATACTGATTAGAGGAAGGTATATTTGAATAATGGGAGGGGGAGGGAAGCATTAGGGAGGGAATGTTATAGAAAAGTTCTAGATAATTTAACATGGATGAAACCAAAATGGTGTATAGAAACTTAAATAGGTTTTTACAGAAATTACTCTAAAATGGGTAGGATCTAAATCTCTATTAAATTCTTCGAGCTGGAGTAAAAATTGTACAGAAAGCATATTTTTTCTATAGAATTTTAAAACCAATGTATAGAATTTAATAGTTATATAGGCTTTTGTAGAAAATTATTTATAAAAGTTATCAAAGTTATCATATATAGGACTTTCCCCCAAGGGAGGTAAAAGAGCCTGCTCTCAAGAGTGGAACACCAACAAGTATAAAATGGAATTCTGAGAGCTGGGGAAATTGATCACATTAATTATCATTAATGCTTGGCAACTTTAGCCTCTAAATTACAGTAGGTCCCATTGAAGGAACACAGAATTTGGCCCACTTTCTGTGTCTTTCTTTTTTAAAATTAATACAGATCCTAGAAATCACTTTATTGATCAAAATGGAAAATAGACCCTATTTAAATTCAGTTGGATTTCATTCCATTCTTATTTGAAAACAAAATTTTGAATTTTCAAACGTAAGTTTTGATGAGAACATTTCATTTCATAGCTTCTTTGGGAAGTCTTCATGCCCTCTCCCCCCCCCCTTTCAAGGGAGTTCCACAGGGCTCCATCCTGGCCCTCCTCCCCACTCTGTTTCTGGTCAATCTCACTCACAAACATGACTTCAACTATCATCTTTATGCTGATGACTCACAGATGTACCCTCCACTCCAGATCTCTTTTCCTGTCCAAACTAAAATGTTGGTCTGTTTGTCTGAAATCTCCTCATGGCCATCCAGACAACAGCTTAAGCTCAATATGGCCAAAATAGAACTCTAATCTTTCCATCTATCCTTTCTCAGTTACCATGGGATAACACCATTCTGTCACTCAGACCTGTAACCCGGGGCATTGTCTTAAATTTGCCTGCCTCTCTAGAGCCTCACATCCAGCTGATATCTAAATTCTGCAGCAATATCCTGCTTGGTGTC
Source organism: Terrapene triunguis (assembly GCF_002925995.2). NCBI lineage: Eukaryota > Metazoa > Chordata > Testudines > Emydidae > Terrapene > Terrapene triunguis. Next base: position 83,246,008 of record NW_020664409.1, on the reverse strand, counting down.
ACAGCTAAAACTCTCATCTAGGCCCTCATCATCTCATGTCTTGACTACTGCAACCTTGACAAATTCCGTCTCACCGTACTTACATCCATTTAAAAGGCTGCTGCAAAGATCATTTTCCTGGTTTATCACTTTGACCATGTCACTGCTCTCTCTGTTCCTCCATTGGTTCCCCTTTCTCCACTGCATTTCATTTCGTTTCACTGCATTTCATCCACTAGAAACTATTTGTTTTCACTGTGAAAGCCCTTCATGGTCTATCCCTGACCTGCCTATCCTCTCACAAGCTCTTGGAGTGTCAATCCCCACCTTGGCTCTGCCAGTGATACTGGCTTTCATTCCCCCCATTTTCAATCATGCACCTTAGTGGTTTCTGTCATGCCACATATGGAAGGATCTCCCTGTAAATGTCTGCAAAGCAACCTCATTCTCCGCCTTCAAATCCCTCCTTAAAACTCCCCTCTGCCTAGCACAATAGGGCCTAGATCCATGATTGGAACCTCTACCTGCTATCTGAATACAAATACAGAATAATAATAATAAGCATTAAATTATTACATTATATCTTTTAAATGTAGAATAAAGCTACATTTCTGTAGCTCTAAAGCTTAGGACAAACCAACAAACAAAACTTTATTGTCCACCTATTTATTCTGTTAATAAACAGGCATGGAGTTTTCCAGCATACAGATTTATTGAAACATATAACATCTTCTTGGAGCTTTTTGGCTTAGTGTAACAACTATTAGGATGGTCTGTCTAGTCCAGTATCCTGTATCTGACATTGGCCAGTACCAGAGCTGCAAACATTTTTGAGATTGATAATTTTTGCTAACCTGAACTGGGATGAAAATCAAAATCTCAAATGTACACAAATAAAAAAAACAAAACAGAAAACAAACACAAAAAATTGGGTTGGGTCAACTGAAATGTTTTTAGATTTTGACCTTTTTTCTTTTTTCAATTTTTTCTATTATTCAGGCTAATTAGTTTACATTTCTAAATGAAAAATTATTTTGAAACTTCCCCCCCAATCTTTTATATGCCAGAACTGTTGTCAAAAATGACCCCATTTTGCAAACAGTTCTAATTTGATGAACTTGCATTTTTTGATGAAAAAAGATTTGATGAAAATTTCCTGAACAGCTCTGCTAGTGCCCAGTACTTTGGAGGAAGGTGGAAGATACTTTGCAGTATCTAGTTGTGGAATAACTTGCCCATAGGGGAAGTTTCTAATGCCATGAAACATTGCAGAGCTGGAGGCAGTTCAGAGAAGGATGACAAGAATGATCCAGGGGTCTGGAAAAGCTCTCATGAAGAGAGACTGAAAAGATTGGGATTGTGTTTAATCTTAGAAAAGGGATGCGATGGTACATAGGCATATGGGGTCTAGAGAAGGTAGATTGGGATCTTTTGTTCTCCCTGTTTTTCAGCACAAGAACCAGGGGACAGTCAATGAAATTATAATGTGGCAAATTCAGAACAGATAATGGGAATTTTTTTTCTTGTATGAAATTAAACTCTAAAACTCATTGCCACAGGATGTCACCAAGGCCAAGAATTTTGCAAAATTCAAAAAGGGCTTAGACATTTATATGGATAAAAAATATAGCCAGAGCTACAATAGTTAATGCTACTGTTAACATAAATTTTGGAAGAAATATTAAAATTCATACCTCAGGGGGCGTAAACTAATCTCTAGCTACTAGGAATTAAGAAGTTTCTTGCACCTTCCTCTGAAGCATCTGGTGCCATTCACTGTCAGGCTAGATGGACCACACGTCTGATCTAGTCTGGCAATTCCTATGTTCCACACTTTATATCCATTCCAAAACACTTGGTGGTTGTAGTTTTGTTTCCTTGCTATTGTAACACTCTCTTGATCCATATCCAATCCTTTTTAAAATTCAATATTTTAGTCTCATTGGCATGTTATGGTAATGAGTTCCAAAATTTAATAGTTCATTGCATTAATAAAAACTAACCAAACAAAATAAGTATTTCCCGTTATCAGTTTTAAATTTGCTGCCTTTCCGTTTCATTAAACGTCCTCTTGTTCTTGTGTTCTGAGAGAGGGCAAACAGAACCGTCGATCCATCTTCAGTTATAGAATTAGAGCTGGCTGGGAAAATTCTGACTAACCATTTTTTTGGTCAATTTGTCGATCCATTAAAATCAAAGCATTCAATGGAGACAGTTCAATTGCAGTAAAATTCTGAAGGAATGCAGGTGGGCATCTGGTAGAACACTGGGTCTGGCTTGCCTGTTCACCCCCCTGGCTTTTTGGCTGCCTGCCATGCAGATTACTTTGGAGTTGGGGACCTCTGGAGTAGTGAGTGAGGACCCATGTGGACTGCTGTGGAGCCAGGGATCCCCTCCTTTCATGGAGAATTTTGAATTTTGTTGTTGTTGTTCTGAATTGGAATGAAACCAAATATCAAAATCCTTCATGAAATGGAATTACTTTTCTCCATGTAGCTCTAATTCAAATGTTACACTTTTACTGATGCTATGCAATAAAGTAGCTTAGAAACTAGTTCAAGTCCCATATGATTTAGCTGGTGCATAGGCAATGTACCGTTCCATACGTGTGCAAAACTAATCAACAATATATTTACCACTAGCAAGCAGTTATAAACTGGAATGTAACTACATAGTTTACAAAAAAGGAAGGGGAGGGGAAATAAGAGTTGCACAAGTGTTTTCTGATCTGGGTAACCTCATGATCTTATTGTTTTCTTGTTCTCCCTTCTGTCTTTCCCTTTTTATTAGTATTTATGACCCTCTTTTGTCATACTGTATTTAGATTGTAAGTTCCTTGAGGCAGGGGCTGTGTTTGTAGTTATTTGTTGGAGGCACCTATTGTGATGGGTTGGACCCCCATTCTGGGATGCAACCTGATGTACTGGGATTTCACTGAGCCGCCTCTGCTCAATCAGCCTGGGTTCCCTCTCCTGCCTTTGCTGAATTAGGCTCTCTGGCCTCTTGCAGCACACAAACAGGTAGGGCCATACCCCACTGCAGACACAGACTGAAGTCGTCTCTGTGTGAGAGGACTCCTCCAGCACCCATGTGCAGACCCCTTTTTGGGAGATAAACCCAAAATAATACTGTCTTGTGCTATATAGAAAAATCTGCACAGCGCAAGCTCATAAAAATCCGCCCTCTTCCTCAATGTGAAGAGAGATGTGCACGACTTCTTGCCCCCCCCACAATTAGAAATTGCATAAACTGGGTTTTATTATAAACAAGAAATAAATTTATCAACTACAAAAGGTGAATTTTAAGTGAATATAAGAGATAACAGACAGAACAAAGCAGATTACTGAGCAAATAAAACGAAGTATGCAAGCTAAGCTCAATATACTTAAGAAACAGGTTACAAAATGTAATTTCTTACCCTAAATAATATTATAGGCAGGTTGCAAAGTTTCTGTGGTTCAGAGTTCCAGTTATATTTCTTTTCAGACTGGACCCCTCTCTCAGTCTGGACTCCACACCTGCCTTCCCTTCAGGTAGCTTTAGCAGTCTTTCTTCTTGGGCAGACAGAGGAGCCCCATTTGCCTTCCCTCCCCACCTTAAATAGGATTTACATAAGGTGGGGATCCTTTGTTTCCTAAACTTGACCCCCCCCTTCCCTTCCAGTGGAAACTTACAAGAAGTCCTAGGTAATATTTAGTATCAGATGACAAGAGCACCTGACTTAGTAGTGTCACAGTAACATCCCGGATGCCTCCCAGGAGGGAGAGAGATTGGTATCTGTATGGTCTTGTTCCTTCCTGATCGCCCATCAAATCTAATGGCCTGTTGTCTGGTGGGTGTCTTCCCAATACACACCCAGTTGTAATTGTTACATAGTCTATATTCCTAACTTCAGATTCAGAAATGATACAGGCATACAAATTGGATAATCACATTCAGTTAATCATAACCTTTCCAATGATACCTTACAAGACTCATCTTGCATAAAGTACATCTCAGTTATGTCCTATTCATATCATAAGCATATTTTCATAAGGAATATGGAATGTACATCACATTTTTAGGTGTCTGAAAACTAATAATGACAATATACATGAATTATTTCAAATGACAGAGAACGTGTTTCTTCATAGTATTAAAAGACGACTATAGGCCAAAGGTTTATTTTCTAGTTTGTTTTCTTCTTCTTTTTAATTTTCCCCATCTAGTGGTATGAGATACTGGACAGACATCACTTTTAATAAAAGTCTACTAAGTGTTTGCATTTCTTAGATGTCCTTTCTTAATATAATATTGGCAAAGCCCTATCAACTTTCTGCGAAAATATTGGCACAGCATCCATTGGCACAAGTGTTAAAACAATATTGCTTAGACAGAAAGCAAAACTGGAACAGGGATTATCATGAGAGATTAAAATAACCTTGTCCTTTCATTTGTTGAGTGTGCTCTTTATATTTGACCACCAAGAATTCCCCCCCCCCACACACTTTAAATTTGTAGTAAAAATGGATGATTTTAGAACTTTTTTTGGATAAAGCCATAAAACATCATGGATCAGATCGTCAGTTGGTGTAAATCAACATAATCTTCTGACTACAATGGAGCTACAACCAGTTCAGTTTACACTAGCTAAGAATCTGGTACTATCTTAATTTATATGATCCCAGTAATCACCAGACATTTTTTTCACAGTGGATTGCTCTCTGGAGCATGTAATCAACCTTGGGACAATTTATCTATGACTCAGTTTTTTAAAATCAGAAATACTTCATTCCAATTTCTTCAGAATTAGCAAAAACTTGAAAGCAGACTCCTTCATTCACAAACCAAGAGCCCCTACCTGCAAATATCTTTCCACCAAGTTTAGGCTCCAATCCTGGAAAGACAGACATATGCTTGGTTTTTTTCCATATGAGTAATTTCATTGATTTCAGTGGACCTACTTGTGATTAAAGTTATGCAAATTGCTTAAGAGTTTTGTTGGACTGGAGCCACAGGAGTTCAATAGTAGTAATCAGTATGTGTGGTAGTAAAGGTTTGCAGGATCAACTTCAGCTTCCCAACACCACCCCATGAAACAATGCCACCAGTAATCTAGAGGTGGTGCCTTTTACAGTGAGAGAAAATTCAGTATCTGTGCTAGGATAGCCATTATTATCCAGGTGGGTTCCACTAGCTATTATTCTAACAACTGTGACTGAAGACGGTGGTAACTTGTAATCTGATCTATAGCCTTGGGGTACTTTGGCTCAAACCACACAACTCATTTCACACTTAAATTATTCCATTAACTTTTTAAGCCAGTGTCCTGAGGTTTAGTGTTTTTAAATCTCTGATTATTAGTTATTTCAAAATTATGCCTCCATCTTTCTTTAACACCAGACTTGGAACTCAAGCAGTTTGAATATTTTTATCAGGTGTTGTTAATTATAAAGTAGGTTAATGATCGAATTTATCCAAAGAGCCAATAACTAGTAGTAGTCTTCTGTCAGAAAGACCAGGTGTGGCCTTAAATGAGGATGAATTTTGTTTTTAGTTTAGTCAGGGTAGCACTGTTTTTAACAGTAAAAAAAGAATAGTCTCTTTATAAGGGGAGAGAGGGGGAACAAAGTTTTTTAATGAAATTCAGTGAGGAGGCTCAGCTCACTGGCACTTCTTAATAAATGCTCAAAGATTTAGAAGAACATTAAGATAAGAGTAAAATGAAACAATTCTAGAAGCAGACTCAATGCCTTATTCAGCAATGTACAGAAACTAGACTGAAAATCTCCTTTCATATTTTTAATCTTTCAGAAATTCCAATATTTGTTTACAATACGTTCAAAGATCTTTTGTCTCCTCGCTTTGAACCACCTCCTCCCTCCAAAAATCAGGAAAATTGTTCCTAATGACTGAAGTCTGTTTATCTTTAAGCCACAGGTACAATGAGGGTGGGCGTAATGTGATCGCTTCCTTATTGCTGTGCGAAGGCACCTCACTCACAGCATGGGAGGCCAGTCTGCTATGGACTCAAAGGGTAATTCATTTTTATGCTTATTTAGTCCTGTGGCTTTTATTAGCTACAACAGCTTATCATGGTGTATTGTGTAGCCACTTGTTCAATAGCAACTGAGATAACAGCAGTGAACTTATGGCCTTAGTTCAAACCTGGCCCAAGAGGAGTGAAAGGTCAGTGCATAATACTCTATACCACCCAGTCTATCGTTTCTTCTTTTTTATGGACAAAAGGCAACGAGCATTAGATACTGGAAGTGAACCATACAGTAACCTCTTGTAAAATCAGCTTATCATGTCAGAAAGGAAGCTGGCTTGGTGTATCAAAAAGATTTATGACGATCAAAAGGAAGAGTATACACATTTTCCCTCTGTGGCATTCTAGGCTTTATTCTATTTTTATTTTTTTCAGAATCAAACATTTCAGTTCATTCACACACTGTGTACAATGCTGAGATTGGAAGTCTTGTTTTCTGCGGGTTAGGTTCAGTTTTGTCTTGGGCGTACCTTTTAAAAAACTGGTACAGGCTAATCTGTGAACAGCCCTTGTGGAAGGAAGGAAAGATCATCTGTGTGCCCCACACCAGGCACAGTCCCATTCCTTGCACTCTAATCAGCATGGAGACTGCGCCTTCCATTTACCCCTAGTAATGCATGTACCCCCCCAAAGGGGCAAAGAGAAGCTGGGATAATGATATCCCCATACCTTGAGCCACAACCCCTCTCCAAGCTTCCTGCATGATGTAGTGCTGTGCCAACTCCAAGCAGTCCACTGGCTCAATAGCACAATTTGGCCTTATATGTTGTGCGTATGGATGTGTGATGTCTGTGATTTCTATTGTTCATTATGGGGAATTTTGGCTACATTTAACAGTATCTGGGATGGAAAATAGATTAGATAATAGATTATACTGTGTATTGTTTCCTTAATACTGCCATAGAGCAGAATGGTATTAATTATTTACTGTGATTTGATGTATATCTTCAAAGTAAGTCATGCACGATTGTGTGCATAGAAAGATGCATATCTAAATTAAGAATGAAATACCTGACTTGCATATATGTCATGTACTTCCATGTATACATTAGGCGTGCACCTAACTTTGAAAAGCTGATCCCTGCTGTTTCTTGGCTCCATTGCATAACTAGAAAAAAGTATTGCAGGGATAACTCTTGCTCTTTTTTACTTACATGAGTAATGTAGGCACCTTGACTTCAATGAATGTTTTTGCATGAATAAGGCAAAAAAGATTTGATGTTACCATTGATGAATGTTAGATGAGAACATCTACTGGGTGTAGGGTATATTTTATGCATATAATGACTGTTACAGTGTCTGATAAAGTCAACGGGGTCCTTTCCATTGACTTCAGTGGGTATTGGATCAGGCTTTGAAAGCATTATATTCCTCAATAATATGAATAAAAATAAAAGTGAAATAGATTTAACTAGAGACTAGTTGTGGGGTCTCCAGGTAAAACATAGCAAACCTAGGCAAAGTTTAAACCAGTTTTCTGAGTCTCAGATACCACTATTAATATAGATAGTCTTTTGTTCATCTCTTGTCAAAGTCTATTTAAAATGAATGTTGACACAACAAAAACAATACTTTTAATTAACAGTCTTCTTAGTGAGCCAGTCCAGATGTTTTTTTTTTATATTGACTTGATAGTTTGAATGAATGGAATTTCTCATATAGTTTTAAGATAAAAGCTGTACAACACCTCCAACTGTACATAATAAGGATGTAATTTCAGGATGAAGTGGCACAGTGGGCTTCTGTGTCTGTTTTTGATCTCTGGAGATGTGAACTCACATTCTGACTTTGATCTCAAGTGAAAATGGGTTTGGTGAGCTCGTCTCAGCCTTGGGTTTTCTACAGTACAAACCCTCCCACAGTTCAGTACAATTGGTATTCTCTGCTCAAGAGAGGCCCTAGGCCTAGTGGGCTGTGGGGGCGGGGAGGCAAGGAGGGAGGTCCAACACTGAAATTTACTGGCATAGCTGAGAGGGGAAGTTTGCAAAATAGCTTACATGATATTTAGTTTATCGTAGTGTTATTTGTCCCTCACTTTCACAAGTGAAAAATTTACTCACGGTTTTAAACAAATGTAATTTCATATGAGGATCCTGGTGACAGCAAGATTTGTTTGATTTGTTCATGTCAACTGCCATATAGAATTATATACTCTTATTGTGTGTATTTAAAAACTCCTAGCTTCCATCTGCTTTTTCTTAAATTAAACGACAGTATCTTAAGTGACATTTTAGGACTGTCTATAATGTATTCTTGCCTGATGATAACACTCTGGTAAGCCTACCAGGAACAGTCACTCTGTGTATTTCCATCTAAAGATTGATAAAATGTATCATGGTAGGTTCTGAGCTATCTGCTGAATGTACAACGATGTGTTTGCTAGCTTTACACTTACCTCACCCCTTTGTATGTCTTATCCATATGTTGTGTACTGTCATAGCCTAGGCTCTGATCCTGTAAATACTCCCACAGTCAATGAAGTCCTGTGTAAAGTTAAATGTACTTGTGTTTGCAGGATTGGAGCCCCAGTTTATGCGCTGTTTGGGCAGGGGCTATTATTTTACTGTGCGTCTGTGCAGAGCCCAATAAAATGACCCTGATCATTGATTGATGCCTCAGGTACTAATGCAATACATATAATAATAATACAAATATCAGCATCCTTTGTTAGCCTTGTACAACCTTGATTCAGTTAAAATCAAGGTAGTGGGGGTAGGTGGTATAGCATGATTTCCAGTTCAGTTTGACAATTGATACAAATCAAATGAGGTCTACAAGCTAGAAATAAGGAACCAATATTTGAGAGGTTATAGAGTAATGCCCATATACCCTCGGTGTCCATATAGCCACACTTTGGATTCAGTTTACATTACATGGTTAAGAGACTAAATCTGGCCTTGGCACAAAATTGAGGCTTGGTTGGCATGACACTGGGAGCAGAAAAGGTCAGGTGGATGTCCAGTTCCCAGTGTCGTGCACATTTGTATTAGTGGAATCCAAAATATGGAGTATAGTTTGGCCTTATGTGATGGAGGAGTGATGTTTTAAAAAACAAAACAAAAAACAACCTTTCCTACATCCAGTATAGCACACAGAGCAGCTTTTGATATTGTTACCCTTTTTTGGCCCAAGCAGTTGGCCAAAATCTGGGGGCTCGCTCATTGTTTCCATTAAGAGGACAAACTGGTGATGGAGCCAGATATTTTTGATGCCATCCTGTTTATTTACAAAGAATGTACCAAGTCTTATTTATCTACAGGAATCTAACAGCAGGAGACTGTTTCTTTGCTCACAGCTTTAAGCCTCTTTCCAGCCAGCTGTTGGCCCAAAAGCTTTCTCTTAGCTTTTTCTCAGGGCCATGCTACCAGTGATTCTGTGTTTGTATCTGGTGCTTCCTTGCTGCCTTCTGTCTCTGTTCTCTAGTCTTTTTGTAGTTTCTCACAGACAGACACATCCTCACAAAGCAATGCTTAGAGAAAACCCTTCACCCACATATACCTGTGTTTTGGGTGGAGGCTTCTATTGTTTCCACTATCTGGCTCCACAAAGGAGCTTAACAGTTTCTTACATTTATCCCAACTGAATATCAGTGGTTACAACTACCAGTTTCAATGAGGTTTAGCCCAGCCTATAACAATATGAAAAATTTATATGCCATGTCACTGCAGCCAGGAAGTTATTTTCTTACTTGTAGTAAAAGTTATCTTGTTAGAAAGAGGAAGCCAACCAAGACAGCCTCATCTCATCATCTTCAAAATAGAAGCAGCAGCTAAAGAGCAAATGTAGGAGTAAAGGTTTAACTATGTCAAAAGGCAGCCTCTAGAAAATCCGTATAACCCATGACCGTAGGGCATTTTTACATCTATCCTGAAAGCACCCGTTAATGAAAGCACACTGATTTCCTCAGGAGGGAAACAGTGGGGGCGAAAGACCTCTCTGGCTTTAAGATTAAGCTTGATAAGTTTATGGAGGGGATAGTTTGATGGGATAACGTGATTTTAGTCAATAGATCAATAACGTGCCATCACTGGTAATTAGTAACAATGGTCAATGATGGGATATTAAAAGTTACTACAGAGAACTTTTTTCCGGAGGGTCTGGCTGGAGAATCTTGCCCGCATACTCGGGGTTCAGCTGATCACCATATTTGGGGTCAGGAAGGAATTTTCCTCCAGGGTAGATTGGCAGAGGCCCTGGATGTTTTTCGCCTTCCTCCGCAGCATGGGGCAGGGGTCGCTTGCTGGAGGATTCTCTGCGACTTGAAGTCTTTAAATCATGATTTGGGGACTTCAACAGCTGAGTCAAGGGAGAGAATTATTCCAGGAGTGGGTGGGTCAGCTTTTGTGGCCTGCATCATGTGGGAGGTCAGACTAGATGATCATAATGGTCCCTTCTGACCTTAAAGTCTATGAGTCTATGAGTCTATAAGGATGTGTAACAGTTCACCTTTTGCATTTACTAATGAATGCACAGTTTTCAGCAGAATGTCTTCTTAATTAATCATGAAACTAGGCAATGAAACCATCATGCTGGTATTTTAGGACTTGATTAGGGCAATGTAAATGTTTAAGTAGTCTAATCTATTAGCCATTATCAAATTACCTTGCAGCCTATTAACAATTAATTATAAAATGTTATACGCTTTGTTCATGCATATTTACAAAAAAAGTTCCTCTAAGGTGGGGAAAGAATCCCCACAGACTGTGTTTTAAAGAGTAATATAGTTGTTTGACATGTTCAATGGCAGTTTAAAATCCTAAAAAAATGAGAGGGAAGGGACTGTCTTTCACTGAATGTATTTTCTGTAGCATGTAGGATGGAAGTGACTTTATTAACCAGTATTCAATGGACATGAATGGACCAAAAATGCAGATCCAAATATCTCCCCAGTTTTGGAAAAACTTAAGCTCACACTGCGGGCTAAGCACCCATTGAAATCTCTCTGCCTATCTTGTGTAGCCTCTATCTCTGCAGTGTCTGAGTGCCAATGGATGCTCTGCTTGAAGAGTGCATGCAGAATTGGGTCCAGCCCTATATTTCTGTACATGGTGCTGTTGGTATAAAGCAGTGGTGGGCAACCTGCGACCCATCAGGGTAATCCACTGGCGGGCTGCGAGACAGTTTGTTTATATTTGCATAGCCACCCACAGCGTCCAGTGGCCATGGTTCACCGTTCCCAGCCAATGGGAGCTGTGGGAAGCGGCGCGGGCCACAGGGACGCCCCAGGAACGGCGAACCGCAGCCACTGGGAGCTGTGGGCGGCTGGGCAAATGTAAACAAACTGTCTCACGGCCCGTCACCGGATTACCCTGATGGGCTGCGTGCAGGCCGCAGGTTGCCCACCACTGGTATAAAGTGACTGTAGCTTGGTATTTAATGTTTTCATTGCCAGCTTATTGAGGGCAAGATTGTCGTTTGGATTGTTTGTCCGCTTAGGAGAGTAATCGGGAGTATGGCACCCCCTTACTCTCCTGTGTGGGCTTTCTTCACCATAGGTAACAGTAGCAGGTGAGGGGAAGCTCCTCTGTAGGGCAGTGGCTCTTCCTCCTGGCCAGGGGTTAGACAGGAAGGGGAGGAAAATGTGCAGAGCCTTAACTTTGCTCCTACCTCCAGCAGCCCAGTCAGAGCAGCTGGGCTGACACAGAGGGAAGGAACTATCTATGCCTGGCAAAGGGCTGGTTTAGATTATTTCCTCCTTGGAGCAAGGGGAGAATGTAGTGAGCTTGTGACTTAGCTTGTTTCTGCCTCTGATTTGCTTCTGGGCAATGTAGCTTCTCAGTGCCCCTTGCACTGGGTAGGTGGCAGTCGATTTAGCCCTAAGTGTAGTATGGGTGAGTTGACAGTCTGTTGCACTAGGCAGTTAACCTCCATTACCAGGAATTGCTGTTTGTAAAACAAGCATGTTACAGGAGATTTTTTTCCAATGAATATTGATTTTGTCCTTACGTTTTTGACACTGAGAATTTAATATGAAAGATACTTAAATGCCCACTGTCTCCATGTTTCCATCACGTTGACATGTTTTAATACTTCCAGAAATCGAGATAAATATAGCAAGGGTGATTGTGGTGCCAGGTGAGTAAAGAATAGGAAACAACATACTTGTCAGCATGTTGGAAGTAGAATGTACAGCTCCTAATCAGACAGATCTTTATAATGTGTCTTGAAGGATTTGACAGTGCCAGTCATGGTTTTGTTTTGTTCGAGGAATAACATTAAATGTCAATTTCTGATAAACACAGATTGTGATCGGGCATATTGTCCGTGTTCAGGCTTTGGCAGAGAGAAGGTGAACAAGCACCCCCCTGAATACAATAATGATCACAACTGATATGCCCTAGGCGCAGGTGTTGTCCAAGTAACTATCCATGAGGGATGTGTGACTGTGTAGAAGCGTGGGGATATTGCATCTAGGAGGAATGTTCTTTGAAGAATCTGGGCAAGTTGTTCACGGGACCCTATCTTTTCATACGGAGGAGAGGAAATACTTGCTAGAAAAGCCCTCTTTTGAGGCACTTTGGATGCACATGGCTATTCTTCCGGTTAATTTTACTTAGGAACCAAGCTAAAAGAAGCAATGTAGAACCCTTAGTTTAAAACTTGTTGTGGGAATCAATTTTTGAACAGGCCCTGAAAAGTTCAGTTACAGAAGACAGATGGATTTTATCCCTCTTGGGTATTGGTCCCACACCCAACCATGACTCACATTATCTGTTACATTGTCTTAATTTCTTGTTGGTTTTTGTAGTTATTTTCATATTGAACTAATTCTTATTTTCTGTATGATATAAACCAATTTAAAATAAAATACACAATATTCACGGCAGGATGGGCCTGACAAGTTAAATTACAATAGAAGTGAAAGTTTTGAGAAACCTGAATTAGGCCACTTGCAAAAATGTGTTGCCAGTACTTGGTCTTGTTAGAACTTAATACCCAATGGGCCTACCTCTGACAGACTCAATTTTATTAACTTTTCATGTTAGTTTGCTCAATTCACCTCATCTGCCAGGACTGGTCAGGGTTCATTCAGACGAATGTACACAGTCAAAGGCAAAAAATATCTTACAATATATGTTGTGATGTGAAAAGCCAGAATAACAGGAACTAATGCTTATAGTTCTATTATTTTTGCAATAAAGTACAGCAATATTTAAAAATCTTTTTCTGTCATCCTAGATATTTTCAAGATGCATAGAGGATGTTTACCTGTGTAAAGGTTAGTGCAGTTATACTCTGAAAAGCGACTATGTGGGGGGAAAATGGCATTGTGCGTGGGGGGAGTGGGGGTGACCATATTTATTGTTTCTCAGTGATGCCTGCATCCGATTTGCTTTCTTTACAAGTAACTAATTGTTCTTCTAACAGCCAGCCATGCAAACTCAGCCTAGGATCTGAAAATCAAGCTGGGTTCTTTCTGGCTCATGTGTCCATAACAAAATTCTGCACCAAGGAGCATGCTTAATAATACTATGGAGATGTGTGAACCCCATAGGAATCCAAGTCCCACTGTTGGAGGCTGGATTTGAAGGGCTAACAGCAGTGAAACAACATTTGTCAGAAAAATAAGCAGATAAGAGACATAATAATATAGAGGGAGCAGATTCGTTGAATGAGAAAGTGCCATTTACATTAAGTTCCAGAACATAATTGCGCTTTAAAATTGAAACAATGAAAACTTACTTTTCCCATAGTAATTTATTTTAATAACCAGAAATGTCGTTTTCTGCAAGTGGAGAGAATGTCTCCTGGCAAATGACTCCTGGAGAATGCCCTCTTGACAACAAGGAATAGAGAAGTATATGCTGATAAATTGTACACATATTTATACACACACACACTTTTTTGTTTGTTGTGTCTTCTAGAGTCTTTATCTTTGAACCCAAGTCTTACTGTGTTTAACTTTTTCCTCTTCCCAGTTCCACTCCTTATTTCATGTATAGATTGCACTTTCTATATGGAGTAAGGGTCGCCCCATTTGAACAATCTGGTCTAGCAGTAACATTTTTAAAATTGCCTGCCACTTAGGAGCCTCCGACTCATTTTGAAAATGGGACACTCCTTGTTCATTTAGGCCCAGATCCTTTAAGGCATTTAGGTGCCTAACTCCCATTGATTACCTTTGAGGATCTGGGCCTTAGGCACTTTTGAAAATCCTACATACTGTTTTTGTTCATTATCTCTTGAGTATGAAAGTAGATGTATTGCACAATTAACTTTTCTATTGCAACTCGCGACAAACAATGTTTGCTATAAACTTCTATTTAGATTCTTAAATCATACCCATCACGCTGGTATCTTGGTGCTAGTGGCTTGAGTACCCCAGATTTATTTTCCTTAAAAATTTGTTTTAAAACTCTTCTGCAATGGACTTTTGACAATTCCCTGCTTGTTAGAAGACAAAAAGAAAAACTTGGAAAGGGTCAAAAGTTCATGTAGTTCATGTTGTCTCACATATAAAATAGAGTTGGTAGTCACCTGCTAAAAGGTCTCAGACACCGGGTAAGCTGTACAGAAAAAGGGAAAGAGTAAGCCCATGCCAAGACATAAGAGGGAAGGATAAAGGGTAGCGTTGGTTAGGCTGCAAGTAAGGAGAAAACTAATTTGAAAGTGAAACATTAGTACTCTAGTATACCAGCATAAAAGGGATCAGAACACAACACCAAAACAATATCAGAATCAGAAAACCGTTGGGTGCCCGTCACTCTCCAGAAGTCCCCTTCTAGTCACATCATTAGTAAATATCAGAGCAAGGGTTCACACACTCTACAAGATCTTGTTACAGATCATAAATCAATGTATTCTGAGCCTATCAGTGTCAATGTTACAAAATGGAACTAAAAGGCTTTTTAAACATAATATGATCTGACTTAAGATAAACACAGAAAGGCATAGAAAGAATGTTCATCTAGAGGCAAATGCAACAGGGCAAATGCATCATATTTTCATGAATCTACTTTCATGCATTAAGATTAAGGCAACCAATAAAAAATCTATTCATGTGGAACAACAGGCATATTCTGCTCATGAAACCACATGGCATGGCTTCAGTTTAAGTAATAATATTAAGGGAAAAATAAACAGCACAGTAAAAATAAACATGTCATAAAAATCAACATAGTTACATAAATCAAAAACAAACTTTGGAGAATCCTCTTCCAGTTGTGTGCTGAAGGCTGGTCTGCATCATATGACCAGTGTTGCTTCAAATCTGTAGCGGGGAGCTGGAAAGGAGCAGGTTGGTGAAGGATGTAGAGAGGGAGAAAGACTTAGTTTTAAATGCGGTCTGTGAGCGTAACAAGTGGCACTTTTCAATACGAAGCGCACCTCCTCTGCAATGCACTTTCTCTGCCTATAAATTGGGATTGGTGATGTTTACTCAGTTTAAATATTTAATGGATAAACTGAAGCTCAGAGAGGACAAGCAGTGTGCTCAAGGCAACATAGCAAGTGAGAGTATGGCTACACATGGGAGCGATCCACCCAGGCTGGGCACACAGACCAGTGCTAGCTTCATTTGAGTTGTCATGCTAAAAATAGCAATGTGGAAATTGAGCCACTGCCCAATGCCACAGGTTAGCCACCTGAGTTCAAGCCTGCCTCGCACCCTTGGTCTGAGCACAGGTGGCTAGCCTGGGCCAGTGCCGGTGCTGCAATGTCCCCACTGCTATTTTTAGCACACTAGCTCAAGTCTGTTCACCCAGACTGGGAGGCTTGCTTTGTAGACATTCCCTAAGTGTCAGATCAGGAGTTAGAACCCAGAGCTCCTGACTGCTAGATTCATTCCTAACCTATTAGGCCATAATAACAGGGCAAGCAGCTTAAAACCAAATTTTCCAATCAGCTCAAAACATTGGGTGTCCAACTTGACATCCCTAGCTCTTGATTTTTTTTGATGTGCCGATCTCATAAAGCTGTGACTGAAATCAATGGGAGCTGCTGACTATTAGCATCTCTAAATATCAAGCCCCATGCAATTCATGTTGGGCATGTAAAATTAGTAAACCCTTGAAAATATTGGTCTTGACCTTTGTCTTTCAGTTTGCCATCTTCAAATGCGGATGATAGTGAGAACACTGACCAATTTCAGGGGGAAGTTTTTAATGTCTGTCAAGCAGAATATCAGTGTCAATAAACGTTAGGTGCCCTTTTCAGCTTTGGGAATAGCTAGTAAGTAGAAGAATCCTGTGTGAGCCAAAGTTTGGGTCCCTTGGATGGAATTATATGGAACTAAGGGAAGCCAGTGACTGTCTGTAGAGTCTTCTTTCTCCTTTCCATGCTCTCTTATTCATGGAGCAGAACTCTTCTAAAAGTTGTTATGGTCTCTTACCAATTATTTTGTTGGCAATCAATGATGGGGAGGAAAATGTTCAAAGTAAAAATGAGTCTGTTTGCCTAGAGACAATAGTGACTAAAAGATCATGATGAATGGGGAGGAAACAAAATAAATGATAGGTTTTTAATACACATGGAAATAATACAGAATTTCAGTCCCTTTGAGGAGTTTTAGTAGAAGAAGATACTTTATTACAAAATAGAGATGTTGGGGAAATAATGGCAGCAATCCAAGAGAATGCATTTGAAAATGTGTTGAAAGATAAGATTCAGCAGAGGCATTGCTTAAATCACTGGAAGCTTTGGTATATTTGATCCGATTTGAATGTTCAATGTATATTTCACATCCCTATTGCATATAGTAAGTTTGTAGTGCACTTAAAGATGAAACAGAGTCGAGTTAAATAGACAGTGGAACACTTGTTTCCATCCAGTGGTGCATGAGATTATGTTCTGGTTGAAACATAAAGAAAAACATTGTTCTCGACACAAATGGTAAAGCTGGGTGAATTTTTTTTTAAACAAATAGTTTATTTAAAGAAAAAAGGACACCTCCTGAAACCATTTATAATCTTTAGCACATTTACCTGGGTTATGGCAGACCCAGGTTTGAATCTACTGTACAGCAGGGACTTGAACTCAGATCTTCCCAGTGAGTTCCTAACCATCAAGCAACAGGCTATTTTGGGATAAGGTGTTCTCTGTCTCTCCTATCGAAGCTGATCCACTTTGAATAAATATTTGAATATTCCTTGGTCCAGAGAGTAAGAGTATTACTCTAGAGCCTGATGATTAAGGCACTTATCTGGGAGGTCAGAGATGTGGATTACAATCTTTCTTTTGAATCATGCAGAGAAAAGATCTGGATCCACAAATCTTACCTCCTAGGTGAGTGCCTTAATCATCAGGCTCTATAGTAATTATCTCTCTGTCTCTCGTTGGCCCAAGGAATATGATTCAGTCACTAGAAGGGGAAAGACTGTCTTTACTGAGACCTGAAGAAGAGCTCTGTATAAGCCCTAAAGCTTGTCTCTCTCACCAACAGAAGTTGGTCCAGTAAAAGATATTGCCTCACTCACCTTGTTTCTCTATACTTCTGATCAGCATTTCTGCAAGTCACACTCTTCTCAATATTCAAGACTTAGTTTGGAGTACTGTGACTTAAAAACAAAATAAATCAAGAATTATTGGACAGTGCACACTCAGGAAGAGCACAGATTATCTAGAGTTTCTCTTCCTCTTCTAGTAAAGAAATTTTAGAAGCCATTAAAAGTACACTCTTCTTCTCCCATGCTTCTTTGTTCAACACCCCTATCTACATTCTCACACATTCTATCAATCACTCCACATCCATCTTAATAGAGTCAAACTTCACTCTCCTGCCTTTCAGCACCATGCATACTCTACAAATTCCTGTAGGTCATCAACTTTCCTAACTATCTTAGAACTTAAAACCCTTAGCTCAACTGCATTTAATTGTACAACAGCATAAAAGTCACAGCCAGTCATAATCAGTTACTTTGCTTCTTTTTTATTTGAAATCAGTGAAGAAATGATGCCAGACTCCCACCATATTTTAAACAATCAATGTGAAGATACTTTGTTAGATCCAGAGCAACATCCTGGCAAAGGGGACTTTTTTGGCTCTCTAAATCGACAGCAATATTAAATATACCGGTGTATCAGGCTTTTTAAATCTCTGATGTAATCTGTCATTCTATTGATTGTACTATGTTACTGAGATACCAGTGATAGCTACCTATGGAGGGATATGGACAGACTGCTAGAGAGAGAATGTAAATTAGTTTGAGAAAAGCAGAAAAGTGGTGCAAATGTATTCATTTCCACTTGTGATGTCATTAGAATGTGATTACTAGTTTATATGATTGTTTGTAAATGTAGTTCCACTAGCTAAGTTACCGGAGGAAACTCATCCAAAGGCAAATACAGACTCTGCTTACTAGAGAGGATGCAGTATTTCCAGACAGACATGTTTTTAAAGGAGAGCAAGTCCCATTTAAAACAAATATCAGGTGCACAGGCACCAGCCTGATCCCAAGATACCTCCATTACTTGCTATAAAAATAAAGTTTATAGGTCCAGAACAATCTTGTCTTTCTATTTTATGAAAGAAGCAGCTATCTGGTTGTTAACACGTTCCGTGAGTTGTTTGGCCCACCCAGATGAAATGGCCACAAATCAAAATGGAACTCACATTATGCTGTTAAACACTCCCAGAAGATAAGAGTAACAGGCCTGTTACATCAATTATCTCTCCAGTAACAGACAGCAGTAGGGATTCACAATATCGTGTTCCTCTGGCAGTTAGTGGCTGTAATGCTAAAATAGAACAGGTAGTGTGGCAAAGTGTGTTGAAATTTTAGAATAATACAGGAATCTGCCTGCTTACTGTACATATAAAATGAAGCAAATGTGATTCAATAATGTGTATGTAAACACACTAGAACATACACCCATAAATACACATATATTACAACACTAAGGATGCTTCAGAGTTGGTTTGTCAGGATGGACTGCAATCTCCATTATCTTGCTTTGCCTCTGCCCAGTATCATGGCATGGCATATTCACTTAGCCAGCCTTGGGGTTATATATCTATTACAGGTGGACAGGCAAAACAGCTGAATCATTTTCTGTGACGTTTTTCAGTCTGTTACCCCTCAACTTGTATTGCATGACTTTGCAGTCTCAGTGTTGGGGTCTATAAAATAGAAAGGCCTCAACACTTTTCCCAGTGGATCATATGAATACTAGAAAAGCTCCTTTTGTTTAAAATGCTATAAGTTAAATTCAGATAATTATATTTACCAGAGATGAAATCCAAAAATGTACAGATTGGAGATGTCCAGAGTCACATACAAGTACAGTATCATTCTTCCCCCATCCTCACATTTGGCCACAGCTTGCCTTTGAGCTGCTTCTCCTGACTTTCCAAAGATGCTGCACAGTCTTCTGAAAAGAAAAAATAAACGGATGTGTGATCCTGTCCCTTGTCACTACAACTGCCATAGCTTCCTCTCTCAACTAGAGCGTGGCAAATAACAGACTTTTCAGTTCACTGGCAGTTAAAAAAAATTGGTTTGGGTCAATCCGAATCCCAACATTGTGAAAAATGTTGCTTTGGGTCAAAGAAATCAACTCAAAACAGATTGGAGGAAGACAGCTTCCTTTGTAACTTTTAGCCCAGTAGTTAAGGCTCTCATTTGGGGTGTGGAAGAGGTTTGCATTTGGATCTCCCACATTACAGGAGAATGCCCTAGTCACCGGACTATGGGATAGGCTGATGTGGGGCTCTCTCTAGCTCTCATGTTAAAGTTCTACCTTGTATAAATGATTAAATGGTCAATGGAGGAGGAGGGACTTAAACTATGGTCTTCCACCGCCCTAACAACCAAGCTATAGTTTCATTCTCTCTCGTTAATTGTGGCAATTCGTAATCATTCATAATCACAACAAATAGTCCTCTTCCTCCTCCTTCCTCGCATCTGGGACCCGAAGATATTTGTTTTGTCAATTTTGTGGATAGTTTGGGGTCAACCAAAACTACATCTTTTCAGTGAATAAACTGTCTCCAAAGTGTCACTATTTACTAGATGCCAAGGGTTTATTACCAGCATCTAGGCTACTCCAGAGTATAGGGTTTAGCAGTGGGTTCAGACTGCAGTGGTACTTGCTGCCATTCTCAATAATGTCAAAGGCTTGGTTGGGTATTGGGAATGGTGTGCTAGGACTCCTATGGGCAACTTATGTAGTACCACTGCTTTGCCTCTTCCTCAGGCGCATTTACTCTAATATACCACACTAGATTAAAGGAGCATCTCCTTCCCTGCTGCTCTTCCATACCATAACATTTTGAATCACGTACAGACCAATGCTTGGGCTTTATGTACGTGCTGAGAGCTGAAGCAATCCGTGTTTTGATATCAACATAACCATTGCATGACACAGTGAATGAGTGGCACATTTTGAATTACAGCTGAAGGAGGAAAAAGAATCCTATGCCCAGGAATTCTGCTTTGGACTTTTGTACATGCTGTGTATTTTGTCGTGTTGTTGATACTATCGTTGGATGCCTTTGAGAGGTAGCCAAAGGAAACAGCTGGAATTGCTACTCTTCTTGCTACTTGCTGTGGTCTTTGTTCTTCCAGCTGTAACTTCTGTGCCTATCCAATGCTGTGTACACAAGAAATAACAAATCTTTCATAGATTCACAGATTCTAAGGCCAAAAGGGACCATTGTGATCATCTAGTCTGACCCCCGGTATAGCACAGGCCATAGAACTTTCCCAAAATAAATCCTAGAGCACATTTGTTAGAAAAACATCCAATCATGATGTGAAAAATTAGTGATGGAGAATCCACCATGATCATTTGTAAATTGTTCCAATGATTAATTACTCTCACAAGTTGAAAAATTATGCCTTATTTCCAGTCTGAATTTGTCTAACTTCAACTTCCAGCCATCGGATCATGTTATACCTTTCTCCGCTGGATTGAAGAGCCCATTATTAAATATTTATTCCCCATGTAGGTACTTGTAGACTTAATCAAGACACCACTTAACCTTCTCTTTGGCAAGCTAAATATATTGAGCACCTTGAGTCTATCAATCTAAGGCATGTTTTCTAAACCTCTAATCATTCTTGTGGCTCTTCTCTGAACCATCTCCAATTTGCAAACATACCAGTAACAAATTATCAACTCACCACATTCCAACAGCCTATGAGGAATAATAAATACTTTCCCCCTCCGTTCATTGAACTCATCTATAAACTTAAGATCTTTGGTGATTTTTCCTGAAGTTCCTGGAATCATGTAATTACATGAGAATCTCAGCTTTCATTTAGGGGAAGAATAAGTTTCTAGCCCTCATGGTTGCAAAGAAAGCTTGAAAATGTGACCTAATGGTCCAGAAACCAGAAGGCAAATAAAACAAATCCAAAATAAATCTTTTTTAAATCTCATTATTTTAAAACCAATTTAACAATGTCCTTGAGTCATGATTTGTGAATGTTTGAGTTTGGTAAATATTCCTGATGTGACCCTCAAAATACTAATTCATGGCAATATTGCATTCTTTATCAGCTTATCTGCAAGATCTACTGCTCAATTTGTGATTCTATATTGTAACCCATAAGTAGCTTGCTTCTACTTCTGTATATATTAATAGGATGGGAATACTGTGTGATACTTTCATCAAAAGCAAATAGTTCAGTGCTAAATTATTTTAATCATGCAGAAGAACAAAATAATCAGACATTGACATTGCTTGATATTCTTTGAAACGTATTCCAGTCTTCATAACTGCAATGAAAATGTTCCAGACATTAAAGATGTAATGTCACCATCTCACTAGCACTGAATTATTCTTTGCTAAATTATGACCGTGGCTATCAAAATGACAGGTTTGGGCAGCCCCTGAGACCTCATTCACACTCTTTCTAATTGGCAGGCTCCCCTTTGTGCTCCTATGTAGCACTGGTAACATTTCTTAAAAAAAAAAAAAAAGACAACTTGACACTAAATTTGGCTTTCAGCCTGCTACAGTAGGATTTCTTTGCATCCTTCCTCACTTGTCAGCATGGTTCTTACCCTCCAAATTCCAAATCTCAACAATGTACATAGCCTCATAAATCACACGTCAGTGTTTCAAGTCATAGTAATTATAGTTGTATATAAAGCACAAGCTCCTATAGGCTGTATTAAATAAAAGATAGCAGCCAAAGGAAAGAGGCTGTAGCCAAAGGAAAGAGGCTCCTAGAGGCTGTATTAAATAAAAGATAGCAGCATAATTTTTCATGAAAAAAACCATATAAACTTCCTATCAGTGTTTCTGGTCTGCATAACACTAGACAGCCGTGTGACTCTCCACTTTCAATGTGATTTTGAAGGCAGGCTCTGGAAAGCTGATAACATATTTCATGACCTTTGTGACTGGAAGCAGTTTCCCTGATTGAAGATATATAAGTTCAGCTAACTTTGAGTGTGTTGTAAATATTTATCTGGCAGTCTGACATGTAAAGTTGTTCAGAAATTACAAAGTACATTCCTGTCTTTCATGTATTACTACCTCATTTTTTTTCAATACTCTTATGGGTGATATTATGTAAAGTACCTTTTATAAGTGACTTATCATTGCTTGTTAAAGTTCTCACACTCAGTTGTAGGGTAGGGTTTTTTTAAGATGGTAGTTCTGGAGTTGTCACTTTCCTATCTTAAAAAAAAAAATTGAGACTGCTTCAAACCTGTCACAAGAAATCTACTTAGCACTGAGGGAAAAAATTGCTGGTGCATTTAGTTTTAAATTTGTTTTTGTAGCATTTTATTTCACACTGATGCTCCAGCTCTTTTCCATTCCTGGAAGGTTTGATCTGAAGGTTTGAGGAGTTCTGTTATCATTGGTTCCTTTGCCTGTCAAATAATTTGTAAGTAAGCAACTATCTTGGGGCAGCATTCTTCCCCAGTGGATTTTCAGGTTTTTACTTATTTTTTAAAGTGAATTGGGTACTACTGAAAGGTGTTGGGTTGACAGCCTTAAAGTCTAAAATTCAGCAGAAAGCTTCCATGCTAATGTCTGCAACTTGATTTGGAAGGACTACTTTCAAGCAGAGAGGATAGTTCACTCCCTGAGTCTGCTCAGTGCCCGGCCTCTGAACCTGTTCATAGGTACCATTTGCAAGCAATTTGTGTGATATGGACAAGTGTCCTCTAGGAACTGGGCTGACACCTCAACTCATCTCGTATGGACAAATTTCACTGCTAACCATATTAGCAGAATCATGTAGTTGATAGGCTAATACCAGAAATTCCATGTCTCTTCAGGTACCTAAATCCCCAACAGCCCCCTATGCGGCTGCATAAATCTCCATTCTTGCCACTGACAACTGTTGGGATATAGTTATTGGTTGTTAATCCAAATTTCTGAGAGACACTGAAAATGGGGGTGCCATCACATTGAATATCAGAATAAATAGCGCAATAGCTAACTACTGGGATGGATGTGTGGAAGGCTTTGACTCCATTTCTCATAATTTGGCTTGGAAGGATTAGATTTTTATTGGTAAATATCAGTAAATGGCAATTTCACTGTACACACACAAACCAAGGAAAAAATGCTCCCATTGATAATAATCAAAATGTACAGATAGGCAAAGTAAGAAAAAATGCTGCTTGAGAACTTTTTCAAGTTGCATTTAAGGATATTTACTCTGCATGATGTTGACAATTTGTGCTTTAGTGGTTATAAAGCTATATCTTTTTGAATCTCTAAGCCTATGGACATTAAATATTTACTGTCTGATAATCCCCCCACCCCCAATTTCCTGCAACTGAAAGTTTGAATTGATAAAAATAGAAACACAAATGCTTAAAAGCCATAATTTTGTGGAACTGTGAAAATATAAATAGAAAAAATGCTTAAAAATAAATATTATCTGTTGAAATTGCATATACACATTGAATTCTGCCACGCCTACTCATGATGGGTTGAAACCATTTTTGTCTATTCCATTCCAAATAATAATTTCTCAAAATATTATTTTTAAAGTGGTTTACAGAGCCAAGTTCATACTTGCAATGCCTGGGGCATGGGTGGTCAGGCCCATTGATCAGAGCAGGGGGTCACAATCAAAGATAGCATCAGGTATCAAGCCAAAGGTCAGAGCCAGAGACAAAGTCAGGTACCAGGACAGGGGTCAAAGCCAGAGACAGCACCAGGGCTCAGGCGGAGGAGCAGGGGCCCTGCAGTAGGGCAGAACAGCACGAACTGGGATTAGACAGGGATCTGTGTTGTGGAGACAGGAGCCAGAAGCGGGCAGGAAGCAGGAACCGGGAGCAGCCAGGAATGCAGGGATCAGGAGTAAGGTAAGGAGTGGGGTCTGTTGTTGCAGCCAGCCAAGGATTCCTCTAGTTGCTCAGGCAACTTCCTGGTGTACATGGATCTCCTCAGCCAATTGGGGGGCTGAATATTTCCCTCAATTGGGAGCTTTGGGGCCGGGGCCATCTGTGAGCTAACCCTTCCCTGGTTACTCAGATGAGCTGTTGGGTGATAGTTGTGGCCTGGGCACTGCCTGTGGACATGGGTCCTGGGTTCAAGGCCTGTGATCTCTCACAATATTCTTGCAATAGCTAGTGACTATACTTGAAAACCCCATATCCCACTGAATTAAAAGCATAAATATTCCTTAGAGCTTGACATGTAGGAAAATATAAACCTCTCTGGAAAAGTTAGGAGACAATATCTACATCAACATGTACAATACCTGTCTCTTTCAACATAACAGTAAATCTCATCTGTAATCCAATTAGTTGTTTCAAACTAGAGAAACCTGATGAATGAGTACAGCATGAGCAAATCATTAAAAACAAAGCCAACAATTCTGTAGAGCAGGATCACCAATCTATCATTTTAAGGTTACAACTAGTTTAGATCTGGCCAAATATCTCCCTGAAGAGTTTGTTGCTTAACTGAGTTACCTTTCTAAAGAAACCAGACCAGTCTAAGAGTCTAATAGGAATTAAATGTGCTATCAAATGGGGTTTCTTCTTCAGTCATTTGCTGTCAATCTCTCAGAGACTGGAAGGGCTTCGGAAATAGAGCATTTATTCCCTGATTGAGTGTGAGGAAGTGCTTTTGCACTGCTGTCTGGTGATTCCCTTTTGGGTGATCTGTGACCATCATTCACAGGCTTTGAAGAGACTTGCATCTGACTCTTTCCTTCCAAAGGGAGGATCTCCTGGTACAGGACCATTCAGGAAGAACAAAGTGAAAAAACAGCTAACAATTTGAAACGATGAGAAGGGAATGGGACAATAAGAGAACCTGATTGAGGAGAAAATTAACAGCAGCTCAGTGCTCACCATGAATATCTCCACAATGTTTAAATAGTCTGTGTACTATGTGGGGAGGGTACATTGAGTGGTAAGCAAACAGATTTCAGATTCAAGATTCCAAAGAGAAAATATAAGCAACAGTGAGAAAAAGATTTTAAAATTCTAAAAGCCACCTTGACCTTGTGTCCTTTTAACAACTCAAAATAAAAACAAAACAAAACAAAAAGATGGTGCTCAGATAGTGTCTTCTGGATTTAATGGTGTATTGAGCATGGGAGTCATTAAATGTTCTATTCTGAGTCCATCTCCCTAGACTAGACTGTCTTAACTTATCAGCCTTCTGAGCTATTAGAACTCTGGATGACCTCCTTCAATGGCAGGGCTCTGTGAAAACCTTCATGATGCTTTATGGGGATAGGAGCAGTGCGCATCCAGGCTTTATATTGAGTAATCCCTCTGGAAACAACTTAGTCACTTTGCAATCATTTCAGATATACCTAAAGGGAACCTTAAAACAACACGTGCACACACACACACACACGTATATCTAACAATCTCTGAGAATTTAATAGAAGACATTGAAAGAATGTCAGGCTTGGCTATCTTCACAATTGTCCATGTGATCTTAGGCTTTTTGGGGGATAGTCTGGTTGTTTTCAGCCCTGATGAGATCATGTTTTGGTGACAGCATTTATTGTTGTTGTTGTTGTTTGTTGTTTGTTATTTTATTTATTTTATTATTATAATTTATTTTAAAATTTATTTTATTATTTTACTATTCTATTTTTAATAATATTTATACTTTATAATGAGAATGAAATAATGTATACAACAAAAAATAAAAACTTTTTTCTAATAATGTTATAATTTATGACATATATTTGCCTTTAAGACCCAATTCAACAAGATATGGACACGTAACTGTAAGCATATGAGAAGTCCCACAGAAGTCAATGGGACTGCTCAGACACATGCACTATTATGCACATACTTCAGTACTTTGCTGAGTCAGGGCCTTAATGTTTTGTCAGTAGTGTATTATAAACAGGTAGTGCATTATAAACAGGTAGTGCATTAGCAATATGGACGATGGTTAATCATTTAGCCCAGGGATTGACAACCTTTGCCATGCAGCCCGCCAGGGTAAGCACCCTGGTGGGCCGGACCCGTTTGTTTACCTGCCACGTCCACAGGTTCAGCTGATTGCGGCTCTCACTGGCCACGGTTCGCCGCTCCAGGCCAATGGGCAGGGCCGGCTCCAGGCACCAGCTTAACAAGCAGGTGCTTGGGCCGGCCAAGGGAGAGGGGCGGCATGTGCGGCAATTCAGGGGCGGCAGATCCCTCACTCCCTCTAGGAACGAAGGACCTGCCGCCGAACTGCCGCTGCCAATCGCGGCTTTCCCCCCCCCCCAATTACCGCCGCCGGCCGCGATTGTGATCGCGGCTTTTTTTTTTTGCTTGGGGTGGCAGAAATGCTGGAGCCGGCCCTGCCAATGGGGGAGGCGGGAAGCGGCGTGGGCCGAGGAATGTGTTGGCCGTTGCTTCCCGCTGCCCCCATTGGCCTGGAGCGGCGAACCACGGCCAGTAGGAGCCGCGATCGGCCGAACCTGTGGACACGGCAGGTAAACAAACCAGCCCGGCCCGCCCCGCCAGGGTTCTTACCCTGGCAAGCCACATGCCAAAGGTTGCCGATCCTTGATTTAGCCCCTGATCCTGCAAAGGAAACCACGTGACTGATTCCTTCACCCATTTGGTTCTTTTCGCAGAATCGGAGCCTGTGTGTTGAATGTCTTTAAGAGTTCTCTATCTGTTTGTAGTTTACATGTGCTTGAGGAAATTCTAGAAATAACCCCCTGTAGCGGGGTGGTCACCCGCTCCTGCCCTGAAGGTCTTGAAAGCAGCCCTGAAACTTGGGCTGATTGGTGAAGTAGCCACAACTGGGCCATGCCCCAATCAGGCCTCAGCTGGCCCTATATAAGAGGCTGGGAGCCAGGAGCTCAACAGTCTCTCTCTGCATTCAGGGAGAGAAGGGCCTGGCTGCAGGGAGTTTAACTGAGTGCCTAGGGTGGAGCAGGGCTGGGGAAAGGCCAAAGGAGCCGAGGAGCTCCGGCCTAGGAAAGCCCCAGGCTGCAGGCCTGGTAAGGCCTATTAGGTATTGGGTTGCAGGAGGCAGCCCATGGGTAGGCAGAGGCAGCAGGTCCAAATCCCTTTGCCTGTGATGAGTGGCTTATACTGCAGTCTGTCCCAGTGAACGGGGGCTGGATGGAGACTGAGGCGAAGTGGGGATAGTGGGTGCGGGTTCCCCTGGGAGGGGGAGACCTAGAGCTGTGAGGGGTTACTGCTAGGGGGCAGCACCCCAGACAACAGGGCACCAGGTCTGGGGAGGGACACGGGGGCCAAGCAGCAGGGGACACCGGCCTGCAGAGGGCGCTCCAACGGCTGGAGAGCTAATTCCCAAGACACCAGCAGGAGGCACCGCAGGGGTGAGTCTCGCACCCTTACACCCCCCCACACACATATAACCCACAAAGCTGTCATGTGACCAGATGAGGCTGTGGAATCATATTTGCAAGAATGTAGAATTTGCATTCTGTTGTATTGTATGGCCTAACAATAGATGTTCCACAGGAAAAATAAACACAAAACCAGTGTATTGTGATGGTTTCTATTTTGATCATGTAGGCATTGTTCAATAACACAGACATCACCACAGTAAATAAAACAGGAACTGCTGTAATCAGAAATTCTTTGTTTTGATATTATTTCCAAAAAACATTGCATACCATGAAAGGTATGGGTACCATGAAGCAAAGCATGGCCTACAGGTTAAAGCACAGGATTTGAAATCAAGTGGCCTGCCTCCTATTCTTGACTATTTCACTGAGTCGTTATATAATCTTGGACAAGTCACTTAACTTCTTTATGCCTTTTATTACCCATTTTGCAGATGGCAGAGTAATATCTCTGTCTGTCATAGGGATGTTGGGGTATGTTAAATAATGTTTGTAAAGTGTTTTGCAAACTTCAGCTGGAAAGTGGAAAACTATAGAGCTATAACTCTGGCTAAACTATTAAAGATCAGGATGAGACCTAATGTGGGAGCGGATTACCCACCTTTGCCTACTGCAGGGTTCTTACACCTTCCTCTGAAGCATCTGTTGCTGGCCACTATTAGAGATAGGATCATAGACTAGACAGACTCCATGTCTGATCCCACATAGGAATTGTCATGTTCCTAAAAACAGCTTTTTATATTGCAATGGGGAAGGTGAATGCAATAAGTTAAGATTTTCTGGGCCAGATTCTCCATGGCCACGATGATTCCTTTGATTATATTGTAGTTATACTGGCATACAATTGATATAACAATGGAGAATCTTTCCTCCTTTTATATTTCCTTCATGGTAGTCAAAATGTTCCAGCTTAATCGCTTTGCTGTAGCCTAATATACAAACTCTGTCCAGTAAACATGCATCTCTTCTACTACTGAATGTGCTCACTATTACCTTGAAAATGTGTTGATTCAGCCAAGTAAGGCCTTGGCTACACTGGTGCTGTACAGCGCTGCAACTTGCTGCGCTCAAGGGTGTGAAAACGCCCTCCCCCCTCCCCCGAGCGCAGCGAGTGCAGCGCTGTAAAGCGCCAGTGTAATCAGCGCCTGCAGCGCTGCACGCTCGCTCGCAGCGCTGCAAGCTACTCCCCTCGGAGAGGTGGAGTACTTACAGCGCTGCGAGAGAGCTCTCGCAGCGCTGGTGGCGCGACTACACTCGCGCTTTACAGCGCTGCCGCGGCAGCGCTGTGAATTCCCAAGTGTAGCCAAGGCCTAAGTGGCCACTGAAGAATAAATATTCTACCTCACGGGTTAATTAGCAAATTTGTGTGTGACATTATCATTATCACCCTGAGCCTCATTTGCTTCAGGAAGAACAATGGAACTGAAACATTTCTGTCCTGGTCATTAGATACACAAGCATTCTACAAAGTCTTTTCATCTTGACTACTGGAAATGCTTTCCATCCTCTGACTTGAACTTTACTGTGTGTTATCTTTCTGGAATCATCTTTTGCCAGAACAGGCAGTTCATTTATCACTATATATCATGGAAAACCATTAATCTTAACTTCTATGGTTTTGTAGTTAAATGCCTTTGTATTCTTCATTCAGGCCTTGATTAAGGACAACGCCTAAGTATGTGCTTACAATTAAGCACATACTTAAGTGCTTTCCTGAATTGGAGTCCACAAGGATAGTTTCATTCTCAGATATAACTGTTTACAAATACTGCCCTTTTAATGGCAATCAATCTACTCTGACAGTGTTTAAATTCTCACTGTTGTGATCGTCATTTAGATTTACAATTACACATAATTTTTGGCTGTATGCGCTCATCCTAAATCCCAGTTCTTTAACCTGGATCTTGATTACTTAAATATGTTTAGGGAGTTGAAAAACAGTCTTGTCACCTGTATAATTTTGGTAGCATAAGGTACTCGGTTGGTTGGGACATCCTTCCCTTTCCATTAAAAAGCAATTAAATTGTATAGGCAAAGGCAACTGATTGAGAGTTCTGGTGTAAAGTTTTTCTCTAGCTGCATGTTTCATTTTAAAACTATCACTGTCGTCGTTGAGCTTAACTTTTGTTTGTAATAGTATAATAACTAGAAGAATAGAAAATTGTGTTTTACAGCAATAGCAGAACCCAACAGTTGTATTATCAGGACACAGTAATTTGTTTTGCTTTAGCAATCATCATTTCCAATTATGTCTTGTGACAAACAGATTTTACGGGAAAATTGCTGAAAAAAATTATTCCCAACTATCCATAATATTGGAATATTGAAACATACTTATATTAGAAACATCAGTGAGCAAAATTCACCCTTGAGACTATGCTGCTGTTCATAAACCATGTGATCTGGCAGTTTATAACATAAGCAGCATGCCAAGTAAATTTTAACCTTCTAGTTGCCGAGGGAGCTGCTTTCATCCTATGTAATGAATATATTCAATGCCGAATGCAGTGATATCTTCACACCGCTTATTGTCAAAGGTATATACTGTAGATATCAATTTACAGTACTTACTTTTGGCCAGATCCTGAAATTCCTACTTAGTTTTTATTCAGCCAAACGTGTACTGACTTCAATGGGAGTTTGTCTGATAAAATTAAGTAAGGATTTCAGGATTTGGCCTTATGTTACATGTCCTGTGGATCCTACATATCTTTTTATTTTTTCCCTTTAAATCAAGTAAGCTTCATTTAAAAAAAAAAAAAAAAGGGAAAATCCCTACTGGGTTTGGGATCACATAAAAATGCTGTATATCACAGGTCTGGTCCTAATCCAATTGGAACAAATGAGAGCCTTTGATGTCAGTGGAAGCAGGATCTGTCCCTAATGTAAACTGTCCACATGGATGCTTATCCCAGACAGATCTCCAAACCAATAAAATATGCCCATTGCTAGTAATATGTAACTGCAAATCCTGGCATTGAAATACCGATCAGCTCTTTTTAGATGTCTCCATTTTAAGCTCCCTATTTCAGCTGCTATAACAAAACGAAACAAAGCATGTAAGCCAACCTAAACACTATTGTAACCAGAACAGTACTCCAAACTGGCCAAGATGGAGATATGTAATTATGCCACACCCATGCTTCTCAGAATGTCTAAGCACCACCTTTTTTGCCAGGCATAAACTCCCACACCCCTGCCCCTTTACATAATATTACTGGCTCCTGCCCCAGGCCCATAAAATATATACACTTACTCTGGGTCACAATGATTATACCAATTTTGAATGAATGTGAAGTGCATCCTAGAACTGTGAACCGACCTGGGTTCCTTCCCCTCCCCCGACCCCCAAAGACAAACAAATTTAAGATTATGCTTTTGCGAGACAACTGTGACTAACCAATGGTCTTTAGGTGAAAGCAGTGATCAGTTTGTATCAATTTACATTGGTTTCCATTTTCAAGGCTATCTGTGCAAGGGAAAGGGCTTGAAGCATACTTTGATTATTTAAAAAAGGAAAATTGAGGTTCTCCTTTACCAGAATAGGCCTTTCAAGTTAGGAAGAGGACCGTGGAATCCAATTTGTGGCCCATAATGTCTGGTTCTGCTGGTTTTGGCAAAAAATACCTTTGAGGGTTAACGAGACCAAAATTTTACCTTGCCCTGAATAAGAAAAATAGCCTATTATTTCTATAAACAACCCTTAACAGTCCCTCTGCAGCTGTCTTGGTGAAACTTAACAGGATAAGAAATGGGTTTTGATTGCTGTTAAAGATTAGATGAAAACATATTGGGGAGTCTCTTCTGAAATCAGAGACTGGTTCATTTTATTCTGTATTATAAACAGTGCTGAATTATGCATTACTGCACAGTTCCCAGAGGATTTAGTAAAACTCCTGGCAGATATTTAGATGGATCTGACAAAGATCTAAGGTGCACAAAGGGTCTTTTCTTCTTTTTAAAAAAAAAAAAAAAAACCTGGCGGCGTCTGCCTTGAAGATTTAAGTGTGAAGTTCTGGGATGTTTCTTTATCTGCCAGAATATAATGATCTACAATTTTTAGTGCTACTGTGCTGTTCTGTTTGAGATAGAATAAAAATATGGCTTTCCTTCCCTTGTATTTGATGTATATTGTACATTTTAAATGAGTCTGTGCATGTGCACATGTGGTTAGGAATGAGTGAGGACTCAGAAGTTGGCATAAAGGGAGAGAAACAGCATAGCAAAAGCTAATCGTGTAATTAGCAAAGCGTATTGTTCCTGTCCACAGCTCTTCTACCAAGATGCAAATAGGTAATGTTTGGATGAAAGTTTTTTGTACATGATTAACCTGCTTTCAGATAGAGAGCAGTGAGATTGCTAATGTTTGGGGAATGTTGCTTCAAGTGGTTGTTGTGTTTTATTTCTTAAAGTTTAACTGTCTTATTGAAATAAATATATGATACACTGTGACACTTCATCTGTGAATCTGGCTTTGTCTGGAATGTTTCCCAGGACCTACTTAGAAACAAGAATTTTTTTTAAATGTCAAGGGATTCCTTCTCATTAAACAACTCTAAATATTGGAAATATATTCATTAAATGGCCATATGTCATGATGTCTCATTATCTAACAGATGGTTTAGTGAAAATTTGGTGCATTGCTTTTACGTCAAATCAAATTATAAGCAAGAGCTAATGGAAATTGGGTCTGGAGAGGTCATCTGAGTATGTGCTCCTCTAATTAGATTGATGTTTAGATAATTTAATGCTGAGGTAGCCAAGCCATTTTGACCTGTGGGCCCATGCAACCATTGCATTCAGGTTCAGAGCTGGCTTCTCTCTCTGACTTGATAAAGTGGAACCTCTTTTATATGCACTGGAGACAGCGACACCACTGCATATTACCACATTTTGTGGTTTGAAAAACATAGGGGGAAATGTAGTTTAAAAACCTCCCATGAATATTGTATCATGGAAACTGTGATGCTTCCCAGGGTTGAGCCATCTTGCTGCCACCTGCTCCTAGCATAACGAAGTCTGGTCTGTGCCTGCCAGGAGTCAGCTCCTTGATTCCACCAGCCACAGGTGACACAAGCACTCCCCTCCCAGCCAACACAGGCTCTGCTGTCCCACTGTAGGTTAAAGATAGGCATTCTCCAATCCCTGAGGCCTCTAAGCGTCCTCCTGGAGCACCGAGCCCGTGTCCGACTGGGCACTCTCAGTATTTACAAATGCATTGTTCCCAAAGGAAGAGTGCACACCAGCTTACCTGTTACATCTTAGAACATAGCTCTGCTTGCAACATAGCACTTGGATATGTTTATAGTGAAAACACGTAAAAGTTTATTTAATGAAATATTGAGATTTGAATAATAGCAAGTCACAGGATTGGAAACAAATGGTTACATCTTACAACCCTCTCAACTTGTCTTCTAAGTAAAGGATCCTGGTAGGGTTGCCAGTTTTGTAATATTCAAAAACCGGAAACTCCAGCAGGAGTGCTGGAACCTCCCTTGCCCCTCCTCTTCCCCTCAAGGCCCTGACCCTATTTGCTCCTCTTCCCCCCCCAACCCCCATTCGCTCCTCTTCCCTCATTGCTCGCTACTTTTCTCTTCTCTCGCCTGCCCGGGTTGGGAGGGACTCGCTTGCAGAGCCACAGCTTGGAGCTGCAGCCATCTGACACATGAAGAAAGTGGCCCTGGTTGAGTAGGGGCTGGTGCAGGTTATGACCTGGTGTCCTGTTCTCCCGCCCTCCCCAACCCCCTCGGCCCCCGTCTCCTCCACCAGTAGTAACCGGACTTTGCATGTCCAGTCAGTAGATCTGACCAGACATTGTCAGGTCCCCTTTTCAGTTGGA
The DNA here is from genome assembly GCF_002925995.2 of Terrapene triunguis. Taxonomy (NCBI): domain Eukaryota; kingdom Metazoa; phylum Chordata; order Testudines; family Emydidae; genus Terrapene; species Terrapene triunguis. Next base: position 83,212,458 of record NW_020664409.1, on the reverse strand, counting down.
CTTTCCAGTTGAAAACCAGGCACCTGGCCACACTAGATCCTGGGTGTCTCTCTGCATTCTCTTGATATACCAGACTAATTCTTTGATCTTAGTCAGAAATAGTACACCCTCCTGCTGTGTGCCCCTTCCTGTTGATTTTGTGATCTCATGTCAACTTCACAGTCTTGATTAGCTGGTGGCTCCATATACAAATAGACTTACATTGTAAGACACAATGAGCCAGGGAAAGAAAAATGTCTCCTATCCACACCTGAACAGAACCTATTTATCACCTTCAGGTGACCTGTCTTAACTTATCTACCTTAAGAACATTATTTTCAGTATAGATCCATAACTCCTTAAATGATCTTCTGTACATACATCTCTGAATGATGAGGAGAACCAGTGCGTTATTAGCTGTTGGTAGAGACCTCACATGCCACCCTTTGGCACACTACTATGTAGACATCAGATCCAGGGGATCCCTGCAAACCCTTCTGCACCCCTTATGCCTCTGCCGGATGGCACCAAGGGGTTTCTGGGTCATAGAAACATAGCATAGACTAGAACCTCATTAATAGGGGACAACTCAGGGTGGTAGATTATGGAATAGCAAGTGCTGGAGATGGGGAGAAGCACTAGTACTACTGGCCAATTAAAAGGCTATTACTGAATGACAATGACAGGGTATGGGCAAGGAAGTGCTCCCTTATTGGCCTGCGGGGAACATGACATCAACCACACTAGCCCTGGCCCTGCCACTGCAGCAGAATCCCATCAGTCTGTGCTTCTGCAACCAGCAAAGACAAGCGGGTCAGAAATTTTCCTACAAAAAATAAATTTAATGAACATTTTCACTATTTCCCCCCCCCCCATCCCTAGCCATTTTCCTACCAACTCTACATGATTCATGATATTCCTTGTGGTTTGGGCATGCCACAGTCCAATAGCTCTATATTTGGCTCATTTTAATTTGTCTACAAACTCACCACCACCACCACCAACTCAGTTATCTGTGTCTATAACATGTTGCAAAGGCATGAGCGAATAGTATCCAGTAACAACATGTACAGCTGTTATTCCATGGTGAATCTAGGGAGCAGAAGGATTCAGGAACATTTCTACAGCATTATTAAGCTCTGTTTGGGGACATATTTGGACCCAGATCACGCTTTCACCATTCCTGATTTGGAAAATAAAAACTATATACAATCCTTAAGACTCTCAGAGCACAAGGCTCTCTCAAATCCTCACTTGGCTCTTCTTAGAGAGTGGGATTTGGTAAGGGAGGGTTAAGGAGTCATCTCTGTGGGCAAGCGAGAGGGAGTGAAAGAAAAGAAGATAAAGGCAGGAATGGTGGGAAAAGAAGAAGAAGAAAAAGGTTGGGAGCTGATATAATTCTGTTCCCAACCTTGATTTTATAGCTTCAGTCCTCAGCTTAGTGAATGCATCCTTTTTATTATTTTTTAATGTAATGTATTATTTTAATTCTCAAATTTAATTTTTATATTTTCAAATTTAATTTAATTTTTAAATTACAGCTGTTTTTTAACATCAGGAGTGCTTATCTTATTCAAAATATCTCCTGTTTGATGTTGTAAAGAGTAGAGTAGAGCTGTTTTTAATATCCTTATGTTAGCCTGGAATCATTTTTCTAAAATATTAAAAACAGCTGCTAGTGTAATTGATCCACAGTGTCAAACTGTTTCATTACAACATCTAACAGGCTACAATTTGAACAAGAAAATAAGGTAAGAACTCAGGATACTGAAGACAAAATAGCTGCTGTTTTGAATATTTTTAAAAAGGAAAGGAAAGGAAAATATAATGTAAAAATGAAATAATATTGAAATTGTAAAATTTCTGAAGACGTTGAAGTTGTGTAATTTTGAAATTTTTCAGAATTTTGTTTCAAAATGTTCCTAACAAAATGTTTTTATCAATGTGAAGTGAGTTTGATTGATTGGCTTTTCTGGAAGTTTTATTTGGAGAATTTAAAATTCCAGAGATAAAGACAAAGGAGGTAACCAACACCTGGGTGGGTGCTGAAGAGACATCAACAGCCATTGCCCAGCAAGGGAGCTACAGTTCAATTACTCACCTGTATAAGGCCACACCAGGGGAATTGATCAACCTTGCCTGGGGACTCAGCAGTGCCCACCAGACATGCCCGGACTTGTGTTCTCCAAGCACATGGGACTGAGGGTATAAAACAGACCACAGGGACCCATGCTTGGCCTTAATCCTGTTCCCAGCTATGCTGAAAGCAACAAAGACACTCAGAAGACTGAAGACTCCAACAGAGGAGACTGGCCCAGATTTAAGGGACAAACGTGTATATTAAAGACTGTAAGATCCAGTGGGGTGAGAAAAACTGCTTAATCTAGATGTTGCCCAGTCTAATAGGGTTTAGAGTTTAGACTGCGTGATTATATTTTATTTTATTTTGGTAAATAACTCTGATTTTTTGCCTATCACTTATAATCACTTAAAACCTATCTTTTGTAGTCAATAAACTTCTTTTACTGCTTATGTTTACCAGTGAGTTTGCCTGAAGTGTGTGGTAAATCTGCTCCGATTTGCAAAGGCTAGTGTGTATTCACTTTCCTTTGATGAAGTGGTGAACCAATTAATAAATTTGCACTGCTCGTCTTGAGTGCAAGACAGTATATTTCTGAGGTACAAGGCTGAGAGCTGGGGGGAACTGGCTGGTGCCTTTCTCTGTGTGATTCATGAGAGGCTCTGGGAGCATTCATGCAACCTACCTGGTTCACATTACATTCACATCCCAGGTTAGTGCCATAACCACTGGACTAAAAGTTATAGCTAGTAAAGGATGGACAGATGGAGCCGTTCCCCACGCACAAAAGTGCCCATGCATTGCTGTGAGGTTCCCAACTCGTGGCAAAGTGTGGGTTTCAATATTAGGTGAAATTTGCACATAGCACACTGTTGAAGTAATTTCTTCCATTATAGGCAAAATATATGAGTTGCTTTATCATCTTACTGACACAATGAGATACTATTACATCACCAGAAATAGCTCACATGCATGATTTGTTAGTGCACCCTCTCATCAGAGCAAGACAACTCTCATAATGTGTTATTCAGACGGGATCCTTCTCTAGGAAGAAATATTCCAGCACAAAATGAATAACTTGTTTCTTGGTAATATAATTTTAAAAAATGGACCCGGCAAAAAGTACTTTTTCATCCTACATTCTTTTTTTAGAGAGCAATACAATCATGAAAGAATATCTGCATTAAAAACCTTATGCATTTTGACACTCAGGGAAATGCGTAACAGACTTTCTTCCCATTATGCAGCCAGCTGTCCAGGCAGATACAGATAATCTAGCAAAATAGAACTACAACAGGAAGGAAGAGATATGACTGAAAAAAAAGCTAGCAAGTGGGTCACATTAGTTGGCTGCAAATAATTTAGCCTGTTGCCCATATAAAAAACGATATATTTCCTGTACCAGAGAATCATTATGTGATGATATTATTTATTATTTGTGTTACTGCACTTAGAGGAAGGCCTCAACCCCTAGTGCTCGATACATTATAGACACTTAGTAAAACACAATCCCAGACCTCAAGCCTACAGTTTAACTAATGTGATATTGTAGATGATCAGGTATGATAGTCAAATTTGTAGTCTTCCATCTACACATAGGCTGTACTTGTTTCTTTCAGATGCAGATCTTCTAACTATCACCCATGCCTTTGTCACCTTGAGATTAGATTACTGCAATGTGCTCTATTTGGGATTACAACGTAATCTATTAAGAAACTGCGTCTGGTGCCAAATTTGGCAGCTTGCTTGTTAAGTGGGGTCTTTTGCCATGAGTAAACTAATCCTGTCCTCTACAATCTGCACAATCTTTTTGTGGGTTTCTGGATTGATATTAAGATGTTGGCTTTGCCCTATAAAGCCCTAAATGGACTGGGACCTACCTGTCTAAGAGATCACCTTTCTTGCTGTGACATACTCCTGCAGTTGTCACCAGAGGTGCCTGTGCTGAAGCCCCTTTGCTATAAGAAAGAGGGGATGTCTGCCTCTCTCTTTGGGTCCATAACACCTCAAGTTTATCAGCCTTTAGAATGCACTGCAAGGGGCTTTCTCCCTGGCTTGTTGGGTAGGGCAGGGCACAGTGGTGTAGGACTCTGGTGGAGATCATGTGAAGAGATTGATTATTTTTGTTATATTAATGTTGGCACTGGGTTATATGATCTGGAGTAACTAGTGGCTCTATCTGGCATTGGATGGACTCTGTCTTAATCAACCACTCAAGAGACTGACATCCTTAGTCTCTTAGCAGAGGTGGCTTTTTACTAGCAATGGAACAAAACTGTACTTGGTACACTTGGAGATGTTGCAATGTAGTTTAAGACAGGAAGAAGGTGGGTATGATGTGGAGGTTTCACTCTATGGTACGTTTTAGACTGTCCTAAAATGCATTTCTACTTTGAGAAGAAACCCTATAAAAATGGTGGTGTGAAATTCCATTTTTATTGTCCTTCCTTGGTTTCAAAGGATGCTCCCTAAAGATATTTCCAAAAGATGCTTCCATCATCCACACATAAAAATTGTTTCTTTCTAACTGCCTGCCCTGTAAATACTGCCTGGTCTGTAAGACTCCAGCTGGACTCTATCCATCCCACCTACTATTACTAGTAGTTAGTAATAAAGGTTCTATTGACTGATCAAATGAGGCCCTCCAGTTCCACCTGTGCAACCTATTGCCTTCATTATCATGGATCAAAAACTGACTAGGAGGAATACATGGCCAATTTCCATTATAGCAAAAGATTAACAGTGGAGGCCCTCCGTATTAGTTCTGGTGTTGTTTAATATATTAACAATCTGGAGAGGGGGGTGAGAAGTGAAATAATCTCAACTTCTAAAATGTCAGAATGCTTACATGCAGTGTTGTTGTCATCATGTTGGTCCCAGGATATTAGAGAGACAAGGTGGTTGAGGTAATATCTTTTACTGGACCAACTTCTGATGCTGAATGAGACAAGCTTTTACCAAGCTCTTCTTCCTCAGGTCTGGGAAACGAACTCAGTGTCACAGCTACATACAAACAGGGGCGGCTGCAGGCACCAGCGCAGCAAGCGAGTGCCGGGGGCGGCGTGCTGGTCGCCGTGAGGGCGGCAGTCAGGCAGCCTTCGGCGGCATGCCTGCAGGAGGTCCGCGGGTTCAGCGGCAATTCGGCAGCAGGTACGCCAAAGGCGTGGTACCGGCAGATCACCCACAGAAATGCCACCGAATCCCCGTGACCAGCAGACCAAAGGCCGCCTGACTGCTGTGCTTTGGGCAGCAAAAAACCTAGAGCTGCCCCTGCATACAAGGTTTGAACAGATTGTTTAGCATAAGTAGTTAACACATATTTCAAGGGACCATTCAAGGGGAAGTGACTTGTTAACACCTCTCCAGTCATAAGCAGGAAAGGAAGGGATGGGGGGAAGTAGCCTGGGTGCAGGCGGAGGGGCTTTTTAGAGGGTTACAGATTGTTGTAATAAGCCATAGTTTGTGTCTCTATTCAGCCCATGATTTTTAGTGTCTAAGAAAGTTATGAATTTAAGCTCCCAGGGTCATCTTTTGGAAGTGTGCAGGTTCCCTTTGAGGATGAGGACTGATAGGCCAGATATAGAGTGACTGCTCTGTGAAAAGTGTTCACCCACAGGTGATGTGGTGTTTTTGTCTTTTATCATTTTCCTGTGTGAGTTCATTCGAGAGCATAGTGATTGGCTAGCTTCATCCACATAGTTGCTATTTGGGCATTTAGTGCACTGGATGAGGTACACCACATGTTGTGATAGGCATGTGTAGGAGATCGGGTGAATCCATAGTCTGACCATCTTTAGGAAACATTGCAAGGACTTCGAAAAAGCCTTTCCACAATACATGATGTTCACAATTAAAACACAACAGCACCTGAAAAAAAACCCCTATCCCAAGTAAAGTTTTGACCCAAAAAAGGAAGAAGTGGCAGAAACTTCAGGACTTCACTGTTGTTATTGTTACATGGAAATCACTCAGATACTGTGGTGATGGCTGGCAGTATGAAATCCTAAAATAGATAAGTAACACAATTTGTAGATGACACAAGATTATGCAGGTTAGTAAGATCAAGAGAGGACTTTGAGGAACTTCAGAAGGACTTAACCAAACTAGGTTAATGGCCAACACAATGTCAAATGAAGTTCAGTGTTGATAAGTGAAAGTAATGCACATGAATAAAAAAATTTGAACTACTTATACATCTTACAGGGTTATAAATTAATGGTATCCATTCAGGAGAGGACCTGGGCACCCCTGTGGACAGCTCAAAGAAGACTAATGCTTAAGGTGCAGCTGCCTGGGGTGTAGGGTGTGTGTGTGTGTGTGTGTGTGTGTGTGTGTGTGTGTGTGTGTGTAGAGAGAGGAACCAAGGTATTCAGATTCATAAAAAATGGGGCGGAGAACTAGATGGGAAAAAATGTATTGCCATTATCTAAACTGATGGCAGATTCTCATCCAGAATATTTTGTGTAGTACTGGTCACGTTATCTCAAAAAGGATATTGTAGAATTAGGGGAGTGTTCAGAGGATGGTGATGAAAATGGTTAGGAACATAAAAAAATTCTCATAAGAGATAGAAAAGATTGGGATTGTTTACCTTAGAAAGGAGTCAATTAAGAGAGAACATGATAAAAGTCTATATAATAATGAATGGTCTAGAGAAGACAGATTGGAAACTTCTGTTCTCCTTGTCTCAGAACACAAGATCAAAGGGACAATCAATAAAATTGAAAGGTAGAAAATTCAGAAATGATAAAAGTAAATATTTTTCACATAGTCATAGAATATCAGGGTTGGAAGGGACCTCAGGAGGCCATCTAGTCCAACCCCCTGCTCGAAGCAGGACCAATCCCCAGACAGATTTTTGTTCCAGATCCCTAAATGGCCCCCTCAAGGATTGAATTCACATGCTGGGGTTTAGCAGGCCAATGCTCAAACCACTGAGCTATCCCTCCCCCTCTGTGTATAATTAGACTGCAGAACTCACTGACACAGGATGTCATTGAGCTCAAAAGTCAGGAATATTCAAAAAGGATGGCATTTTATATGGTGAACAAGAATGTTCAGAGTTATAATAGTTAATACAATTTTTTTTTAGACCTTTATGATTGGGCAGTTTATCTCACATCTGCCTACTGTGGGTTTTCTGGACCATTTATCTGGTGCTGCCCACTCTTAGAGACAGAATATCATATGTCTGACCCAGGAGGCAAACTCTTATGTTCCTTTGCCAGGTGTAACTGATTAGAACTCAGTAAATAATTAGTGTGATGCACAAAATGGAAAAGAATCTGCATCTCCCTTTTAGCTGTGTTGGCTATACGTGGAAAACAAAAGTAAAAATAAGTAAGAATTTATTTTTGTCATTTAAGCCAGGAGATATGACTTTACATCCAAATCCCTCTACAAGATCCACTACTACCATGATGCCAATAGAAAAACACCAATAATGAAAAGTAAGGATTAGTGGAAGAAATAGTTTATGCAACTGCAAATCCGTATTACTGTAATCCTAATCCTCCCTCCTATTATGTGTTATACTTACCAGTTGCATCTTATCTTAAATTAACCTGCAAGACCTTTGAGACAGGAACGTCTTCCTGTGTCTTCACATGTCACCTAGCAATAACTGATCCTGACTTGCCACAATATAAATAATAAATTCAGTGAATCATTTTACAAGTACCCCCTCTTGGCCACTCACTAGGACTGCTGTTAGGGGAACCCAAGCCTCAGTGCTCTGGATTTCCCCTGGGGTGTGTTGAGTTTCTGGAGCCTGAACAGAGTCCAGCTACTGCCCCAATCTTGGGTTCCCTAGACACGCTCTCTGGGCACAGACCTGGTACCTGGCACCCCTCTTCCAAGTGTTAGAACATGCTCTCCAACTACTTAGCCCTTTTGGGCACAGCCCTAATCCTTCTGACTTCCCAGTACTTAAACACATACCTGTCTCAGAATGCCACCCATGCTTTCCCTCCCAGTCCCCCCCCCACCCCCGGAGTCCCCTTATAGACTCCTGCTGGGGCCACATGCTTCTTTTGTTCTCCTCCTGGTAACTTTCCATTATTTCCCAAACACCTTTCCTTCAGACAAGAGGAGGAAGTGTTTTCTCCCAGCTAGAGCAAACCTATGGAGCCAAAGTATTTGACTTTGAATAAATTATCCTTAAGTACTGATCACTCACCATTACACAACCCTGTTAACTCAGAGTGGATCCACATACATATAGGCTTTCCATGACAACAGTAATTACATCATACAATTTCATAAAATCATCCACAGTTCAGAAATGCTGCAGGCAGAATCCTCAATTCATCCAAAGTGTTTGGAGAACTAAAGCATATCTGAATAACAATATTGACTTTGTCTCATGTTATGGCATGTTAAAAGTGGAACTTCATCTATTTGTAAAACAGTGATCAGATAAGGAATTTCCCCTGGTCCCTAAGTCATATCTGCAGACCCCAATGAGCAGGCAAGAAAAAAGCCCATCTAAATTATTTTTCACTGTTTAATAGAATTCTGTGCCAAGTCTAGTCATATAGGTTTCCAGGGGATACAAGGCAGCCAAATCTTTCTTCTTAAGTAAATTATTCTGAAATGCCTGGTCTGTAAATAATCAAAGTGATGCCTATCCCCCTGCATTACATTTTCTCTGTGATTCAAATGGGGTATTTTAATTGCCACACACAGAATCTTTGTAACATGAAAGCCTCTCAGCTTTGCCCACTCTGAGTTCTGTGCTGACAAGTTCAAATGAAAAGTGGGATTTCCAGACATACTTGATCTTAAGGAAGCAAAGGATTTCAACCTTTTATACTAATACCTTTATACTACATTCCAGATTTGTAGAGTATAAGATTATGTCTACACTACTGCTTAGATTGGCAAAATTTATGTCGCTCAGGGGTGTGTATGTGAGAAAATGTCACCCTCAGAGCAATGTAAGTTACACCAGCATAACTGCTAGTGTATGTCGGTGAGAGCTTCTCCTGCCAACATAGCTTCTGCCGCTCATGGGGTGGTTTTTTTTATGCCGACAGGAGAGCTCTCTCCCATCAGCATAGAGTGTCTTCACCACACACACTGTACCAATACAGCATCGTAAGTGCAGACAAGATGCAATTTTGCAACACAATTAGGGGATTTGATCAAAGGACTGGACAAACAAATTATTTCGTGCTAATGGCTAGGCAATGTCCCACTCACTCCCAAGTTATGCGAGATTCCCCCATTTTAAAGGAGCCAGCTTAATATTAAATGGGAAACCTGGCATAGCAAGAAGTGGAAGGTAAAGCTGAGAAGTTAAGCTTTCTTTCCTCTGAGAAATGGAAGTTTTCCCAAGGATGCTGGTGGGTGTTTTGCCCTTGCATATAAAAAGGTAAAAGCTGAATATAACTTTGAGACAAGCTCTGAGGTAAATCTTATATGAATTATCTAGTCATTTCTATGAGAAGTTTGTCCAAATTTCAGTATAGTACTTGAAGTAAAGAAGCAAAATCCAATTGCTATGAATTTTAAAATGTTATTTTTTACTGTGATGTGGTATATAAATCACAACTAGGAGTGAAAGGGTTAAGGAACAACTTTGGGCCCAAACAACCCCACCCAGCTGCTCCTGCAGAGCAGGTGGAGGTAGGGCTTAAAAGGTACCCAGACAGTTCAGAAGAGGGATGACCAGGCAGGGAGAAGGACCTGCCCTGGGAGCTCCTGAGGAAGGATACGGAAGCTGCTCCTCTGAGAAGAGAGGAACTGACCTGATAGAACCCGGAGTGTCTAAAGGTGCTGTGTGTGTTCCACATTACCTTGGTTACAGACTGAAAAGTGGAGGAATAGGAAGTGCCCAGAGAGGACTGTCTTAAGGTGCTCCTGCATGCCTGACCTTGACTAGCACCCAGTCCGGACTTCCCTACCACCCTGTGACCATTAGGTGCCAACTCTGTCAAGTGCCAACTGTTACACTTATTTTGATGCCCAAATATCTACCCTAACCTGCTCCCACTGTATCCTAATGTAGGGTATGTACTAGTAGAAGTTCCTGAGTTGAATACATCTTGCTGTCTTACTAAATGAGCTGACCAAATGCACCCTTGTTGATTTATAAGAGAAGTTAAATCACCAGCACAGAGGGAAACTGTATTCTTATTACCAGTTTCGCAAATGGCCAATATATCACACTGAAATTCTACTCAACATGTTTAGACTAGTAGTGCCTTTGGAAGGCAAATTGTATGAGTAAGGTGGGCAGGATCTGGCTCCTGGTGAGTTTATTACTTCAGTGATGAATTCAGTCATTGCTTTGAAGAAGTGAGGGAGTGTAGCTGTTTTATTCCCACTGGTAGAAATAAGACATTATTTACTGTAACTGACACTAATGGCTTCTCATAGGCTAATTAATCCCCTGTATGGAAGGATAACATTGAAGTCAAGCTTAGGACATGCCTTAAAGCCTTACTACTACTCTATATGGCAGAAGGAATCATTTATGTACATGGATCAAATCAAAGACTCTTCCCCTTAGAAAATTTAAAAAAAATCATTAAAAAAATCCAGTTAGAGTTGCTAACTGGCAATAACATACTTAACTGTATGCCAAATACTTAAAAACAAATAAATGAAGCACTAATGACATTATACATCTTTCACTGCCCACATCATAAACACCACCATTGTTAATAAGTGCAAGAAAATGTCTATTTTATCACAACACAACCTTGACTCTGACTCATTTATTGTTCTTTTAGGCTTGGAGTTTCAAAGGAGCCTAAGTGAGTTAAATGTCCAGTGAGTTTTGGGCACCTACCTTCTAGAGAGTCCTTTGAAAATCTCAGCCTTCATTTATGATGTTTGTAATCTTGATTTCTGTATCGAATGTTTTCTTTTAAGGAATAATATTGAATGGGAAATATCAGTTAAAGTATTTACCAACCAACAGTAGAAGATTTTGGTAAAGTACCTACAATTGCTGTTTCTTGAGAATAACTTTGTATGTGTTTGTCATAACTATAAAGGGAAGGGTGGCTGCTCTCCTGTGTACAGTGCTATGGAATCCCTCCTAGCCAGAGACTCCAAATCCTTTTACCTGTAAAGGGTTAAGAAGCTCGGGTAACCTGACTGACACCTGACCCTAAGGACCAATAAGGGGACAAAATACTTTCAAATCTTGGGGGGGGAAAGGCTTTTGTTTTGTGTCCTTTGTTTAAGGGGTTGTTCGCTCTTGGGACTGAGAGGGACCAGACATCAATCCAGGTTCTCCCCATCTTTCTAAACAAGTCTCTCCTATTTCAAACTTGTAAGTAAAAAGCCAGGCAAGGCGTTTTAGATTTACTTTGTTTTCTCAACTTGTAAATGTACCTTTTACCAGAGGGTTTATCTTTGTTTGCTGTACTTTGAACCTAAGACAGAGGGGGGTCCTCTGAGCTCTTTAAGTTTGATTACCCTGTATAGTTATTTTCCATACTGATTTTACAGAGATGATTTTTACCTTTTTCTTTAATTAAAAGCCTTCTTTTTTAAGAACCAGATTGATTTCTCCTTGTTTTAAGATCCAAGGAGGTTTGGATCTGTATTCACCAGGAGTTGGTGAAAGGAGGGTGGGAGAAAGGAGGGGGGATGGTTAATTTCTCCTTGTTTTAAGATCCAAGGGGGTTTGGATCTGTGTTCACCAGGGAATTGGTGAAAGGTTTCTCAAGGCTTCCCAGGGAGGGAATTCTTGAGATGGTGGCAGCGGACCAGAGCTAAGCTGGTAGATAAGCTTAGAAGTTTTCATGCAGGCCCCTACATTTGTACCCTAAAGTTCAAAGTGGGGATACAGCCTTGACAGTGTTATTTAGTAGGAAAGCATAGAAGAACATCAGTTTAGGTACAATTATGGTGAACACATAGTTCTTTTTACTTCTGAACACTGATGTTTGTTTTTTATAGGCCATTTCATGGTTGACCCTTGCGTAGCTGGGGAGTAAGAGTAAGACTCAGCCCTGCACATCTGTGTTAGGAGGACTGTTGGGGGGAGAGGGGAGAACATGGTGTGCATGTGAGATGCTTTCCAGGGGCACCCAGGGTTGTGAGGCACTTTGCTACCACCTGCCCTCAGTGTGAGGAAGCCTGGTCTGTGCCTGCCAGGGGTCAGGTTCCTGACACCTAGCCACAGACATCCCCTGTCAGCCTATTCAGGGTCCGCTGTCCCTGTGCAGGTTAGTGATAGGCACACTGCAACCCCTGAGCCGTTCGAGTGTCCCCTGCAGTGTCCAGCCCCTGTTCTGCTGGGCACTCACAGAAGTCACAGATCTGCTACTGTGCAGTATGCACAGCTTACCAGTTATGCACAACTTACCAGTTACACCTCAGGATCCCTGTTCCACTCAATGCACGGCACTTAGGGTTATAGTAAACAAGAAAAATTTTCCTTAATGAATAATAGAGTTTCAAGGAGAAGCAAGTAGTGGAAACAAATGATTACATATAACACAAAATCATAACACGTTTTCTAGAACCTCAGCTTAACTAACAAGACATTCCCCTGTCTCATCAAAGTTAGCTCACTCAAACTTTGTCTCCCAGCATCCAATAGCCAGACCAGTTTTGATTCTCCTTTCATAAAACAATCCAGCTGGCAGCTTGTCCCCTCGGTGAATGATAACTGGGTATACCTCTGCACTCCCAGATATAAGAACAATAATCCATTGACTTCATTTGTTAACAAGGGTAACCTCTGTTGCTTGTTTTTTCCTATCTAGAATTTCCCCTGGAGACTTTGCGAACACTTGATTAGCATTTTGCTCAGACTGTCAATACTTAATCTACATATAGCCAGACAGGTAGATAAGAATCTCCTGCCTGAAAGAAACTTGTTTCTCACCTTATGGTGACTAGCTCCCAAGTCATAGACCATAAGAATATAATGTTTAGTATATATACATAACTCCTTACTAGGGCTGTCAAGCGATTAAAAAATGTAATCATGATTAATCGCACGATTAAAAAAATTAAATGCGATTAATCGCAAGATTAATCATGCTGTTAAACAATAATAGAATACCATTTATTTAAATATTTTTCTATTTCTACATTTTCAAATATATGATTTCAGTTACAACACAGAATACGAAGTGTACAGTGCTCTCTTTACATTTATTTTTATTACAAATATTTGCACTGTAAAAAACAAAAGAAATAGTATTTTTCAGTTCACCTCATACAAGTACTGTAGTGCAATCTCTTTATCGTGAAAGTTAAACTTACAAGTGTAGAATTATTTACAAAAAATAACTGCATTCAAAAATAAAACAATGTAAAACTTTAGAGCCTACAATTCCACTCAGTCCTACTTCAACCAATTGCTCAGACCAACAAGTTTGGTTACAATTTGCAGGAGATAATGCTTCCCACTTCTTGTTTACAATGTCACCTGAAAGTGAGAACAGGCATTCTCATGGCACTGTAGTAGCCGGTGTCGCAAGATATTCATGTGCCAGATGTGCTAAAGATTCATATGTCCCTTCATGCTTCAACCACCATTCCAGAGGACATGCGTCCATGCTGGTGATGACGGGTTCTATTCGATTATGATCCAAAGCAGAACGGATCGACGCATGTTCATTTTCATCATCTGAGTCAGATGCCACCAGCAGAAGGTTGATTTTCTTTTTTAGTAGTCCAGGTTCTGTAGTTTCCGCATCGGAGTGTTGCTCTTCTAAGACTTCTGAAAGCATGCTCCACATCTCGTCCCTCTCAGATTTTGGACGGCACTTCAGATTCTTAAACCTTGGATCGAGTGCTGTAGCTATCTTTAGAAATCTCACATTGGTACCTTCTTTGCATTTTGTCAAAACTCCTGTGAAAGTGTTCTTAAAATGAACATATGCTGGGTCATCATCCGAGAATGCTATAACATGAAATATATGGCAGAATGCGGGTAAAACAGAACAGGAGACATACAGTTCTCCCCCAAGGAGTTTAGTCATAAATTTAATGAACGCATTATTTTTTTTAATGAGCATCATCAGCATGGAAGCATGTCCTCTGGAATGGTGGTCGAAGCATGAAGGGGCATACGAATGTTTAACATATCTGGCACGTAAATACCTTGCAGTGCCGGTTACAAAAGTGACATGCAAATGCCTGTTTTCACTTTCAAGTGACATTGTAAATAAGAAGGAGGCAGCAGTATCTCCCGTAAATGTAAACAAACTTGTTTGTCTTGGCGATTGGCTGAACAAGAAGTAGGACTGAGTGGATTTGTAGGCTCTAAAGTTTTACATTGTTTTGTTTTTGAGTGCAACTATGTAACAAAAAGAATCTACATTTGTAAGTTACACTTTCACAATAAAGAGATCGCACTACAGTACTTGTATGAGGTGAATTGAAAAATACTATTTCTTTTGTTTATCATTTTTACAGTGCAAATATTTGTAATAAAAATAATGTAAAGTGAGCACTGTACACTTTGTATTGTGTGTTATAATTGAAATCAATTATATTTGAAAATATTTAATAAATTTCAATTGGTATTCTATTGTTTAACAGTGCGATTAATTACGATTAATTTTTTGAGTTAATCGTGTGAGTTAACTGTGATTAATCGACAGTCCTACTCCTTACATATTTTCCATCTATACATTTTTCAGTGATTATGATGGGTATTGTGACACAGGCTTTCAGTACACACCTTATATGACACTCTTTGGCACGGTAATATGTAGGATTCCTGTAACCCATATGCTCCCCTGTGCCCTCTGCCGGTTAGCACCAAGAGGTCCGTAGTTCAGAATGTGCACCTGGCACTTACCTCAGGCCAGTTTACTGGGGAGGGGAGCCAGAGAGGGGATTAATTACTCTAGATCACTGCACACGGTGCTGAACATAGAAGCAATGCACAAGCTCCAGCATGAGGAGCAGACTTGGGCTCTCCCAATTCCTCAGTGGGATGAGCCACAGTCAGTATATTACCCCTGTGTTCCAATCCCTCCACTGGCTACCAGTTTGCTTCCATTGCCAGTTCTAAATTTTGGCTTTGATTTTAAAAAATCTAGCAACAGGCCAGGATCCAACTAGATCATGGACTGCAACACCATCCAAGACCCACCAAGACATCTTCACTGTACTGGGACAATGCAGCTTGCAAAACCCAGGAGGATGCATGTAAAAGCTTGGCTTATTCTTGGTTAAGGAGATTGGGCTGTGGAATGGTCAGACTAACCCAGAGCCTGACCACATTCGGAAGCATATTATAAGAACCTCCTCCTTATGAAAGCTTTCCTATAATAACCAGAATTGTAGGGGAAGGGGAAAGGAAAAGGAAGGCAAAATTATAATAAAAATTATGGGCCAGATCTTCAGCTGTTGCTCCACTGAAGTCAAGGGAGCTATGTTGATACCAGCTGAGCACTTGGTGTATATAAGTGTGCATATCCCATCCAGAACCCCCTATACCATGGAAAGGAGAGAGGCAGAATGCTCTGTGAAAACCACTACGGACCTTCCCATCCCTGGGATATGTTTAGATACTGT
Source organism: Terrapene triunguis (assembly GCF_002925995.2). Lineage (NCBI taxonomy): Eukaryota > Metazoa > Chordata > Testudines > Emydidae > Terrapene > Terrapene triunguis. The sequence continues at coordinate 83,196,896 of NW_020664409.1, read as the reverse complement.
GATAATGGATGTTTAGATACTGTGATAATGGATGCTAGAGGAAATCTTTACACAATGATAGATAGGTAGACAAGGAAATGTTGGCACTAAAGTAGAAATTAATCTGAAAAAACAGGTTTTTGTTTTTGTTGTGTGGTTTTTACTTTGTGGAAATATTAACCTTTTTTCAAATTTATTTGGGTAACAATCACTCTCCTGAGACTTCTGATCAGGTGAGAAACAACCTCTTTCTGTTTTTTGGCACTTCTGCTTCTGATCCCATCTGGAACCAGTAAGCAAACCAACAAGAGAAACTCTTTTGATTGAACTGCATAAGGATATTTGGTTCAGGTCTGTTCTTATTTTATCTGCACCAATTTGTCCATCCATCTTATTACCCTCTTTGAGGAACAGAAGAGAATCTATCTTTTTGGTAACTTTAATGGTAACTTGTGTGAGTGAAAGGAAATCTGTAGAAGGTGGTGAACTGTGGAGCCCTATCCTGGATGTAGTCCTATCCCTACTATATTTGACTTGATCTGAATTGTTGCTAAGGTTTTTCTAGGTGTCTAGAAGATTGACTGAATTACAGAAGATTAGGGATCAGGAGGTCATCTAGTCCAACCTCCTGCTCAAAGCAGGACCAACCCCAACTAAATCATCCCAGCCAGGGCTTTGTCAAGTTGGGCCTTAAAAACCTCTAAAGATGGAGATTCCACCACCTCCCTAGGTAACCCATTCCAGTGCTTCACTACCCTCCTAGGGAAATAGTTTTTCCTAATATACAACCTAGACCTCTCTCACTGCAACTTGAGACCATTGCTCCTTGTTCTGTCATCTGCCACCACTGAGAACAGCCGAGCTCCATCCTCTTTGGAACCCCCCTTCAGGCTGCTATCAAATCCTTCCTCACTCTTCTCTTCTGCAGACTAAATAAGCCCAGCACAGTTATGTGCTCTCCCTTGTCCCTGTCCCTCCCCAAGTGCACAAATATAACTGGCTCCTGTCCACTAGGATTAGGACTGGCCTGACGACTTTGGGATGGCTTAGCAAGATGATTCCTTGGGATATGCTCCAAATGGGGGGGGAGGGGTGAGAGAGAGAGAGAGAGAGAATATTTAGGCCTATAGTTTCCCACGGTCCCACACACACACTCCCAGTCTACTGCAGAGCAGAAGTGGAGCCTCAGCTGCATGTTCCTGTCAGCTTTAGTGTTTGACTAATATGTGTTCACTATTATGTCCATGAACAAACCCTGAAATTTCAAGTGACAGCTTACAATTTCAATGGAGTTTTCAATACACCACATTTATGTATTCCATTTCACATGGGAAAGAGCTAGTAAAAATGTGTTAGAAAGGAAAAACTGAGATTGTAGTTTACATTTCTGGTTCCCTCAAAATGTGCTTGGGAGGGGAGAACATGACTGCAGACTTCATGTGCAGCCTTCAGGGGACTTATTAAAGCATGGAAGAAGGCACAAAAATGGGAATGAGATAAAGCAATTAAAGGGCATTAAGGCAGGCAGAGTGGGGTAGGGGAGCATGTTAAGAAACTAGACCTGTGAGATATACACTTTTGGGGAGAGTTGTGCAGGGTCATGCAGAAGAGAATGAGATGTTTAAATTTGAGACAGAGGGGCAGATAGTTTAGTATCTGATCCTTTTTACAAATTTAGTTGACATTTTTGGTGCTGTATATAGGGCTAGAACTCTCCCTGAATTTTGTGTGAACCCAGTAATGGCTGTGAGAACTTCCTTTACACACTGCTTTGTTCCCATTCCTGGATGAAAACTAGAAAGTGAAGAGGCACCTGAAAGTAGAATTAAATGCACTTTATAACTCTTGACCCAACTTTGAATGAGGGGCGTGACTTGGACTCAGCTTGGTTTTGGGAGAAGTTTCAAGTTTGTTCTTGAATACTGTTGCCTGTCCATACATTGTAACACATGAAAACAATAAAGTTCCATATGGGAGATAATTTTGTTTTATAATTGTTGTCGACCTTTCCTTCAGTTCCCAACATTTGCTGCAGGACAGTCCCATCAATCTTCACCAGCATAGCAAGTACTGCACGTTTGACCGCATAGTGGTCAGGTCATTACATCGGAGAATGCACATAGTATTTGCAGTATGTTTGCATATACATTACAGTAACTCTCTGATGTATTCTATTCACATTTTATAAGCCGATTCTAGTACCCTGTCAAGATGAGCAGTACCTTACCATGTGAATAGTCCTGTTGAAACCAATGCAGCTACCATTGGAGTAGTAAAGTATGACTGAAAGTGAGAAAGTGTATCAGAATCTTGTATTTTCTGCACTGCAGCTAAACATTACAGATTATTTTGTTCTGCTTTTTTGAAGTGATAATGTCCTCAGTACAACCACAATATGTTACACAACTACAATAACACATTCATCTTTTTTCCTAGCAACACTCTGTTTTCTTCATGTCAGGGTCTTGACCTCCTCAAAGCTGAAGGGCCCAATCCATGTCTCATTTATTTCCATGGAAAAATTCCCATCCCTTCAAGGGAGTTAGATCAGGGAACAAGGTTTTAATTGTGTTCATGGGCACATTTATACTTTGGCCAAACTTTTAATATTCTTTTTCAAAATCTGACCAATCACATTATTTCAATTATATTTTACGGCCATGCTCTAACAAATAACCCTTAGCCTTCAATTCTGTTAGAATGCCCCAAAAGGCAATAGTGACATCCTTTACATCACAACAAAACCTTGTGCCATGGCAACAAGAAGCAATACATTTGTTTTTTGTTTGAAATTTGCCACGGTCATTTCCATAATAATATCTTTTAGTTATGAGTAAACTATTGTTAAATGCCATTTGTAACTTCCAGCCATCTTTCTGGAGTTAAATTCAAGTTCTGAATCTACTTTAGTAAAGCAACAAGAATTGGATCAGTTCACAATGAATGTTTAAAGTGGAAAACACAAATATACATGGAGAATATTGGCTGTTGTAGACAACACAATGATAAATGACACACCCTCAAGGCATAGCATAGAACAAAAAAATTTGCAAGGTCTTCACCTCTCAAAACCTGCAATTATGACTGATACCACTGCTCTAGCAGTTAGAGTAGATGTGTATCTTAGTTACCAATTTTTGACAAAAGAACTAAAAAGGTCAAGAAAAATAATTAGTCAGAATGAAATACATGACATCAAACATTGCTAACATATTTGAAACATTACACTGCTGATTCAGAAATTGGATATTGAGGAAACTAATTTTATGTTTTTTATCCTTTGCCAGTAGGAATAATCCTTTGGCAAAGAGATACGCTATAAAATAAAAAAAAGTCCTATTAGGATAAATGATCCACTGCAACGTCAAACATGTTGCTTTGTCATCAAATTAGGATAAATACTATCCTGCAATGTCAAACTAGTATTATTTTGTCATCATACGTAAGTAGAACAGGCAGCAAAACTGTTTGACATTAAAGTAATGTCTTTTTCCTCAAGGAAAAGTAAAGCAGATTGTTTTGGTTCATACTGTAATTGTTACGGGAATACAAAAATAGAACTATTATTAGATGCTCTGTGGCTGATTTAAAACATTCAAAATTTTCCCAAAATTTAAGCATTGTCAGGGCCTAATTTTAAGTAAAAGCAAAAAGGAGAGTATTACCCAAGAAGTTATTTTGCAATTTGAGGATGCAGCAAAACTAATACTTCCAGTAGTATGGATTTCTTCTTAGTAGTTGTTTTGAATCTTTATTTTGCTTCCTGGATACAAATGTAAAGTTAGGAGATCAGTACCCCAGGGAATGTGCATTCTTTTTGTCTGCTGAGTGAGGATTGCACAGGGAGCGCCAGAGTGCATCCTACCACACTAGCCACTCTCACCTGTCACTATCTTGACTTGGGAGCTAGATTGATCACTCTCTTGTAAAGCTGAAGGTCAGTCGCCATTTAAACCAACCATTTTCCTGATGGGGAAACAGCCCCCCGCTTCCTCGCAGGGCCGGCGCTTCCATTTAGGCGACCTAGGTGGTCGCCTAGGGCACCAGGATTTGGGGGGGTGGCAATTCGGCGGCGGGGGGTCTTTCCGCCCTCCGGGTCTTTGGCGGCAATTCTGCGGCGGGTCCTTCACTCGCTCCGGGACCTGCCGCCGAAGTGCCCCGAAGACCGGGAGCACGGAAGGACCCCCCCGCCGCAGAATTGCCGCCAACGACCGGGAGCTCAGAAGGACCCCGGCCTAGGGCGCCAAAAACCCTGGCGCCACTCCTGCTTCCTCGCCAATACACACACAATGAAAGTGATGTTGATGAAGAACAAGTCAATGCCGCTTTTTTTTCATTTTCCAATGGCTTTGATGTTCGGAAAATTGCTTTGCAGTGGTTTGAAGGACAAGAGGAAAGCAACACAGTGCATCATACTGCAATTTATGCACCACACATACTGTAATTTTGAGATGTTTGGTTTTATGAACTCCTCGGTCCCCAATTAGTTCATAAAATAGGGTTCTGCTGCAATTCCTAACTCTTAAATAGCACTTTTCATCAGTAGATCTCAGAGTGCTTTACAAAGGAGGTCAGTATCATTAGCCCTATTTTGCACATAGGGAAACTGAGGCACAGAGCTGGGAAGTGACTTGCCCAAGATCACCCAAGAGGCCTGTCATAAACATACAGCTAAGGGTTGCATAAAATCCCTCTTTACCCTGTAAAGGGTTAATTCCTCTTTTACCTGTAAAGGGTTAAGAATCTCAGATAATCTGGGTGTCACTGACCAAAAGGACCAATAAGGGGAGAAGATACTTTCAAATCTGTGGGGGAAGGCTTTTGGTCTGTGTCTGTCGGAGCCAGCCAGGAAACAGGGCAGGGGAAAATATATCTGAACTAAGGATCTAGTCTTGCAAGAATAGTAAGTAATAGCAGAAAAGAAATGCGTTAGTTTACCTTTTGTTTTAGCTTGTGAATTTGTCCCTGTGCTAAGAGGGAGGTTTATCCCTGTTTTTGTAACTTTAAGGTTTTGCCTAGAGGGGAAATCCTCTGTGTTCTTGAGTCTTTTGTTATTCTGTAAAGTACTTCCCATCTTGATTTTACAGAGATGATTCTTTTATCTTTTCTTTAATTAAAATTCTTCTTTTAAGAACCTGTTTGATTTTTCATTGTTCTTAAGATCCAAGGGTTTGGATCTGTGTTCACCTGTAGCAATTGGTGAGGATATTATTCTCAAGCCTCCACAGGAAAGGGGGTGTAGGAGTGTGGGGGGATATTTTGGGAAGGTAGGGCTCCAAGTGGCCCTCCCTGAATGTTTGTTTAAATCACTTGGTGGCAGCATACTGTTCAAGGTGGAAGTTGTGCCTTGGGAAAGTTTTTAACCTAAGCTGGTAAAAATAAGCTTAGGGGGTCTTTCATGCGGGTCCCCACATCTGTACCCCAGAGTTCGGAAGGAACCCTGACAAGGCCAGTGGCAGAGCTGGGAATAGAGCTCAGGTCTCCTGAATTCAAATTCAGTGCTGTTTGGCCACACTGTCTCAGAACTGGTGTCCTGTGCAAACTTCTGGAAGCATCAGAAATAGACTGCTCAATATTTTCCCAACTAAAAGAATTTTTCAACAGAAAATGGCTTTTTTGTTAAAACAGAAATTTTACAGGAAATGTTTGGTTTTGATTATATTTGTTGTGGTTTTGGAAAAAATCTCAACCCCCGCCAAAATTTTACAACTTTTGTCAACCAGAAACTAAACTTTTTGCCAAACCTCCCAAATGTTGTGATTTTTAGCACAATTTCTCAGTCCTCGCTTGCCAATATTTTTCAATTAAAACCTGAAAAAAAATCTGAAGAAACATTTAGTCAAAATCAATATTTTTTGCAGGAAAAAAACCCTTATAGTTATAATCATACCACTCAAGCCACTGTACTTCTGTTTTTGCCAGCATTTCCTTTTATAAACACTAATTTTCAAGGTATCGTCTCAGGAAATTTAAAAAGTAATGAAAAATTGTGTGCCTGTTTTCTAACATTTAAAATGGAAAAAAAATATAGAATTTTCCAGGAAAATACACTCATTAATTTGACTGATGTTAACTAAATGAGTCAACGAGTTGAAAGTCTCTTGAAAACACGTTTATAGTTTACTATGACAGAAGTACTTTTTGTTCTTGTTCAGTTCAAAGTCTAACTTGAGTACGGAAGTAAAATGCTAGATGGAGGAAAAGGTGTAGGCCATATCTTGTCTAGACGCGATAAATCGATCCCGGATCGATCCCAGAAGTGCTCGCCGTCGACGCCGGTACTCCAGCTTGGCAAGAGGAGTACGCGGCATCGACGGGGGAGCCTGCCTGCCGCGTCTGGACCTGCGGTAAGTTCGAACTAAGGTACTTCGAATTCAGCTACGTTATTAACGTAGCTGAATTTGCGTACCTTAGTTCGAAGTGGGGGGGTTAGTGTGGACCAGGCCAAAGGTGTGAATTTAAACCAGTATAGTTATACCAATATAACTCCCTAGTGGACACTCCTATTAAAGTATAGGAGTGACTTTTTTGGCTCAGCTTATGTCACTTTGGAAGGAGTTTAAGGTCAACTGGAAAAAATCCACTTTTATTCTGGAGTGTCCACATGAGGAGTTAAACTGGTATAACTATATTGGCTTAACTATACTTATAATTATAATAATTATACCGGTATAACTAGTAAAAGTTTCCAATGTAGACAAACCATAAGTGAAGTATCCTGGCTCTGGAACTCATTTCCTCCACTGCTTTGACAGAGCCCAAACCTGTCCGTCAGTAGAGCACTGTAATGTGACCATCTGTTCTCTCAGTGTGAAAGGCCTGTATACCACTTAAGTCTTGCTATGTTTTGAGGATGTAACTGGTGCATAGGCCTTGTGCTGGCCCCGCCCTCTGCACAGGGATGAATTTCACTCTGTCTCCAGGCTGAGAGAAGTTGACAGAGATGTGGTTCTCAGCACTTCTGAAAATGAGGTTACTTAGGTCATTGGTTCTCAACCAGGGGTCTGGGGCCCCCTGTGTGGCCACAAGCAGGTTTAAGGGGGTCTGCCAAGCAGGGACAGTGTTAGACTTGCTGGGGCCCAGGGCAGAAACCAAAGCCCCACTGTACGGGGCTGAAGCCCAGGGCCCTGAGCCCTGCCACCTGGGTCTGAAGCCAAAGCCTGAGCAGCTTAGCTTCACAGGGACCCCTGTGGCGTGGGGCCACAGGCAATTGCCCTGCTTGCTACCCCCTAATGCCGGCCCTGGCTTTTATATGCAGAATAACAATTGTTGTGGCACATATGGGCCGTAGAGTTTTTATAGCATGGGGCGGGGGAGAGGCTCAGAAAGAAAAACATTGAGAACCCCTGACTTAGGTGCTCAATTAGGGATTTATGTGCCTATTTATTGTATGTGCCTAGATAACCAGTTTAGGTAGCTAACATTTGAAAATTGGGTTAACAATGGTTTAAAATATGTTAGCACAATGCACAATAACATCATCCAAGGAAATCATCATTACAGGTGGCAAATTAAAAAGAACAATGTAAATATTATGTGACTACATACAGCTTTTTAAAAAACACAGTATACTTCTGTAGTTTCAAAGGACTCATTATGGTCAAGAAAAGTAACAAACCTTTTAGAGTTTGGCTGAACTTGTATCTCCTGTCTCTCCTAGCTATTCATACACACATGCTTACCGGAGAGTTTAAAAAACCCAACAACTATCTCTAATAAAAAAGAGAATACATTACACACACACCAATCAGTGCTGGATACTCATACTGCAGTTTGCAACTCTAGGATTTCCAGAGAAGCCCTGACCAGCATGTTGCAGAGTTGTATGAATTAGGTGAATTGATGGCATTTTCTAGGCAGGATTACACATTGAACTAATAGTGAGCCCTGATTTTTCAGAGATTAATGGAATTTTGTCACACAACCGCCACAGATTTTTGTGGGTGTTGAATGGTTAAATCCCATGCACCTCTGAAAATTTAGGATTAACAAAGTCTGACAAACTCCTAAAAATAAGGAAATTAATAGTGATGGGTGGCTCTGAAAAGTTTTGGACAAGCATCCCAAAGTTCAGATGCTTATCTGAATCTCTAGAGTCTGTACAACTGGGCTGGAAGTCCTGCAAGAACACATTTCCTTGTGAGATTTCTAGCATTTGTGCTTCTGGTCATGGCTGGAAATATCCCATGAACAGCCTTTATTGTTCTATTTTGTCCTCCCACTTGCATCTGGAAACAGGATGTAGAAAAAAAAAACAAAAATGTATCCAGATGTTTCAGAATCCGAAAAGGGGGGCTAGGCATGAGTGCCTTCTAAAAATGTGTGAAGATCTGGGGAAAATGGGTAATAAGGTAAATATTTAAACACACTGATTGGCCTCTCCTTATTCCTAAGCACAATGGGGGAAAACAGGTGTTGCAGCCATTTCCTAAAAGGTGACCGATACGCTGTTGTAATGGAATGAGGAGCTAAGGATACGGCACCAGCCTCAGCCAACAACTTCTTGAGTTGTCAGTTATTCATTTGAATACACGGTAGAGTTTCTTTTTTGCCATTTTATTTCTTTAGTAAGAGCTCACCCTCCAAAGTGATGAGCACAATGTCCCTGGTGCAGCTCATGCTGGTCTTAAAGAACACAAGTAGTCTGATTGAAATCCCATTGAACCTAGTGGGATCAAGTCTATATGCTTGAGCCTAGAAGCCTATAATAATTGTAAATGTCTATTTTTCCCCTCTTTTGTCTTTTTCTATTCCCCCTTTCCTCCCCCGATTGGTCATCTATTACTTAGATTTCAAGCAGCTAAGCAAAGATGTATCATTGTTTCCTTGTGACAAAGATGCTATTTAAAGTTTGGCATTAAATATGTCAGTGAACTTCCTCTGTCCAATTAACCTTCCGTCTTTGCCCAGAGACAGTATACAGGTGAGGGGGCAGTAGCCTTATATGGGTGTTTGTTCACAACTAAGCCACCAGAGTGTCCCTTTCATGGCCACACACTAGTTTTATACAAGAAAGCTATTTTTAAGAACTTTATATGAACTGTTTCACAAAGGACCCAGTGTTGAATTCACTAGAGGTATTTGTGCCTTCCCCCTCCTGCTCCCGCCCCTTTATATTTCTGGTATTCTCTACAATATGTACAAATAAAATTCAACAAGTTGTCCATGTTCTTCAAAAAAAAATGTAAAATGTGGAATTTAAATATTGTCTAGATAATAATTAGTAATAAATAAATACAGAACCCAAACGTAATCATAATGCATCTCTGAGGTGGCTTTTCCTTTATAATCTGCACTATTTAGCTGCAAAGTTTCACTACACAGTTCGGTAATTTGATCATTTAAAACCACACAAGTTTTCTTTTTCTTTTTTTCCAGATTATTTTGTTACATAATGATTTGATACAATGCTGTGATAAGTCACTGCATCCCCTATAAGTATCGTATTCAAGGAGGGTTTGAGGGTCACATTTCAGGTGACCACCCATGCTGAATTAAAACAATTATGCTTTTTGCACAGGTAAATGTTCTCCATTATTCTTACTGACTCAGAGAGTAAAAGATAAGATGGCATAGAGGAAGCACTCCTATGAATGTGACTACAGTACAGTTTTTGTCTTGTTTACATTTGACTGTAGCTATATATTTATATTGAACAATAAAATATAGTCAAAGTAAAAAAAAAAAAAAAAGATAGTTTTAATGATAAATAATCCCAGACTAGGATAATGACATGTACATAAAATTGCAAAAGAATATCAATGCAATAATATCACCTACTGTCATGCTGCTGTTTTACTCATTTGAAACATTACAGCTTGATATATTGTTTGAGTTCATTCATAAAATTAAAATGTAATTAAATATTTCAAAATATATTGATTGAGATACAGTACAGACCATTCTACTATGATCAAGCAAAGTTAGTGAACGTATCAATTTAAAATTTAGCTCCCAGTCCTTCAGCTGAGTTCCCATTTAAATCAGTGTGATTCCACATAGGCTCAAGAGTCTACTCATGCCGATCTTATTGCAGGATTGAGATCATAATCAATTTTTTAAAATAGTTAAATAGAGTTTTAGGTACTATATCTACCACTGAGCTCCTCTGACAATTTTTTGTGGTTTTAGAATGACATTTTCCTGTTATTTAAAGAAAAATTCTCCCCTCTTATGTGAAAGACCCGCACAATCGGGAGAAACTGACTTGAGTGTACAGAGGAAAGAATAAAACTATGACTATACACACAAAGAAATAGGAATATATATGTAATAATAGGTGTTACTGTGGGGAAAAAAGTAGGTAAAATGTTTCAGAAAGAGTTGTTGGGTATTTTTATATTTTTAGCTAGTCATATCCTTTTAAAATCACATATGCCAGGGATATCCAAGTGAAAACATAATGGTTTAAAAAAGAATTATTAGCCCTATAAACAAATATCCTCTATCCACAAAACAGGTATTCCACTGGGCATCTAAAGTGCAAAGTTCTCTGTACAGTCCTTCTAATCTGTTCCAACCTTCACTTTAGTGATGAGAAGACCATTCAGTCTTTATAGCCTAGTCAATCCTTGATGTCTCTATTGAGACTCCCTACGGTGCTGACAACTCTGAGGATTGTTTTGTGATTTTGACACTTTCCTGTTTGAACTGGGCTGAGACCACCAGTGGTAGTCAAGCACATTAATTCTGAAAATAGGTTGTCCAGCGAATAAGATCTTAATCTTTTCATTTAAGTCTTTGTACTGTACTCATCACTCCTGTATTTCAGCAGTTAGAAATCATCATGTGCCTCTCACACCCTTACATATTGATAGGGACTATGGAATACCTTTAATCTGCTAATCTCTGTTCCTGAAAATACTGCTTGTTTAAATGTAATATTTGAATATTCTCTAGTGGCCTGATCTTCTGAGGTGCATCTCTTCCTGCAAAGCACTAAATGCCCCCAACTCCCAGTATCCGACAGGATTTGGATCCCAAGTAGAAAAATGAATCTATCGCGAGAGAAATGTTTTTACAAGTGCTATTTGGAGATAATGAGCCAGATTCTCAGCGAGTATATAAGTTCAATGAAGCTGAGCCAATTTATGCAAGTTGAGGATCTGTCCTGGTATTTCTGGAAATAAGAACATAAGAATGGTCATACTGGGTCAGATAAAGGTCCATCCAGCCCAGCATCCTATCTGCTGACAGTGGCCAATGCCAGGTGCCCTAGAGGGAGTGAACCTAACAGGCAATGATCAAGTGATCTCTCTCCTGCCATCCATCTCCACCCTCTGACAAACAGAGGCTAGGGACACCATTCCTTACCCATCCTGGCTAATAGCTATTAATGGACTTAGCCTCCATGAATTTATCCAGTTCTCTTTTAAACCCTGTTATAGTCCTAGCCTTCACAACCTCCTCAGGCAAGGAGTTCCACAGGTTGACTGTGAGCTGTGTGAAGAAGAGCTTCCTTTTTATTTGTTTTAAACCTGCTGCCCATTAATTTCATTTGGTGGCCCCTCGTTCTTCTACTATGGTAACAAGTAAATAACTTTTCCTTATTCAGTTCCTTATTCCTTATTCACACTGTGACAGTGTACCCCATAAGGCTTTATGGGGAGGGGGTGCTTATAAATGTATGTATGACATAACTGGAATATGTTTGGTGCTGCCTGTGCCAGGTAACATATCTCCGTAAAGGTTATGGTCTACTATATCTATTCATCCTATTTGTACATATATATATCATTTTCTACTTGAGGTTAAGAATATGGTCTGTATGCTTGCTTGGTTTCTAAGTAAGCTTTGGGAGGCATTTGGTCAGCATCAGGGAACAATGCATCTTGGAATGCTCCAATCCACATAAGAAGTCTTCCTGGAGACATGCAGGATTCCATGTGGACAATGGCTTCAGCCTGTAAAGACTGAGTCATGCAGGGACATGTGACTTGCCCAGGTGACTCCAGAACTCCATCTTGGAGCTGGACTTTGCATAGGAGGGAGGAGGGGGGTCTCCTCCCACAAGAGAGAGTCTATTTAACCCTGGGGGAGACCCCTCCATTTTGTCTTCAGCTGGCTAAAGAAGGAGCCTCTCCACCCCCCCAGGATGCTTGAAGGAAACCGAAACAAAAGACAGTAGCTACAGGGGTTGTGAGAGATTGCTGGACCCAGGCTAAAGGGAGATTAGCCTGTGAAAGGGAGCATTCTGGAACTGGTGAGGAACTTATCTGTATTTAGTTTGATTAGGCATAGATTTGCGCATTTTATTTTATTTTGCTTGTGACTTACTTTGTTCTGTCTGTTACTACTTTGAACCACTTAAATCCTACTGTCTGTATTTAATAAAATCACTTTTTATTTAGTAATTTACTCAGAGTATGTATTAATACCTGGGGGAGCAAACAGCTGTGCATATCTCTCTATCAGTGTTATAGAGGGCGAACAATTTATGAGTTTGATCTGCATAAGCTTTATGCAGGGTAAAACGGATTTATCTGGGTTTAGACCCCATTGGGAGTTGGGCATCTGAGTGCTAAAGACAAGCACACTCCTGTGAGCTGTTTTTGGGTAACCTTGCAGCTTTGGGACAAGTGATTCAGACTCTTGGTCTGTGTTAGAGCCCGACAGGAGTGTCTGACTCAGCAAGACGGGGTGCTGGAGTCCGGAGCTGGCAGGGAAAACAGAAGCAGGGGTAGTCTTGGCACATCGGGTGGCAGCTCCCAAGGGGGTTTCTGTGATCCAACCCGTCACACACACCACTCATGATTTTATATACCTCTATCATATCCCCCTTTAGTCTCCTCTTTTCCAAGCTGAAAAGTCCTAGCCTCTTTAATCTCTCCTCATATGGGACCCATTCCAAACCCCTAATCATTTTAGTTGCTCTTCTCTGAACCTTTTCTAATGCCAGTATATCTTTTTTTGAGATGAGGAGACCACATCTGTACACAGTATTCAAGATGTGAGAGTACCATGGATTTATATAAGGGCAATAAGATATTCTCTGTCTTATTCTCTATCCCTTTTTTAATGATTCCTTACAGCCTGTTTCCTTTTTTGACTGCCGCTGCACACTGCGTGGATGTCTTCAGAGAACTATCCACGATGACTCCAAGATCTCTTTCCTGATTAGTTGTAGCTAAGTTAGGCACCATTATATTGTATGTATAGTTGGGGTTATTTTTTCCAATGTGCATTACTTTACATTTATCCACATTAAATTTCATTTGCCATTTTGTTGCCCAATCACTTAGTTTTGTGAGATCTTTCTGAAGTTCTTCACAGTCTGCTTTGGTCTTAACTATCTTGAGCAGTTTAGTATCATCTGCAAACTTTGCCACCTCACTGTTTACCCCTTTCTCCAGATCATTTATGAATAAGTTGAATAGGCTTGGTCCTAGAACTTACCCTTGGGTAACACCGCTAGTTACCCCTCTCCATTCTGAAAATTTACCATTTATTCCTACCCTTTGTTCCCTGTCTTTTAACCAGTTCTCAATCCATGAAAGGATCTTCCCTCTTATCCCATGACAACTTAATTTACGTAAGAGCCTTTGGCTTTCTGTAAATCTAAGTACACTATGTCCACTGGATCCCCCTTGTCCACATGTTTGTTGACCCCTTCAAAGAACTCTAATAGATTAGTAAGACATGATTTCCCTTCACAGAAACCATGTTGACTTTTGCCCAACAATTTATGTTCTTCTATGTGTCTGACAATTTTATTTTTTACTATTGTTTCAACTAATTTGCCCAGTACTGACGTTAAACTTCCCGGTCTGTAATTGCCGGGATCACCTCTAGAGCCCTTTTTAAATATTGGCATTACCTTAGCTATCTTCCAGTCATTGGGTACAGAAGCTGATTTAAAGGACAGGTTACAAACCCTGGTTAATAGTTCCACAATTTCAAATTTGAGTTCTTTCGGAATTCTTGGGTGAATGCCATCTGGTCCCGGTGACTTGTTACTTTTAAGTTTATCAACTAATTCCAAAACCTCCTCTAATGACACTTCAATCTGTGACAATTCTTCAGATTTGTCACCTACAAAGGACGGCTCAGGTTTGGGAATCTCCCTAACATCCTCAGCCATGAAGACTGAAGCAAATAATTCATTTAGTTTCTCCGCAATGACTTTATCGTCTTTAAGTGCTCCTTTTGTATCTCGATCGTCCAGGGGCCCCATTGGCTGTTTAGCAGGCTTCCTGCTTCTGATGTACTTAAAAAACATTTTGTTATTACCTTTTGAGTTTTTGGCTAGCTGTTCTTCACACTCCTTTTTGGCTTTTCTTATTACACTTTTACACTTAATTTGGCATTGTTTATGCTCCTTTCTATTTACCTCACTAGGATTTGACTTCCACTTTTTAAAAGATGCCTTTTTATCTCTCACTGCTTCTTTTACATGGATGTTAAGCCACGGTGGCTCTTTTTTAGTTATTTTACTGTGTTTTTTAATTTGGGGTATACATTTAAGTTGGGCCTCTAGTATGGTGTCTTTGAAAAGTGTCCATGCAGCTTGCAAGGATTTCACTCTAGTCACTGTACCTTTTAATTTCTGTTTAACTAACCTCCTCATTTTTGCATAGTTCCCCTTTCTGAAATTAAATGCCACAGTGTTGGGCTGTTGAGGTGTTCTTCCCACCACAGGAATGGTAAATGTTATTATATTATGGTCACTATTTCCAAGCGGTCCTGTTATAGTTAGCTCTTGGACCAGATCCTGCGCTCCACTCAGGACTAAATCGAGAATTGCCTCTCCCCTTGTGCGTTCCTGTACCAGTTGCTCCAAGAAGCAGTCATTTAAAGTATTGAAAAATTTTGTCTCTGCATTTCGTCCTGAGGTGACATGTATCCAGTCAATATGGGGATAATTGAAATCCCCCACTATTATTGAGTTCTTTATTTTGATTGCCTCTCTAATCTCCCTTAGCATTTCACCGTCGCTATTACTGTCCTGGGCAGGTGATCGATAATAGATCCCTACTGTTATATTCTTATTAGAGCCTGGAATTACTATCTAGAGAGATTCTATGGAACATGTGGATTCATTTAAGATTTTTACTTCATTTGATTCTACATTTTCTTTCACATATAGTGCCACTCCCTCCTCTCACTCCTCCCCCCACATGACCTGTTCTGTCGTTCCGTTATATTTTGTACCCCGGAATGATTGTGTCCCATTGATTGTCCTCACTCCACCAGGTTTCTGTGATGCCAATTATATCAATATCCTCCTTTAACACGAGGCACTCTAGTTCACCCATCTTATTATTTAGACTTCCAGCATTTGTGTACAAGCACTTTAAAAACTTGTCACTGTTTATTTGTCTGCCCTTTTCTGATGTGTCAGATTCTTTTTTATGTGAATGTTTCTCATCTGAACTGGCCCATATTTTATCTTCTTGCATCCTCTCCTCCTGACTAAAACCTAGAGAATCTCTATCAATAGACTCTCCTCTAAGAGAAGTCTCTGTCCGATTCATGTGCTCCTCTGCCGCAATCGGCTTTCCCCCATCTCTTAGTGTATTCCAGTGCAGTGGATCAGTATGAAAAACAGACTGAGAGGGAGGAAGACACTCAACAGTATTTACATGGAATTGTCAAGGTTCCAAAAAGATTCCTTCCAATACATTTCTGGTAATCTTCAGAACATGTTTTCATGTTGCTGTATACATAGGTATTACTGCAGCAGCTATTTTGCTGCCATATTTAACGGTGTCTAGTCTGGATTTTAAAACAAACCCCAAAAGCACAGGTGTGTCCAGATGAGGTTTTATTTGAAACTGTTTTCAGTTCACTGAAACCATTTAACCTCAGTGAAATTATTTTTTCTAGATAACATCTTTCATCCAGGAATGTGGGTGTGTGATTTATATTCACTAAAAACAAGGCCAGGAAGCCTAATTTGAAATGACATATGTATTTTAGAATGTTGGTCCCAGGATATGAGAGACAAAAGGTGGGTGAGATAATATCTTTTATTGGAAGAACTTCTACAGGCCCGGAAAAAGAGTTCTAAGAAGTCAAAAATGTGTCCAATTCACCAACAGAAGTTGGTCCAGTAAAACGTATTACCTCACACACCTTGTCTCTTTCAGATATAGTTTGTTTTAGATTGGTATACTGGCCCAGAACCAGCTCTTTCAGATGTTATTTTTGTTCATATTTTATGCCAGATCTACCTACTTTTGATCTAACAGTGCACTTTGTGGAAGAGCTACCTTTATTATTATTACATTATTATTAAAGTAGGTCAGAATGGGTGAACTAGATTGTAGAAAAAAAAGGAACAGACTTGAACCTTTACTTTTAAAAAACTTCAACCAAACAATTTAGTATCCATAAAAGTTTAGGTGACTCCTCATTTTTGCTAAAAGCAACAGAGGGTCCTGTGGCACCGTTAAGACTAACAGAAGTATTGGAGCATAAGCTTTCGTGGGTGAATGCCCACTTCATCAGGCACAAGTGCTCTTCCTTCTTCATTTTTGCCCTTCCTCTTCCCCTATACAAACACCCACTTGCTTTTTTTCTTCCTCGCAGTAGGCATTCTGAAATACCATGAGACTACAATGCCCTATTTCCAAGCTGTCTGGAACCAGCAGGTACCAGAAAGCTTATGAGAGAGACAGATCTTGTTCTTATCAGATTTTCAGCCCAGTTTCCTAGACCAGCGGGATTCAAAGAAGCAGCTGAAGTTTTAGATTGCTTAAATAAGCCTCTGAACCTTTTTGCAGTTCACTTGTTGTTAATATGCATGGCAAGCAGGACTGGTGATGCACTTTGAAGTGGATGGTAGAACCCAAGTGGATCAAAAGTTTAGTTCTGAGGCCAGTGGCAACCTTTCTAATGCATGTGGATCCACATTTTGAAAAACTGGAAAGCAAAATCGTTTGTCATGAGCGTATAAGTAGCTTTGAATTCATGCCAGCTATATATTTACATTATGTGTTCATTTACATGCTCTGCTACTAGGAAGTTTTCCATTCCACTTCACTATTCACCAGTGTAAATCTCTAATCTCTTTATTTTAGGCCCCCAACCTACAAACAGAATTGGGTCCTTAATTTGTATCTTTTAAAAACTCTACAATTATGTTTTACTTAAAAAATAAAAATAAAAGAATTTTCAGACAGCTCAGAGTTTCAGTGTTTACCAGGTCTTGGAAGTCACCAAGATCAGACACATTGTTATAGGTATACTCTTCCTTATAGATCCAGATTTGCACTCAGATGAAGGGTTGTGTCTTCTATTTGCTTTGGTAAGAGTTACACGCTTGAATACTGTGTGTAAAAGTAGGCCATAAGTGGACTGTTCACTGCAACTCTACTGTTTTTCATTCTTGACTTTTTGGCACTAAAAATTGTGAAGCAATGTAGAGAAATCCCAAACTGGCTAGTTATTTGTCCTCTTAATTTAAGAATTTAAGACATAATTGTGCCTTAGAACTTTAAAATGAAGAGTGAGCTGAAATTCACATACCCTGTGCAAAATCTAAGAACATGAGCTTCATGTGTGCCATCCCTAGGGTTTGGAATGATCAAGTCCTCTCAATCTACAGACAAAACCAAAGCAAGTCCCTCTGCAGAATCATGGTGGAATCATTGTGTTTAGTTTTTTTGGGGCAAGGGGATCCACCTTAAGAATTTCTTCACTGTCTTGGTTTAATTAAGTGCAATTCAGTAGAGGGTCATTATGTTAATATTTGTTTTAAAGGCTGTGAAATGGATCATTTGGCTTCCCATGTTCCTTTGCATTAAATTATCAGGACTAATATGAATGCATTGGTGTTCCCTGCATGTTAAGCAACTAAATGGATCAGTGTCTGAGCTTCATGTTTTTCACCATGGAGGGCCATGCTTTTAAGGGGTTTCTGTCTCTGTCCATTTTGTTTAGCTATATTATGTTAGATTTCTGAGCATCTTTCAACTGAACATTAATGCTATAGGTCTAAAGTGGGACTGGTGAATAGAGCTGGCCAGAGGGTGATAGATTCACTTCGTGACAACTTCTAAGTTTTCAAAACTTATTTTGTTCTACTTTGGAACAAAACCAAAACCTTTTGAACATTTTTGCAAAATGAAATTGCGTTGAAATGTCCATTGTTGGATTGAAAAGGTCAAGTTTTCAATTTGGGTGGGTCTCTCTCTGTCCAGAAGTGACCAGAGAATCCACCCTGGTCCTCAGAAACCTTCTAATTGAAAACTTCATCAGAACTGGTACATCTTTGCAGAATGTTTTGGCTTTGACAAAACAGCATATTTAGTCGAAAATACATTTAATCAAAAATGTTCTGATCAACTCTACTTATGAATCTGGATCAAATACTTAGGAAAAAAAACCCTGAAATGGTTCTCTCCAAAATTAACTTGATCCCAAAGTTTTAGAGGTTCAGAGACTCAAAGCATTAGAGGCTCATATAATACATATTTCTCTGACTATTGTTCATTTTCATGTGCCTTGTCCTTCCACTTGCAACTGGAATCAGATACAGAAATGCCTTATATCATAAGGAAGGCCCTTGATGTGGTATTTTTATCCCAAGGAGGGCAGGAAGTAATGGAAATATTGTGAGAGACTGTTCTCAAGACGGCCAGCCCAATTTTGCAGACCCAAGAGGTATCTTATTGTTTAGATAAACCATTTAAGGTTTGCCCAGAACTAGTCTCAGGGCACTTAAGGAGGTAAGAAAAAACTTCTGTTACATGGGCAATTACAGCTACACTCTGGCAATCTTATCTCTTGTGTAGGATTTTTTGTCAAAGTGCTCAAAGCTTTCCCTTTTTAAAAGGGCATAATTTGTGCTCTGGGACTGTGAAGGATTATTCTCTAACAAAAACTGCCGGTTTTATAACCTGTGCACCAGAAAGGAATAATCAGGGCTGGACTGACTGTTATGCCTGACAGCTGTGCAAAATCACAAACTACACAAACTTGGCTTTTTATTTACTTTGGATATAAATCCATGCAGAAAGTGAACCCAATACTCTCAGTTAGGAATGGAGATCTTTGTTTCCATCTTGTACATTTTACAGCAGTGTGGTTGATACTTCCAGGCAGAAAACAAGCATAAAAATGAAATACATGTCCTCTATCTTTTAAGCAACAAGTAGAGGAGATTAGAAAATACCTCTGGAAAGACTTATAGTTGGAATCAGGTGCATTTGCAGACGCATCTCTTATCCTGCCTACAAAATTACAGAAGGATTTACAAGTCTTGCTGTGAAAGAGAACTGTAAGACCTGACTCAAGAAAGACATACTTGAGAGCTTCATTCCATCTGCTGAGAGCTTTCTTGGCAGGCAGCTCTCATCACAAGAAGGTGTTCAAAGAGAGGGATTTACTCTCAACTGGCAAGTTGTAATGATGCTTTACAGGCATCATATGAGTTGTATTAAAGCATCTCAGTATTTAAATGATATTCCAGTGCTTTTCACGGTAATTGACTGTTTCAAGCAATACTTTACTCTAGAAATATATAAATATGTATAGAAGATACATCTGCCTATTTAGGTAAGTGTATTTTTTAAATGAATACATCGGAGTTTATTCAAAAGCTACCTATTTTTAAATCATCTTTCTAAAGGCAGTCCCACTGTTTAATCACTAAAAAATAGTCTCACAACATTAAAAGATCCACAGCTAATCATGTATATGCTATAGCTTCATCACTGCTCTTATTATTACAGCTACATATTGTATATGTATTAGAAATAAAATAATGGAATTAGAGCATTTGCTCATACTATATGTCAAATTTATACTCTTTTGGTATTGCAGGAGGAAAACAGTTAAACCTTTGCAGTATTTAGAATCGGATGTGTCACAGTTCCTCAGATTATTTCTCCAGCAAGGCTGGAATCCTGCTTCCAGCAGTGTCCGATACCTGATGCTTCAAAGACAATTGGAAAAAAGCCCATTGTGCAATACTGTACATGGAGAGTGTTACTCCTTAGTAGCAGCAGTGATTGGCTTAGACTTGAAGCCTGATTATCCTGAAAGGACTTAATCCTGCAGTGACTACTCAGATGCAGAAAGTAAAGCACCTACATATGCGTTTGCAGGACTGGGGCCATAGTATATAATATAAAATGTACATATAAATTCATCCTAGCTGGCACAATGTGTGTGTACAAATTGCTCCCCTCACATGCCAATGGATGCAGCTAGGACCAAGAAGAGAATTGCTCTTAGGACAAGGTGGTAATATTTTTATTGATGAGGCAGAGGGAGGTGGATGGTCTGCCGGGGAAGGCAGATATAAATTGTGATTGGGACTTCATAGAACCTTTATTAATGAGACTGCACAGGAGTTGCACACTGCTACCAGGTGCTCTGGCCAGATGCCTCCCCAGCTAATGTTGCTGTCTCATAGGGCTGTGGTTGCAAGTTCTTCCCATCTGGGGGAGAAGAAGTTATACAGATGACTTGCATCATTAGGACTGTTCCCAAAGCCTTTCCAGACAGATTTTTACTGGCAATAATTCAGGAAGGTATCAAGCTAGTGTATTTAATCATCTGAGAAGCTGACTACTGTGTCTATTTACCACTGTTTCACTGAGATTTTTATTGTGCATTTATTGTGTTTGAGAGAGTATACTATACATTGGGGTGATGATTTCCCCCATACACTCTTCACATGCTTAAATCTACATTGACTTCAGTGCAACTGCTCACATGCATAAAGTGAGGAAGTACATGGCTGGCAGGATCAGGGCCTAGAGTTGGTCAAAAAATTAAAATTCATGAAAATGTTGAAAATCTTGAAGATTGTCATTTTCAGTTTTCAAAGAACTTTTTTGGGGAACAGGTTAACATGTTTAAAGAATTTAAAATATGGGTTTGTTTGTTTTTTAAAATTAAGGGGTACAAGAAACTTTTTTCAAAATTGAACTCTTTTAATCTTGAAAAATCCCACTATGTAATAAGGCGATCACTCAAAATTAGCAATGGGAAAAAATCAGCATCAAATATTGCAAGTGAAAACCGAATATAAATAAATTAACACAACACAACAGAAAAACCATCAAAATATTTCACTGTAGAACTGAAAATTCAGAAAACTGAAAAATGTTCATAAAAATTTCTATTAAAAAGGGTAAATGTTATAAAAAAAAAATTAGACCCACTCTACTACACATGCTGTCTATAGCACTTGATTACTCCAGTGTAATTCTATTGACTTCTGTGGAATTAGTCTGGATTCACATAACATTACAACGCAGAATTTCTTTCTTTGTAGATGTCACATATCTACTCAGACCATTTAAAAAATGTATATATTTAGACCATCTGCACATGGTGGTTTATTATCTCACTTCTCATGTACTTTAGTGACAGAACTTTACTTTCTGCCCAGAATTTAAAATAAAGAAATTCAGGCTAAACAGAAATGTGCTACAATAAAAATAAAAGTGCCTGGCTCAAATGGGCAAAAGCCATGAAATTAAGAGTTAAGGCTGAGCCTCTTTATTTTAACTCCCTCCACTTGGGAAAGCTTATCTGATGGAGAGGTCCAGAAAGGAGTATCTCTAAATTCCTTCTGTATCATGACATTATAGGGATTTCTTAATTCTTTAGCAAATGTTATATTAACAGTACATACGTTAAGGGGAGTGTTGCACCCATTTATGGATATCAGTGTTGATTAGACAAGCGGCATGTTACAAAGAAGGTCAAATGCCTTATGGATCATAACCCACAATAACTATTCTCTGTTGCTTAAGAACACCAATATTTTTCATTCTCACTAGTGTCCCTTTAGAAGGATACAACAGAGTTTCCTATTATTAAAATGTTACATTCATTCCCAGGACAAGTCAATTTCCTTTGCATAGCATGCTGATTCTGTTTATTGATTTTGACTTCCTCCTTTGTATGGGCAAAAGCTGGATTTGGTTTCTTTTCTTTTCTTTTCTTGATATAGTCCAACGGCACAATTTTCCAGGCAGTAATTGCACTTTTGTATTTACATGTTCCAATGTACTGTTAGTGGTTGTCCAAATATTGAAGAAAATCCTCAAGCTCCTGGTTTATTATGCTTCTGTTTTAGCTGCTTCTGTTCTTTCAGCTGACTCTCTTAATTGGTTCCATCAAATGACAATGCTTTGTGTTTCTTCTATGTTCTTTCCCCTAAATCTCTGTCTTTACTTATCATCTCTGATAATACTGTTAATCTTAGCTTAATTCTTCAAGTTGTTTGGTTACTCTTGGGTGAGGGGAGGGAATTCTACTCTTCATTTTAAAATAAAAAGAAACCCATAATCTCAGTGAAGCTTTCATAGATTTTTAGAATCCTATAAAATGAGTTTTGAAGTGCTTGCTGCTAATTGGGGAATCTGTTCTTTTCTTAATTTTCATGAGACCTGTAAACTGACAGGTTGTGACTATTACCAGATTATGGTATCTATATCTATTATTGTTCACATTTGTTAATTAAAAGCCTATGGCAGGCTCTGGAGAAAAAAACATGTGGCTTTTGATGAAGTAGAAAGAAAACGTTATTCTGAACAATCAGCCTTGCTTGGGCGTATGTGTGTGTGTGTGTTACAGTTGGTTGGAAAATGTTTTTTATTTTTTCCCTGTAGAAAATTTGCGTGAAAATTAAAATAAACTGTTTTTGTCAAAAATTTTCCCCAGTAAATTTTGACTGTTCATCAAAAATCTAAAACCCCAAAATTTTCAGCTGAAAATTTCTGTCAAGAAAATTGATGAAATATTTCCTTTTGGATTAGATCAACCTGAGTTGAAATATTTTGATTTGTCAAGCCTAATCAAAACATTTTGGTTTAGGTTAGTTCAACATTAAACTGTATTTGCCTGCTCTGGGACAGGATGGCTGTGGTGCATCATGGGAAATGTAGTCCAAGTCAGAGGTTTTGACCCATAGAGAATAATGGAGGTCATGACACACCTGAACTACAATGGGTAAAAAGTAAAATTTTTGGATGCATCTCTGAACTGAATCCAAATTCTAAAGATTTGCCTGTCCTAAGTATACAATCTTAATCATGTGAGTAACCACAGCTTAATTTTTTTTAATAGGCTTATGTATTGCATTGAGAATTTATTCTCGCTAGAAGCATCTACCTACTAAGTTAGGAGACTAATCTATTCATTTTATTTTGCTTTCCTTGTTTCATCTATGTAGCTTACATTTGTTTAAAGCGAAAGATCCATCAGTAAAGTATGAAAGGGACCAGGCTTCCCCACCCTCCACCCCCAGTGTCTAATGTCTAATTTATAAAAGAAATGAATGTGGTATTATGGGTTGGACTAAATCTAATTGAAACTGGGGCAGAAAGTGGTGTGTGTAACCAATTCCCTTAATTTAAGATAGCAGTAAGAAACAGTTAACTCATTTATGATACAGTAGCCATCTTCACCCCAAACACAGGCATGTCACCATCTACCAAAACAAAGGTGAACATGAAGCTGCTCAAGATCTATATGGGCAGTGGGGCTCGACTGGGTAGTGTTTTTAGTAGAGGTGTATGTGTATAAGAGAGCCAGAGAAAGCGAGAAGCAGGAGAAACACAACAGACTCAGATACTGAGGAGCAAAAAGCCAGACATAGCATGAACAACAACTAAGTGGCCCTGAAATAAACCTAGAGAGAGAGGTATTGGGATGAGTGCTGGGTGAAAGGGGGTTGGAACTGTGAGCAAAGAAACTGTCTCCTGTTGTTTGATTCCTCCTGTGTTCAAGGAAGCAGGACTGTGTATGTATGTTCTTTGTAAATAAAACAGGATTACTTGAAAGATAACTGACTCCATCATCAATTTCTCCTCCTAACAGAAATGACCCACGGGATGCTGAGCTTTGGGTCACCACTCAGATCAAAAGGGGTAACAGTACTAGGAATCATACTGTGGGACATTTAAAGTTCATGCAGCATGAATATAAGTTTTCTAGCAATAACATGATCATACTGTGGCTTCTGACAGGTGTCAGATGGTACATATCTGCTGGATGGAAAAAACACGTATGATTAAGAGGCACAGGACGGATTCTCAGAAAAACAGAGTGAAGGTAGGAAGAAATATTTTTGTGTCCTTTATAACTACAACTTGAAAAACACACACATTTCACTTCATCTTGCCTCAAGGAAATGAGAAAAATACTAAATGGATGGCAGCAGGTTCAAAGTGTGCCAAAATTTTCTGGGCATTTGCTAATTCCAGGTCACTGTAATAACTTCTCCCACCCTACCCCAGACCAAAAGTTGTGTATAAAAATATACTGAAAGGAAGCATAGTAGCCAAGGGAGATCCTATTGCTTTCAATCTACAAAAAATGACTGATTATACCAGAAATAGTCATTCTTCCCTCTTGTGGGAAAAACTGATGAAAGTGGGAAAGTATATCTACCGAATTTACCAGATTACATGCAGAACACTTCAGTGGCTTAGGGGGTCTAGGTCCCCTGCTTATTTGGACTATTGTTCCTGTGCTGCATGCAGCTAACTAAAAAGAGAAAGTTTCCATTCAATTTTCTCTATGTTGCATCTTTGAATGTTGAGGACTCTGCCTTGTGTGGGAGCAGCTGTGAGGCACCTGCCAATTTGTATTTTAGTTCAGAAGCAGTGTTAGATTGAGTCATTGTGTCCATTTTCTCTCTCTCTCTCTCTCACTCACACACACAGACACACACTTTTGATTAGCTCTGTTTGTTCGTTTGATTTCCTTGAGCTGAAATAAATCATTCAGACAGGAAAATAAGTGTATTGCTCTGGGTGTGAAAACAGAGCAATCCCTTGCAAAACTACTTATAATGTTGGCAGCTGTGCACATAACCCAGAACAAGCGTCTGGACTTTATTTCAGCACTGGAAGGTGTGAGGATATACACACACGCAGACACTCTCTCTTTCTCATATACACACTCTGCCACATAAAACAAGTCAGTTAAATTTGGATGTATCCTAAGTAGTCATCTTGTGAGCCCTCCCTCACAAACTTTAGGCCAGCCCACTGTATAGTGGTGTGAACACAGGACTTGATATAGGGTACATTTTGGAAGAGGACATGTTGTTTCCCAGGCACACCCTTAGGTGCTATGGCCAGGTCTGGAGGTGCTTCAAAATTGAGATTTGGGGTTCAGGTAGCTCACTGATGGGGCATCTCACATGCAGATTAGACTCATAGACTTTAAGGTCAGAAAGGAACCATCAAGATCATCTATTGTGCTCCCCCTGCCCTCATTTACTTTCAGTTGATAACTACAGATATCAGCTTTGAAGCACATGAAGCACAATAAAAGAAAAAAAATACCCCATTTAGCATTAGTGTTAAATGTAAATTGTTTATACAATAAATATTGTTAAAAATATAGAGAGGCTGGGCAAACTGGTTTTGGTTTATTTCCTATATGATACATGTTAAACACTTACACTATCAACTTCATGCTTTTTTCCCATAAAGAAAAAAGTACTGTTGTATTTTCATAACTTGTGCAGGAATATTAACCCATTTATGAATCATATGAACTCAAAGAACAGTGGGAAAGGGAACGTGAAAATCTTCTTTTCATTATGCAAAGTCATTACATTGGGCATTAATACTAATATTAGGTAGGTGACACTGGATAATATTTTTCACTACTTTTAGAAAATTTTGATTTGGGGTTCATTGCTGTTTTAGCCAGCCTCTTCCTATTCTAATAGAATATTTTTACTAAAGTATATAAATGTGAGCATTCAGTGTTTGGATTGGGTTGTTTTGCTGTTTATTTCTGGGGTCTGGGGCAGTTTGGCTCATGGAATTGTATTCCTTGTATTGTGTTTTCCACCAGGTTGCCCTTTTGCTGTTTCTTAAAATATTGTCACTTCATACATTTATTAAAATGATGCAAGTGTGAAAGATGGTTTCTGTGAGGTCTGTTGCTCAGAGGGAGTATCATTTTGTGTGATCACCTTATATATAGATCACCTAACTTTTCATATATATATGAAAAGTTAGTGCTTCTGATCTAAACATCCCATTTCCTGGATACAATTTTGTGTGGAGTCAAGCCAAAGGCAAATTGTCAGTGATGGAGAATCCATCTTACCCTTTGAAAGATAAAGAATTTGGTATGATGCAGATTGTTTTTGTCATAAACAAGAGCTATAGATTATGGCATGGAAGATCAGCTTGCAGGAGTCCATCCAAAAGCTAGTTAATTTTAGAAAGCTTTATAAAATATTGCTGGAAAAGAAAACGTCGGAAGATCATATGGCTTTGAGGCAGGAATTTGACTCTGCTGCCAAAATGAAAAATTTGGCATATTTTTGGAAACTTGTGGCATTGGGCTCCAAGAAGATTAGGAGTAATATTCAAGTACTGACCCCTAAGCATATATGGGAGAAGTATTTTTCTGCACTCTATAATGATATGCCATGCTGAACTTTTTCAACATGTTCAGCCATGGTAGCCTACATTCCTTGCTCCCTTTCAGAATGGACTGCAGTATCTTGTAAGGAGGTTAAATTTTTAATCGATCAACAACATAATGATTAAGTGTCTAGGGAGAATAGTAAAGGTGCAGGGAATTATCACCTAATCAATTTATTGGGCGTTGTTTTAAAAATTTATACTAGATAATTTTGGGGGAGATGAGAGGATTGACCAGATAATAGAAAATTATTTGCTGAAAAACAAGATGGTTTTTGAAATGGCCACTCCATGCAGCTAGTTGTTTTATTCTTTCTTATTTAATCTACAACATATGTCCATCTTAAGAGGTGAAAACTGTATGCATCCTTTGTTGATCTAAATTTGGCTTTTGATTCATTTGCTAGAGAGTGTCTGTGAGGCAAATTTGAGATCACTGGAATGGATCCCTGGTTATTTTTTCTTTTAAAAACTCGTAATAGGCAAACAGAGGCCAAGATTAGGAAAGGTTTGTATGGGGAACTCACTGATTCCATCCAAATAACAAAGGATGTTCATCAAAGCTGTCTTTCAGCCCCCTTTTCTTTTTAACTTTTACATAAATGATTTTGTTTTAGTATTAAAGGGGAGCTGTATTTTCCACCTGAAATAATGGATTACCCTGGGTCTGTCATATTATATGCAGACAATATGGTTCTACTATCACAGACACCTGAGGGACTGAAGCATTTATTTTATGTGTTTGGCTCATACTGTCAATGGGAGGCCCGTTCAGTAAATTACTCCAAAGTCAAAGTAATTGTGTCTAGTCAAAGATGGTGGTTGCATAAATGGAAGATGGATGGGCAATCTATTGAACAAGTTCATTCTTTAACCTCTCTTCGTATCTGGTTCTCACAAAATGGGTTGTGGGACAAACACATGCGGGTAACAAAAGACAAGGACTCAAATTCAATGCAAGCTGTGTTACCTTTCAGCCGGACTCATGCGGGCAACTTAATTACACAGCCCTCAGAGTGTCTGAGACCAAGGTATGCGCTCAAATTTTGTATGGTGCAGAAATATAGAGATGGAATGAGCCCATGGGATTGGAAACTATCCAAAACAAATTTCTTAGGAAGATTCTTGGTCTCCCAAATAATACCCCAGCTGCTCATCTTAAAGCTGAGACAGGCATGAATATTATTCTGTCTAAAGTGCAATACTGTAATAAAAATTTTTGGCTTCGCGTTCATTTTATGCATCCACAGTGTTTGCCAAGGCTATGCTTAGACAAGGTACAGTTCAGTCAGGCTTTTTCACCTAAATTTCCTAGAGTATATTTAGAATTTGTTGTGTTCTATAGGCCTAGGCTTCTCTGAACTGGAAATGATTAGATTTCAGTTTAAAAATGTGAAAACCTTAATCAAGATGAGATTAGAGGATGTCAACAAGCAACTAGACATGGCTGTTGTTTCCATTACACATATGTCTCCTTGGTTCCCTCTTATTAAAAAGACATAGGAATGCCACTTATTTAGACAATTTGTCCGATAACAAGTTAAGGCTTTTACAGCTCGTCATTTTCAGTCTAAGCAGTCAACTTACTTAGAAGGCCAATATACTGAGAAATGTAACCATCTCTGTCCACATGGTCCTGGGCAAGAGGAAGACCTATCCCATAATTTATTATACCGTAATGTGTATTGCCACTTGAGGTCAAAATGGCTTTCCATGTTAGTCCTGGAAACCTTTTTCTACAAACTTTTAGAAAATAGATTGCAATTTCCTAATAAATATTCTATCTGTGAACTGAGCAGTTGCCCTATTTGCTTGGTCAGCCACTTAAATAAGGAAAAGGCGAGTGGCACAGTGATTACATATGGTTTAATTGGTTTAATGTTCTTTTAAATTAGTATTTATATGTATTTTAATACTTAAATAATTTGGATTTAGTTTTACTTTTATTGTAATATATTTTGTTTTGGTGCATTCACCCTTGACTAAATAAATTTGAATTGACTAGAACTTCCCCAAAATAATTGCTAGAGCATATCTTTTAAAAAACATCTAATCTTGATTTTAAAATTGTCAGTAGTGGACAATCCACCATAACCCTTATAAGTTGTTCTGAAAAGACATGTGAAGCGGATAAGGGGCTACTGCAGCATGCTGTCATCCCAAAACATAACACCCATTTAAAAATGGAAGATCGTGCCAGACCACTGCTATTTTACAGCCTGGATGGAGGAGTTCCCCGCTGAGATATCACTTCATAACCTTGCTACTTAGAATGTGGCCCTTAGTCATTGTTTAGCCAGGCGCCTATGTACTTTGTACTTTCAATCTCTCCTCATAAATCAGTCCCTCCATCTCATTTGTCAATTTAAGTTGCTCAGTGATGTGTTCCTAACTGTCCATGTGATTTAAACATTGTTTCTGAATGATCCCCAATCTCATGGTCAGTATTTTACAGTCTGTTCACCAATATCTAACCTGCAATGTCCCTGCTCCTGTTCTGCACCTGCATCCCCGGCCTCTCCTTTTACCGAAATATGCTAAACTGTATGGTGGTTTTGCTCTGTAGCCCAAAGGACTAAAAACCGGGTTAAGACTATGAAACTGGTGTTTATTTGTGATTTAGCCACCTTGAAAGTCAGATCTTCAGAGGAGAAAGTAATCTATTGCAGCACTCAGCACTGAATTCCACCACACTTTTTCATTCTTTTGTTCTCCAACCACGTTTGCCTTGAATTCAGCTCATCCCACTATAAATTTCTAAAGCAGTTTGAGTCTGACACCTGACCCAAATGTTTTTCAGGATATTAAAGACAAATATTGTTTTAAAAATTCTGTCTTTCAACAATTTTATTGAAAACCACAATTATTTGTGAATTTCCTGCACTTGATGCACAGTTTGGATGATTGATTATGCTTTTTTTATAGTAGGAAAGAAATTGAAAAATTCTCTATATGTATAATGTATGTGAGATGTAATAATCATTTAAGATAAATACAATATACAAGGTTAAAATAAGTATAGTTTTGATATTTTTAAAATATATATAACATGCGTTTACTCGTGATGCTAAAATGCCATCTTTGGAATTTTCCCCAAAGCATGAATTATTTTACAGGAGTACCCGTGCTGGCTTTATTATTTAATTTAAAGCAAGCAGCAGGAGTGACACTGGGTTAAGTGATATGAAAGTATATTGTACTTCTAAAACTAAAGTCAATTCAGAAAAACAAATATAAACCTTGAATCAACTTTCAGCTCTTCATTCTGGGCCCCGATCCAGCACGGCACTTAAGCACATGCCTAGTGTTTGGCTGAATCACAGCCTCTCTTAGAAGTGCACAGGACTTTTCAATTGACCTTTAAATGTGTAGATGAATAAAATCCATCCATAATCATTGTCTTGAAAACGCACCATTAAAAATGATTTAGGAACTGTGGGAAAAAATGAATTCAAGCCTGCACCCATATATCATTTTATTTGTGTCAAGCTGGGCTTGACTATAAGGAGACTAGTTGGTAGAAAGGACTTTGTACAAGCTTGGGCTCACATTCTACTGGGTGAGAGTCTGTGGTCTGTGTTATGCAGGAAGTCCAGACGAGCCTTAAAATCTATTAATTGTTCCTTTTGTGGTGAGAGATCCATGAGAGGAGGGAAATGGGCAGAAAATCCCAGTGAAGTTGTCCTAATTTGCACCAGGGTTCAAATCAGCCCCGGGCAGGCCTACGGATTGGGTCAGTGTGTAAAAGTGGTTTATGATCCAAATATGAATTTAGAATCCTGACTTAAACATCCATTTTTTAAGATCTTGGCCTTAGTGTCGGGGTGCCCCCTCCCTGAAATTATTCCTATGGTACGTGCTGTCAGTCCCTGTGGAGTCATCCCCACTGCAGCCACAGGCCCTGGCACCTCTCCTACCTAGTCTGTACCCCATGCTCAGTCCCTGCCTTCCAGACCGGCCTGCCCAGGTGCAGTGTCACTCCCCATCCCTGAAAGGGAACATGGGCTGCTGGAAGCAGGGCAAGGCCAGGTGGGTTCCCAGGGGAGAACGCTGGTGCAGAAGTTGGCCTCCCAGCAACACAGACAGAGGAGGAACAGCACTGACTGTCCCCCTGCCCACTCTGTTTGGCCTGCCAGCCCTCTGTCAGAATGGGAGTTGGCCGGGCCAAAATTCAGTGAGTAGCGTTGTGTGCGGGGGTGGTCTAATTCCTTTCTCAGTAACATCCCTGTGCACCACACTAAATAATGTCCACACCCAAATATTTGAAGATTGTTGTGTCCTACCTACCCTTAGTTGTTGCATAGCCAAGAGAAACACATTTAGCTCTTATTGTTTTAACTTGCAAGTCAATCATTTTTATTGCTTTTCTTTCAAGTCCTTCCAATTTGTAATGTGGTGTCTGGAATTATCCTCAATATTCCAGAAGATGTCGTTTCAGCAGAACTGTACAGAGAAAGCCTGTTTCCTCCTTGCTCCATGACATGATGCCTTTTACAGACTCTTCCCAAAGTTGGATTTTTTTTTTTAATCTATAAGCAGTAATATGGTACGTTGCAAGCTCATGTCTCCTTTGTGGCCATTATTACTGCTAGATCTTTTCCTGCATTGTCGCTTACCTGATTTCTTCCTTCCAGTGAATCTACGTGTTTCAATTTATTTTCCCCAGATTTATAATGTTGCAGTTTTCCAGAGTGAATCTTGTTCTTTTCCTTTTCATATTTTCTCCTTCTGAGGGCCCTTTCACCAATTTTTCTGTTCTGACTGATATTCACAACTACTTCCAGTTCTATAATGTCTAGGAAATTCATACGGGTTCATGAAATAAAGCCGTATAGCAATGTCACTAGATACCTCTCCCAACATGGTACCTTCTCTTTATTATTATCCTTTGTTTGGTCTTCTAAATCTGCATTTATATCTGTAATTATCCAAGCTAATTTAAATTAATATTTCAAGTAAAATTTTGGGAAATACAGTATCAAATGCTTTATTAAAATGTAATTATACCACGTACTGCAATCATTTCATTCACTGATCTAGAAATGCTATCTAAAAAGCAGTCAAATTTATTCAACAAGATACATTCTTTCATAACCCCAGCTATTTATTGCTCATTTTCTCACTATCTCCTAAACTAATACTTTTATTTCTCTTAATATTTGCCACATTATTTACTAGGTATAAAGTGAGATTTATGGGATGGTGATGGCCAGGTTCCCATATTCTTTCCTTTGAAAATCAGTACAATATTTGCTTTTTCCTATTTTTTTGGTACCGTCCCCATTTTCAATATCACTTAAAAATAATTGCTCATAAGTCTGTTACCTACTTCCCTGTCTCTGTAAAATCCCAGAAAGTAAAACAGCCCAAAGTCCATAGTATAAAACAATATAATAACTATCAATAGACTTATTTAACTGTGTTATGGAAAGGGGATGTATTGGATGGAGTTGGGGGAAAGAGTAAAATTAAGTGTAAGTTCAGTTTCTTTTCCCTAAAGGCTTCAGCTGGTTCTAAAGGGATAGAATTAGAGCTAGGTGATTTTTTTTGTGTGTGTGAATAGTTTATTTGCCAAAGAGTGCATTTGTCAGTTGAATGAAACAATTTGTGAATTTGAGTTGAACTCGTTGAATAACTTTAGCCAAATAAAAATGGAGAAAAACAAATTCTGAAAAAACTGGAATGTTTTATTTTGACATTTTTGGAACAAAGGACTTTTCACTTAGACATGATGTTGCATTTCAAAATATAGCTAAATTTAACAACAACAAAAAAAGATGGGGCAAAAAAACAAACAAACAAAAAATCAAAAAACCCCTCCCACAACCCAAAATGAAACAAAACATTTCATTTCAGCTTTAACAAAACATGTTTAGTTTTTTTCATTTTGCCAAGAAAAACTGAATAGCTGTTGGTTTGGTTTGACCTCAAACAATTTTTTTTTTTTGGTTTGGCCACCAAACTGAAAAGTCAATTGTAAACCCAGCTCTTGATAGAATAACCTCAAAATGAGGAAGGCGAGAAAATGAAAAACCAGAAAAACTAATTTTGAAAGACAATTGAGTTTGGCAGCAGTTATTGTTGAGGTATGTTATTTTTTGCCACACCTGAATTAAATATTGCTCCTTCTCTATTGTATTCCTACCTGACACACATTGACAATGGTAGAAATGCACATCAGTGATATTGCAACAATGTGCAGAAGGCAAATATTTAAAAAATGTTCCGATACCATTTAAATCTGTTCTGATTCCACAAGGCCAGAAAAACTTCTAGACCAGAAAAAGAACTGAAGTATAAAGATTTCATAGTATCTCTTTGCAGATTGCTATAGAGAAGCACTTGCTCCTCACTTACATTTGAAGGCTTTTGTAAGCTGTTGGGATCACATATCTCTTCACTATCTCCACTCACTAAAGTTCTTAGGGGCCAACACAACCACTGTGATATAAAAAGGGATTCCAGTGAAATGGGAATGGAAAAAATCTGAAAAAGTAGTGTTTTAATAAGATATTTTCCTAAATGAGAGAGCTCCCCAGGGAAGTGCATTACTTATCCTAGGAGCTGACATAGCAGGAGCTTTATCATCTGCAGACTTTAGGTGTGATGATGGAACCCTCATAAGGCAAGTGATGTCAAGAGAGCTAGATAAAATCAGCTCACTATCTCAAATGAAGCCAGTGTAAAGAACATGGAATGTGAAAAGAATTCTAGCCAGAAAGAATAACGGTTATCTGTCATATTTCTTGGCTTTTCCTTTTGCCATTACCAAGGACACCTGTGGTCTTTAAAGAGACCTTAGGTAGCTAGGTGGCCATATGCTATTGAATTTCAATGTGAATTGGTCATCTGACTCCCTTAGCAAAAAGAACGAGGAGTACTTGTGGCACCTTAGAGACTAACAAATTTATTTGGGCATAAGCTT
>NW_020664409.1:83050821-83158632 GCF_002925995.2 Terrapene triunguis | reverse complement strand
TCATGATCACTTTCACCCAGGCTGCCTTCTACTTTCAAATTCTCAACGAGTTCCTCCCTATTTGTTAAAATCAAATTTTGTCCAACTACACTATATCAACTGACTCACTGCTGTTGACTCACTCAAAGAATTCTAATAGATTGGTGAAGCATGACTTCCCTTTAGAAAAGCCATGTTGACTCTTCCACAACAAATCATGTTGATCTATGTTTCTGATAATTCTGTTCTTTACTATAGTTTCTACCAGTTGGCCCAGTACTAAAGTTAGGCTCACAGATCTATAATTTCCAGAATCTCCTCTTTTCAAAAATCAGCGTTATGTTTGCTACCTTCCAGTATCAGAGGCTAATTTCAGTGATAGGTTACATACTACACTTAGTAGTTCTGCAATTTCATATTTGAGTTCTTCCTGGTCATGGTAACTTATTACTGTTTAGTTTATCAGCTTGTTCTAAAATCTGTTCTTTTGACACATCAGCGTGGGATAGTATTTTAGATTTATTACCCAAAAGGAATAGCTCTGATGTGGCTCTGTCCCCACATCCTCTCCGGTGCAGACAGATGC
Source organism: Terrapene triunguis (assembly GCF_002925995.2). Lineage (NCBI taxonomy): Eukaryota > Metazoa > Chordata > Testudines > Emydidae > Terrapene > Terrapene triunguis. The sequence continues at coordinate 83,158,067 of NW_020664409.1, read as the reverse complement.
AAAGAATTCATTTAATTTCTCAGCAATGGCCTTGTCTTCCCTGAGTGCTCTTTTAACACCTTTGTTGTCTAGTGGCCCCACTGCCTGTTTGGTAGGCTTTCTATTTCTGATGTACTTGCAAAAACTAACAGTAATTTTTCTTTATCTTTAGCAAGTTGCTTCTCAAATTCTTTCTTGGCCTCCCTTATTATACTTCTACATTTTACTTGCCAGAATTTCTGCTCCTTCCTATTTTCCTCATTAGGATTTCACTTCCAAATGTTAAAGGATGCCTTTTTGCCTCTAACAGCCACCATTATTCTTCTGTTTAGTCTTGTGGCAGTCCTTTGGTTCTCCTACTGTCTTTTTCAATTGGGGCTATACATTTAGTGTAAGTCTCTATTATGGTGTTTTTAAGTAGTCTCCATGCTGCTTACAGGCATTTTACCCTTGTGACTGCTCTTTTAAAATTCCCTCTAACTCACGTCCTCATTCTTGTGTAGTTTCCCTTTTTAAAGTTAAGTGTTGCTGTGGTGGGTTTCTTTGGCATCCCCCCTGCCAAGGATGCTAAATTTAATTACATTATAGTCACTATTACCAAACAGTTTGGCTATAGTTACCTCTTGGACCAGATCCTGTGTTCCACTTAGCACTAAATCAAGAATTGCCTCCCCCCTTGTGGGTTCCAGGACTAAGTACTCCAATAAACAGTCATTTATGGTGTCTAGAAATTTTTGTCTCTGCATCCCATCCTGAGGTGCCATGTATCCAGTCAATATGAGGATAGATGAAATCACCCACTATTATTGTGTTTTCTGTTTTTGTAGCCTTTCTAATCTCCCTGAGCAATTCACAGTTCTTATCTCCATCCTAGTCAGGTGGTTGGTAGTGTATTCCTGTTGCTATACTCTTATTATTCAAGCGTGGAATTTCTATCCATAGAGATTCTATGGTACAGTTTGATTCATTTAAGATTTTTACTTTATTTGACTATGCTTTTTTTAAAACACATAGTGCCACTCCCCCACCAGCATGGCCTACTCTGTCAGAAAGGTCACTTCTCTTGTGGACAAATGGGAATAGAAGGCCATACAACCTCCACCCCCAAATGGGGGCCTGGTATGGATACAGAGGCCAGAGGCGAACTGCAATCAATTATCTGCACCCCTTCAGCAGCCTCCTCCAGCAGGGTTCCTCTGGAGCCTCTGGTGGGAATTAGAGCTGCACTTCTTATCAGAAAACCTAAGGGAGGGAGAGAAAAGTACAAGTGCCTGGATTCCTTGAGAGGAGTCTCCCCCACTCCATGTATAAAGGGCTTTGATGGCACAGCAGTTATAATTTACTGAATTTGGTCCATGGTGCCCTGTAAACAGAAGTGGGACACATGCAGGGAAAAATACTTTCCAAAATGAAAATTTTAGAATGTGTAAAAAGAAAGTGAGTGTTATGGTCAAGAGAAGGGAAAGAACAAAATATGAAAAACTATTGAAATATTTAGACCAGCCCCATTAATGAGGGGCACCTGAATGTGTTACCACCTCACAGATACAATTGAGGACAGAGGCTGCCTCTTCTGCTCCAGGTTAGCAGGGACTGGATTCATTTCTTATCCCTCGCTAGCAAACCTGTCTGGCCAACAGAGGAGTGATATTAATTGGTACAAGAGAGAGCTGTGTTCAGCTCTTCCCCATTGGAGAGAGGTTTGCTTTGACATGTAGATTTTACAGCAAAAATTTAAAAAGGGGGCCAGGGGGAAGAGGCATAGGGCATCAGAGGATTCCAGAAGGCTCCCATAAAAGTGCTTGTCACAGCCTCTGTTGTATTTGTGTAAGATTATGAAGCCACATGGTGTGACATGACCTAATCCTGTGATAACACCTATGCCTGTGAAAACACCCTTAGCATTGCTATGTATGATGTACTGTTTAAGTGTCATGTGACTGCTGAGTTCATAGCTTTGCATAAAAACAACTTATAAAAAGCTACTGAGAAATGTTAAGGGAACCACTTATATGTGGGGTTGTGACCAGGGATCTTTTGAAGTCCTGTAGTGGGAGTTATTTTTCAGCGAGGAGTCACTGAATGGTCTGTCTCTATGGAGTTGCAAAAAAAAAAAAAAATCCAACCTCAACCTTTTATTTTATTCATATTAGTGTTAATAGCACAGTTGTCAAAGTTAAGTTTAAGTTTTTGTTTCCTTTATAAATCTGATTTTTGGGGGTTTGCCATCTGGGATATTTCAAATTACATCAAATCAAAGAAATCTTGTATCTAGGTTGTCAGCACAAGTGTGATTTAAAAAAAAACACCTAAAAATGCTTAAATCCATTAAAATATTTAAGCTATAGAGTGGGAAAATATAGGGCCTACTCCCCTGAGGTCTATGGGAGTTTTCCCATTGACTTCAATAGAAACAGGATGCTGGCCATAACTTGTAATCAGTTTCAGAAGTCCTCAGTCCCATCCCACACTCCAACCTATTTGGCTAATGTTTAAAAGCTAATACTGGGATGTGTATGTCCATGTGTGTGCCCTCTCTCGCTCACCTTTTCAATGGGATTTTTGTGGTATTTTGACCCTAGCTCATCTCTAGTTACAATGTCAGTATACATCTATTGAAATAACATTGTGGTGTCAGAACAATGGTAAACAATTCCAGTGCACGTCTCCAGTGACCTAGATGTGAGAGATTGGTATCCCATTTCCAATCCCCTGAAGCATCCAGTCATAGACTTATCGTAATTAGAGATGGAAAGGCCTAATATTAGGTCACATGGGCCTTTCCCCTGCCAGTCTAGGATTGTTCCCTGCAGTATGCAGTCTAGTTTCAAATAACTTGAGTATTAGGGAGCTTTCCCCCGTTTACTCAGGCGTATATAACACAGTATAATAGACCTTGCTGTTAGGAAATGCATCAATATAGCCATCCAAATATCCCCTGCCCTCAGTTGTCTCCTAACTTCTTTGACCACCATAAACAATCACTCTCCCTCCTTGACTCTTAGGTTATGTCTACACTATAACTTATATCAGAATAATTTCTATTGCTCAGAAGTGTGAATAGATCAACCCCCTGAGCAACATAAGTTACACTAGCAGGCACCGGTGTGGACAGTGCTATGTTGGTGGGAGAGCTTCTCTCGCTGACATTGCTTCTGCCGCTCGCAGGCGCTGGAGTAGTTGAGCCAATGGAAGAGCTCTCTCCTGTTGGTTTGGGGCGGCTACATTAGAGAGCTTACAGCAGCGTAGATGCATCAGTGCAGCTGCACCACTGTAAACTCTCGAGTGTAGCTGTGTCCTTACACCCTTCCAGTTCTTGTAGTAGGGGATCATTGTAGCTCTTACCCCCGTCTACCATTGCTTAACCAAGCTCTACGTAGTGCAAGTCTTTTCGTCTTTCCTTAGCTGGTTGGTTATATTTTAGCTTGGGGATGAGAAGCTTTTCTTTTGATTTGATTGTAATTTTTTTTTGGGCAACTGCACGTAGAATAGGCACTTTTAAAATATATTTTTATTATAATTAAAAATTCAATAGAAATATGCCCAGCCACCCACAGTTAATTTGTTGAAATGCAGGATTTTTGCATAGCATTGTATCATTGTGTTCCCAGCTTTTATCTGCATAAAAACAGAATGTGAAATTTACTACCCAAAAACATGCTTGGCAGCTGAAATAACATGCAGCTTTTTCCTATATTCAGACATAATGCTTTATGTCATGTAGTATCTTATGTGATTTACTTGAAATAATGGAGCACAAAGAGGTCATCAGAAATTTGAGTTGCCTCTTATCTTCGGCGTTAGATACCTGAACTAATTAGAGGATAACATGGCTTACAAGAAGCATGTGTTTTTGGGTGAGTGTTGCTCAGAAAAGCTGTGCTGTCGTTGTTGTAATAATAAATCTTGTCACCACGGTGCATCCTTTAATTCCTTTGTTTCCAGCCGTGGGGTCATTTGGTGGAAGCTCTGTTGCTTGGGACATTTTAAACAAGTTTGGACAAAGCACTTTAGCATACTGTAGTGAACAATCCCACAGTGACAGAAATATGGGCTGGGTATCACTGGCAATTTTTAAATCAAGACTGGATGTTTTTCTATAAAAGATCTCCTCTAAGAATTGCTTGGGAAAGATCTGTGGCCTCTGTTAGACAGGAGCTCAGACTAGATGATCACAATATATCCTTCTGGCCTTGGAATCTATGCATCCATGATTTCTTCAACATCAGAGAGGTGCTGGGCATCTGTCCTTCCACTGAAGTCAATGGGACTTGCTTAGGGGCTTAGCAACACTAAAGATATGGCTCAACAAGCCTCAAAATTTGGTCCCATAATGGTTCCTTCTGTAGCAACCCAACCCAGGACACCTCTGGATATAATGTCATTTCAGTCTGCAGGGTTTTATGTCCAAAGCTCACTAGCTATTGAAGGTACAAATATTGTCCCTTAAGGCCAAATCCAGGTTCCAACTGAAGGTTTGCCCCTAACTTCAGTGAGACCTGGATTTAACCAATAATGTATATGGTTTGACTTCTCAATAGTAAGCATTGATGAGGTTATGGGGGGAAACTCACTGAAATCTGAAATTGTTGGTGAAATCCTGGCCCCACTGAGGTCAATAGGACTTAATTTGGTCCAGAATTTCACCCCTTGAATACAGAAAGTATTACTATTTCTCAGCCCCTGAGTGAGAGACTGAGGTACATCTATAGGGCCTAAACTTACTCCCATTATAGTCAATAGCAAAACCAACAGTGATTTCAGTGAAGCATAGTCAGGTCCTTAACATGCCATTTGCAGAGAAAATGTGGGCAATATACTTCTCTATGCAGTTTGCAGTGCTTCAGACCGTGTTCTGTGGGTCCCATTCCTATCAGAATGGCAGGTCAGAGAAGCACCCTAGATCATTTAAAGAATATTCTTGTTTCAGAATCTTTCAGTCTAGTTTCATTTGTTCCCCCAGCCTTCAACGTTCCAGGCCTGTCACCAGTAAAGAGGTTAAACGAGTATAAAATTAAAAAGGGAGCTACATATTTATCAGTTTTGCCTCTCTCCTGAAGAGGTCTGAGCTGGCATCCTTTATATTATATTATATTATTATTATTATTTATTATTATTATCCTTAACCCTGATATTTTATGCTATGGATACCAAAGGGGCTCATATAACAAGCAGCCAAATTCTTAGTCTTTCAGTTTCTTTAAACAATTTTAACATGGCTGTCACCCACTGCATGCTGTATGTCAGTTAGCACTTGTGGCGTAAAATTGACAAAGAGCTCTTTGTGTACCTTCACAACAAGTATATCTTCACCAACACTTGGGAGCTATTTTAAGTTTGTAAGCTGTAAGTATCTCCCTCTTTCTAGAATTGATAACAGTAGAACCAAGACTGCAGATGAGTAGCACCTGGCTAATTAAGCATTCGGTTAGTCTGTGGTCTTTAATACAGATGGTACTTACAGTTTAAAATGTTCTAAGCCCAGGAGTCACTCCTCCAGATGCTGTCAAATATTCCCATAATAATCTAAGGCAGGGCTATTCCACCCCCCACCCCACCCCACCCCCATGTTACTATATAATGGTCTCTTAGATGTTTATGAAAATCACGGAAGATGAACCTCAAGATGAAACACTTAAAACGAACACAATTCTCTCTGTGTTCAGTTTGCCAGAAAAGGAATGCATTTTACCTTCCAGGCGCATGACAGTATTTTGCTCTCAGTATGTTCCAATTGCTCCTTTTCATATCCCTTTACTCTCATCCAGGCCCGGATTCAGGAAAGCATCCTCACTGAAGAAAACATACCAGCCTGTGCTTAAGTCCCAGAGACTTTGATGTGTGGCTAGATTCTGTCTGTACTATGTGGCCCTGGTAACTGTCCCTATTGCAGTTGTTTGAGAAAGTGAAGCTGTATCTCTGCCCTGGTTGCTGCCCAGAGCAGCAATATTTAAGAGTTCTCTGGATTTTCCTCCTGTATTTTCTCTTTCAGTAGCTGCCCTCACTCCACTGTCCATCATAGTGCTCCTATTATTTCCTTTATAAATTATCCCTGAATGTAAGTGTTCCCAGATAGGCACCTTCCCTTCTGGATCATGGATGTGAAAATATCAGACTCTGTGCACATCATTACTGGATAGAGAGACTATCACTAATTTCTATCTAATATCACTAATCACTGTTTTCTAATAAGGCAGAGTTTTGAGTGGCTTTTAGATTTAAATGTAGAGGTAAATACACACCTACCCTTCACATTAAATAATAACCTTGGCCATTTTTAGTCCATTTATAAAACATATAGCAGCACCAGAGAACATGCTATTATCATTATTTAATATTTGCATTATTATGATGCCTTGGCCCTAATCAAGGATTTATCTGTGTAAATATGTCCTGCTCTCAGCCCTTGTGCTAGGATTGTATAGACACATTTAAAAATATTTCCTACCCAAGCGATGAGAATTATGATGGGATGCAACAGGTGGAAGAAATAGACAAATGAGTACTGGGTCTGGAAAGAAGTGAGAAGAAAAGCTAACAGTACAATGAGCATGGTTTGCAAGTAAGCAGTAATCTAAGCTGGTCACATGCCTAATGATTGTCAGATGGCACTGTTATGAATTCAGCAGAGTAGAAGTTATGTTCCTAGCTTTATTCATTTTCATAACGAAACAGACAATGCAATCTTTTGTGGATACTGAGGCTTACTTCCTCCCATCAACTTTTAAAAATAGAATAATTGCAGTTCCTGTAATCCACTGTCTGTTTGACCCATGGCATGAGTTAAAGCAGCCCCAAAGCAACACTAAATTACAAAAGCACCACATCACTGCATTGGGCTGCTCCACAGCCCCAAAATAGCTGGCATGCAGGGTGCTCCAACCATGCCCCTCCCAGTTCCATTTCCTCTCAGCAGGCTCCTATGCCAGAGTGGAGGGCTGACTATGTTGACCCTTTGCTAGGATAATTCCCCCAGAAAGCTGTTCCGTCCCTTTTACACTGCTGGAACAGTGTTAAGGGCCACAGCAAGGGACAGAATCTATCCCTATATCAGAAAGATAAAGGCCATGCTTATGTGCCTAAAACCTCATATCTAACGCATCCCCTGCAAGAATGGATCTGCCCAGAATGAATGAATTGGTGTGAGATACATATGTAAAAAGCAATTAAAATATAAGTGGAATCTATGACTAATCTGAACTAACCTATGATTTTATCTGTGTAAATATGTCCTGCTCTCAGCACTTACGTTTGTAACTGTCATCACTGGCTTTTCACATCTTAAGCTTTTCATCACTGTAAGCTTTTTGGGGCAGGGGCCAGGCATCTTCCATTATTTCTTAGGGCATGTCTACACTTAAAACGCTACAGCTGCAGCACAGCAGAATAGACAAGTGGTTCTCAACCTTTGTGGGCCACATATGCATCTCTCTCTGTGTTATGTGGACCGCATCAGCACAATATATATATACGCTACCTGTATGGCCATGAGGATGTCACATGGGCAGCATCTGTGTGCTGATTAGGCTGCAAGCAGCCCGCAGGTTGAGAACTACTGGTGTAGACACTACCTATGCTAACTGGAGGGGTTGGTAGTCGGCATAGGAAATCCACCTCCTCTTGGGGCAGAAGCTGGTTGACAGAAGAATTCTTCTGTCACATTAGAGCTGTTTACATGGGGACGTAGGTCAATTTAACAATGCCACTCAGAGGTGTGAATTTTTCACAGCCCTCAACTTAATTTTCTAGTGTAGACCAGGCCTTCGGCACCTAGCCCATCAATGGGTGTGGTATAAATATTTAATTATAATGGGGCCATTTAGATTACCTTCCATAACCAGAGAAAGAAGGAGAGAAACTCACTATTTGCACACTTCATCAGGTGTTGCGGAGCTGTATTCTAGAAACCAACAGCATGCTGAAATATGCTCTCAATGAGAATGATACCATAATCAATCTACTGGCTGAATGAAAACAGTTACTGCCTGTATTAGAAGAATTCAGCAAGCAGAGTTTTCTAAAATCAGAAAGAAATCTGGTCAAAAATCATTGTTTGGGGAGATAGAGAAGAGGGAGAGGACAGCAAGAATTCCAGGAAAGGCTTACATTATCAACATGGTCTTTCTTAATTTACCCTGTAGAAAAACAATATATTCTGTTATATTCAGATTCTTTGATTGCACTCAACACCATGGTATGATGGCCTGTGATATTATATTATAGACTTTGTTTACAGTGTTTTGTCTCTCAATAAAATATGTGAAAAAAACTAAAATCTATTACACTTATGATCAGAGTAGTATTTTAGTCTCGTTTTCTCTAACCAGAATCTCGTTTGCTGTTTACTAGTTGTCTACTTGGCTGCTGTCCTACACCATGGACATGGTGACATTTTGGTAGTAAAATGATTATTCCGTAAACGACCACTAAAAAGTCAGCATTTGTCCATAGCTACTACACAGAGACAACTGAGATGCCACAGTATCTGCTATTCTAAATATGGGGAAATACACCAGGTAGCACAGTGTGGTAACTGATGGTACATGCTGGCTTTGTTGTGGTACCCACTATATACAGATGTAAGATTTTATCTCACTGCACTGTCCTCTTTAGGTAGAATAAGAATATTCATCCTCAGAATAGCTGAGGTACCTTTCCTGAAACCATGGTCCCATCAGAATCATTTTTGGGTAAGCTACTCATGGGAATAGCTTGCAAACCTTTGCAATGCCAATCAGTTCTTAGAAGGGAGCACAGGAAAATGTCCATCTCTTAATCTGCAAACAACCCTGCATTCAAAGAGTTTGGGTTTTACCAAAAGGATTTTGCTCTATTTGAGAGAGGTAGCTTCATTAGAAATCTGATAGGCCACAATGTCATTTTAGCCAAAAGACATTCTGAAAGCTCAGGATTGCATTTAAGAGGATCGCTTCTTTTATTGCTTACTCTGCAAAGGATTTGATTAAACAGAAGTTAATGAACTTCATTAATAAAGATACTGTGATGTTTATAAAGGTCCATTCTCATAAAGTCCCTCCAGAGTACTATTTTACTTTTGTTGCAGAGGTAACTTAACCTTCAGTTGCTGCTTCTTCACTCTATTTGCGTAAGGCATACCAAAATGTTGGTATCATTTTAAATAGCATTGTCCAAACAGAAAACTCAAAGAGATCAAGGGTTATGCCTCTCCTCCATTCTGCATGCCTTTTCCCTCTCTAAATCAAAGACGCTGCAGAAACTTAATTGCACGTAGCCGAAATGCTTGCGCATTATCCGTTGACAAAACAATAACCCACCCTTATCTGATTATTGTTTTGTTAGGATTCTAGGTTCTTTGTGTTCTTTTTCCACATTTCTGTAAACCAATAATTTTGTTAATCTGAATCTATTCAGAGAACATTCACTGCGGTCTCCAATTCTGTGGAAAACTCTTTTAATGCATTATGAATAACTGATTTAGTAATAAGCAACAGAGAGTCCTGTGGCACCTTTAAGACTAACAGATGTATTGGAGCATAAGCTTTCGTGGGTGAATGCCCACTTCGTCGGATGCAGCAATGAATTTAGTAATGAATCAACACCCAACATGTTGCTAAGGGGCATGTTGCTGAAGACACTGGGCCAGATTCTGGATGAGAACAGACTTGGGGAAGGAGGCACAAAGGTATCCTTTGTAACCCTCTGATCCTGCACCCTCTCTGCACAAGGTCTGAGGGGTGCTGCACTAGCTGGCACTACTTGCCTACAGCCCTGCAGGGGGATGGGACACTTTGCCAGTGGGTTTCAGAGATGTTTGCTGATAATGGAGAAATGATCAGACTCAGGGGTCTTGGGTTCCATTCCAGGCTCTGAAGGGGAATGTGTTGTGAGCACTGTCTCTTCTGACCATTGCCCCCCAAATGTGACACCATTGGCCCCATCCCCTCCAAGCTGTCTCTGTTCCATTCCTGTATCTTCTTCACACCTGACTCCTTGTCCTAGTTCCATTTTCTTCAGATAGCCAGCTGCAGTTTCTACTCAGGCTTCTCATCCCAGTCCCAATCACCTGGCTCAGCCAGCTCAGTTCCCCCCATTCCTCCCAATTTTGTGTGCCGCACACCCACGTCCACGCTCTCTGTTCCCACTGGCTTACAGTTCCAGTCTCTTTGCACAACCAGTTCTAGTCCTCCACTTCATTCTAGTTCCTCAATTGTCTCCTCTCCCCACATATTCTTTTCCCTGTCCCGTTCTTTCCCAGTCTCCTGCCCAACCAATCCCAGTCTCTCCCACGACTCCTCATCCAATCTCAATCTCCCCCTTGCCCACTGGCTACCAGTCTCCTCCCCTGTTTTCCCCCATCTCCCACTTCTAGTTTTCTTGCCAGCCAATCCCAGTCTCTCCCCTTACAGCTTCCAGTCCTGTTCTCCATGCCCAGCCACTCCCGGTCTCCACCCAACTCCCAGCCTTAGTTTCCCTCTCTACCCCCCACCAGCCTCCAGTCCCAGTCTCTCCAATTCCACCCAAATCCTTGTCCCAATCTTCTCTCCCGCCACCCCTGAGATCCCCAGCTCCAGCTCTTGTCCCCTCTGCAGTTAGTCAGGTAGCTTCCTTCTTCATGCTGCCTGGATGACATCCGGGGATTGACAGCACAAGCATAGGTGCCATCTTTATGAGTTGCCCGGGGGGTGCTTGACCCCTGCTCCACCCCAGGCCCTTCCTCCACTCCACCTCTTCCTGAAGCCCTCACCCTGCCCTGCCTCTTCACACCTCTGCTCCGCCCCTGCCCCCTCCCCTGAGCATTCCCTGCCCTCGCTCCTCCCCCTCTACCCCAGCGCCTCCTGCATGCCTCAGAACAGCTGATCCTTGGTGGGCAGGAGATGCTCGGAGGTAGGGGGAGGAGCTGATCGGGGGGCCTGATGGGGGATGCTGAGCACCCACTATTTTTTTTCCATGGGTGCTCCAGGGCTACACCCATGGAGTCAGCGCCTATGAGCATAAGAGAGACAGGCTCTCTGCTCTCAGTTCCAAGGCCAGGCCTTACTTCGGTCGCAAGCAGACATTATAGGAAAGTTTGGCTTTTCCTGTGTAGCCCTGAGCTTGAGCAAGCATGGTCAGTTGTTCTGTGGGGATGGCATATGTGCAATCTGGTCACACGTAGAAGCTGTGAGGGGAGGAAGCATGCTCAGTCACTCTGAGGATGGCACACGTGCAGTCTGGTTAGCACTAGGAGCTGACATCTTACTAATTATAGATTTGAAATAGGTTTGGGGGACATTTTAAAGTTTTGGGTGTAATGAACATTACACAACACAAGTATACTATTCACTTGCAACTACTGAAGTAATTAATAATTTTAACGATTATTGATGGCTGGTGCATTGCAAGACTTTAACACTAACCTCTCTCACTCTAATAAGCAGAGATAATTAAAAATATGTTATATATCCAGCCTTGACATTTCTCCCTGGTTTCCTTCTAGGGAAGAAAGAAAGCTTTACTAGAGCAATAGATAAACAGCACTGCTTCTTTATAGGGACTTCGAATGAAAGGAAAGATCCCTGTAAATAAATTAGCCAGATAATCTTTTAGAGCTTGATGGGAATATGGAAGCAGCTATTATTCTTACAAGCACAGTAATACAAAACATATGGCTCCCCTAATTAAAAACATGGGGCAATAGAGCTACAGCTATAAAAATACTAAATAGCTAAGTCCATAGCAGGTTTTGCAGGACTGTACACAAATACCACTATGGAAACTGAAATAACCATTCATATGGTGTTTTATAACTCATATTGCAATAATTTTATTGTAAATAAATGCTGTCCTGGTGTAATGTCAAAAAGGTGCAAACTTTCATCTGACCTTTTTTTAAACAATGCTCTGGATATTCCTTGTGCTTTAATGTGTGTTAACTTTTTATCCAAGCCTGTTTTCCTTATTTTTTTAATGTTGTGATATCTCTTGGGCTTGGAAGAGTTAAGTGTGCTATTCTCCCATCACTGGTGGTCCTTCAGACTGTTGAGAGTCTTTTTCTTTCGAGAAAACTTATTAGCTGCTGGAATTGAAATTTAAAGTTTTCTGGTTTTAAGACCTATTGAAACTACACTATGTACACACTTTTAAAATTTATTTAGGGCTGTTAAGAATAATATTCCAGATAACCCCTTCTCCTTTTTTTAATTCCTCCATCTTGTATACATGCTCTGTTACCATTGTGAAAAATGGGTTTAAAAAACATAGGTGGGCAGATATTTATATGCAATACTTTTTTTCAAACAGTGGAGTGTGAACTAGTCTTCATCCTCGGTTCAAATAGAAAGCACAATTTTATACACTTTGTGGAAATTCCACTAAATCTTGTAGTTTCTCATTAAAAAAATTCAGGAGAAAAAACAGAAACTTTCCTATCTTGATTTATAACCAACTGTCAACACTTAATCATAATGACTTACACATTTAATGAACAGCGTGCTTTAGATTGGGTGGAAAATGACAGGGAAGAAGGAGGTAGGACTGCTAATCCTATAAACCAAACAGGTAACTAGGGCAATGGCTTATATAAGAAACAAACTTCTAAAAACAAGGATTAGCCGTGGTCCCAGAACAACTAAAAGCTACCACAAAACCCTCTTAATGGGAGTGCTGGTCAAGGGAAGGAAGCTGAATATGAGAGGTGAATAAGCCAAAGTAAATGCTGTTTGAAAATGGAATGGAGTTCAGTGTTGCTGATGGGGAGAAAATAGATCACCAGGTAGTCGTTTGCAGCACAGTATGTCTGTTTGATATATTTCTATTGTATTGTTATGGGTTGGGTTAAACATCCTTGAGTATGGTGGACATAACAGCCACCTTTCATTCAGAATGAATATAAAAAGGAATTGAGTTCCTTCATGGAACAGATAGCTGAAACAACAGGGCCCTCCATCCAAAACATATATCACATGCCACGCTGGAGTAGGAGTTAGTAGTATGGTCCAAGAGAGGTTCTACTGTGATCAGATGATAAACTCAGGAGCGTGTGATTGATTGACCTGGAGTGTGTGTGCGTGTGACAGAGAGAGAGACACCACACACAAATCCTAAGCCATGGAGACAGCAGAACAAGCACTGAACGTGAGAGCCAGATAAAATACCAAGACAGAGCTTTTTGGGCCAAATGTTGGCTGAAAGAGGCTTAGTTGGAACTGTGATCAAAGAAATATCTCCTATTTGATTCCTGCTGTGTTCAAGGAAACAAAACTTCATTCATCCCTTGTAAATAAGCAGGCTTGCATCAAAGAAATACCTGGGTCCATCATTAATTTCTCATCTTAATTGAAACTACCCTAAGGGCCCTTAATTTGGCTAACCACTCAGGCCAAAAGGGGCACCCGCATTAGAACATTTGCAGAAGCATGTTCACTCAGAATCTGCCAAGTTCCTGTCAACTGATACAAGATAAACCTGGCTTGCCCATAGCCCAGAGCAGTGTCATTCATAGACATATCAAATAAGGGTGCAGCTTGCTGTTAGAGCTTTGTACAAGGATGAGATGATTTGTAGTGCAGGTGAGGGCAATAGCATTTCCAAAATTTCTCAAGGAACATGCCATTACCTCTCTTATCTGCTCACTTACCCTTACTGCTGTGCTCTTCTCTCTGGCCCCTTGCCTGTGATTTATATGAATTTAGATGCACTTAGATTCAGCTGGCCGTATGTAGGGATGGTTTGTAAGACAGACAGTAAAATACAAGTTGCCAGGTGGGTATGAATCTAAGGGTATGTCTATACTTACCTCCGGGTCCGGCGGTAAGCAATCAATCTTCTGGGATCGATCCCGGAAGTGCTCGCCGTCGACGCCGGTACTCCTGCTCCGCCTGCCTGCCGCGTCTGGACCCGCGGTAAGTTCGAACTAAGATAGTTCGAATTCAGCTACGTGAATAACGTAGCTGAAGTTGCGTATCTTAGTTCGAAGTGGGGGGTTAGTGTGGACCAGGCCTAAGGCTATGTCTACACTATAAGCTAGGAGTGTGATTTCCAGCTCACGTACACATACATGGCTTAACCATGTTGAGTACAAACCTGCCTGAAACGGATGAGTACTGCCAGTGCCCGGGCTACTTTGGCTACACTATGATTTACACTTATGTTAAATTAAATAAATTAATAGAGATATCCTATCTCCTAGAACTGGAAGAGACCTTGAAAGGTCATTGAGTCCAGCCCCCTGCCTTCACTAGCAGGACCAAGTACTGATTTTGCCCCAGATCCCTAAGTGGTCCCCTCAAGAATTGAACTCACAACCCTGGGTTTAGCAAGCCAATGCTCAAACCACTGAGCTATCCCTCCCCCTGTTAGCTTGATAAGAGATAGCGCAAGTACATGTTTGTGAGCTGGGACTCACAACCCCAGCTTGTAGCTTAAATGTAGCAAGAGTACATTTACGCTTGATCTAGAGGTGTAATTTCCAGCCTGGATAGAGGTACTCACCTTAGTTCTGATTGAAAATAGAAGTGTAGCTACAGCAGCATGAAAGAAGAGACGGGCTAGCTGCCCTGAGTACAATCCCAACCAGGACTCTAGGTGTTTACTCAGTAGACTAACCCATCCCACCACCTGCACACATGCAGATTCACCTCTGAATTTAACCCAATGAGGCCCAAAACTGACAGACAAAGATGGCTGACAATGCTATGCTGGGACTTTAAAAAAAAATGCCAGTAATGGCCAGTTATTTCAACTTGGTGGGACATTGATCTAAAAATGTTCCTTTTGATGCTGCCCAAATAATATCACTCTATAAAACTGGCTTCTGCAATCACAACATTACAAGCTACTGTGTGTGGACATGGCATTGTAGATTATACTAGATATGGGTAGTCATGTTTGGCTCTAAATTAGCTGTAGAGTAGGATTCACAGTTTGGGTTCAAGGATGCATCCTACTCTCACTGAAGTCAATAGAAGTCCTGCTGTTAACTTCGATAGGAGCAGGCTTGGGCACAGCAGAGATCATGAAGGTATCACTGGGTATAAAAACCTAATCCCTCAGTAGGAGAGTCCTAGAGTTAAACTTAGTGTCCAGAAAGTGAAACAGCTCTTTCCCCCTATTTTTCCTTCTGTCAAAACTTTTTATGTAGGCAAAAGAAAGGAAAGGCAGATATTTTACCTTCCCTCATTCAAACTCCAGAACTATAGTTATGGCAGTAAAACTATGCTTAATTGTAATCTGCAAAATCATACACTTTAGCAATGTGCTGAATGCTCCAAGTAACAAGAGTGTGAAGAGCATTCAGAACATTAACTTAACACTTAACTCCTGTTTCTTCTTTGTCCGGTTCCATGCTTTCCCAATTTGTGTAATGTCTCAGCATGTTCTATGCTGGAATGTTGCACCAATTCATAACCCTGCTGGAAGCTGGCTTTTGAGGTGAATTAAGTGCTATAGGGTTTGCTTTTCCCAGTAATGCATAGTTTGACCTTTCCAAATAATATTTTGAACACTAAGGAACATTAAAAATTTGAACTGGGCTCTCAGCATATTTTGGAGCTACATTCTGGACCAGAATCTGCTCTCTGTTCCTTCATTGATTTCAGCAGAGATGCTTCAGATTTACAGTCAGTATAAGGAGCTGAGAATCTGACCTAGTGTATCAGCACACCCAGGAAAAGGAAACATCTGGATCCAAATCTGTACAAGTATCTTGAAGAACCATTTTAGAGTGCACTTGAAACTAAGTAAACACTGACAATAGCAGTCACCCCAACCTCCGCATAAAGGCTCTGAGTGTTTTTCCAATGAATTTGTCATAAATAAGAATCTCAAAGCATTGTCATGAGTACAGTCTGTATGTGTTAATGTGTAAAATGGTCATGCTGTAGGCTAAGAAGTTTACAGAGTAGACTGTGATATATATGTTATGAAATGAGAAGCTAATGAGTACAGCCCTGGTAAAATGTACCATTCACTCAGTATGTTTTCATAACACTTATGCAGAAAAGCACATGAGAATTGGCGTGCTTTGAACTTGTGTGGAGGCAGACTGCTGTCATGACTGAATGCAAATGAATGTCAAGTAGTAATAAAACCCAATAAATTATTACTTTTATTTTATGTACATAAATAAAAGAGCACCTATCCTATGAGCTAGACATCCTCGACATCTTCCAAACCACAAAACAATAACAGATCAAGCAGCATAACTTCACCCTGATTGGCAAAATTAAATCAACCAAAATACCCCACCCTAGCCTCAGGAATACCAAACCTCCTCCAACTCTCTTTTGCAAAAGCCAGAACAAATAGATTGACTTTGCACTGTGCCCTGAAGATCAACAGAATCAAGTTATTTCAGACTCATACGGGAGTGAGTTCCAAAGTTGAGGGGCCTTTCTAGACAAAATGCTGCCCAGGACACCCTCCATTTTAAATTGAGGGTGTTTAAGGTCCTCTGACCTTAACTGTGGCAGTGTCACACAGGGAGAGAAGAGATCTCTCAGATATACGGGTGCTAACCCACTAGTACCTTATAAATTGAAACTAGGGATGATCAAAATTTTTCTACCAAAATTGTTTTTGACAAAAATTTGGCTTTTGAAGAAACAAAATTTTCCACTGAAAGTTTCTACTTTCTATGGAAAACTTTGCCTTTTCATCAAAAAACCAAAATCTTCAGTTCTTCAATCAAAACTTTTCTGTTTTTGTTTTTTTGATGAAAAGTTGAAATTTTCAATGGAGATAGACACTTCTGTTATGAGACAGGGAGAATACAGACTTGTAATCTGTTTCCTACCATTCATTCTTTTATATACTTTTAGATATCTTTATTTGCCCCTAGAGCAGGGGTTCTCAAACTGGGTGTCTGGACCTCTCAGGGGGTCGCAAGGTTATTACATGGGAGGTCGTTAGCTGTCAGCCTCCATTCCAAACCCTGCTTTGCATCCAGTATTTATAATGGTGTTAAATATATTAAAAAGTGTTTTTAATTTATGAGGGGGGTCGAACTCAGAGGCTTTCTATGTGAAAGGGGTCACTAGTACAAAAGTTTGAGAACTACTGCTCTAGAGGTCCCTTCCAGCCCTACATTTCTATGATTTCATTATCAAGTCATAGCTCATCATCACCTTAACTACTTGATTAATAAGTTGTACCACTTCCCCTCTTCTCCTCCCTCACTTTGCCCTTGATCTGTCTGCATTTTTTTCAGGTTGTGGGCTCTTTAGGGCAGGAGCTGTGCCTTTCTATTTTTTCTAGTGGAAAGGAATAATAATTATATTAATCCTAAATGGAAACACATGTTTTTGAGAAACAAAGGTGCCATGGTGTGTTCTAGCAGAAGGGCAGTTATGGTAATTATATGTTGAACATAAGAACAGCCAGAGTGGGTCAGACCAAAGGTCCATCTAGCTGAGAATCCTGTTGTCCCATAGTGGCCGATGCCAGGTGCTTCACAGGGAATGAACAGAACAGGTAATAATCAAGTGATCCATCCCCTGTCGCTCATTACCAGCTTCTGGCAAACAGAGTCTAGGGACATTTTAGAGCATAGTTTTGCATCCCTGCCTATCCTGGCTAATAGCCATTGATGGACCTATCCATGAATTTATCTAGTTCTTTTTTGAACTCTATTATAGTTTTGTCCTTCACAACATCCTCTGGCAAAGAGTTCCACAGGTTGACTATGCATTCTGTGAAGAAATACTTCCTTTTATTTGTTTTAAACCTGATGCCTATTAATTCCATTTAGTGACCTCTAGTTCTTCTGTTCTGAGAAGGAGTAAATAGCACTTCCTTATCTACTTTCTCCACATCAGTCATGATTTTATAGACCTCTGTCATATCCCCTCTTTGTCGTCTGTTTTCCAAGCTGAAAAGTCTCAGTCTGATTAATCTCTCCTCATATGGAAGCTGTTCCATATCCCTAATCATTTTTGTTGCCCATTTCTGTATCTTTTCCAATTCCAATATATCTTTTTGGAGGTGGGGCAACCAGATCTGCATGCAGTATTCAAGATGTGGGCATACCATGGATTTATATAGAGGCAATATGGTATTTTTCTGTCTTCTTATCTATCCCTTTCCAAACATTCTGTTAGTTTTTTTGACTGTTTCTTCACATTGAGTGGATGTTTTCGGAGATCTATCCACAGAAGAAGAAAGGCAGTTTAGATGCAGAGAAAGTTTCTTGCTAGCTGTCATCAATGAGTGCCAAGCTTATTCCCCAAAGCATGCATTATAACTCATTTATGATATTTCAGTACCAAATCCATAGGCACCAACTCCTTGGGTACTCCAGGGCTGGAGCACCCACAGGGAAAAAATGGTGGGTGTCGAGCACCCACTGGTAGCCCCCCTATTAGCCCCCCTCCATCCCAGCACCTCCCGCCTGCTGGTGGGCCGTACAAATCAACGACTCCCCATCCCTACCAGTGCCTCCCACTCATCGCGATCAGCTGTTTCGTGGCACGCAGAAGGCTCTGAGGGGGAAGAGGGAAGAACAAGGACACGGTGTTCTCAGAGTAGGGGCGGAAGAGGTGGGGAGTGGGTGGGGACTTGGGGGAATGGGTGAGTGAGGGCAGGGCCTGGGGCAGAGCCGGGGGGTCAACCCTCCCCACCCCCCGGCACATTGGAAAGTTGACACCTGTGACCAAATTGGGATCAATGCTCTTTTGTGCTAGGTAATGTGCAAAAAATATGAAGATATGACCCCAGTCAGAAAATAATACAAGGAGATTCAAAGATTTTTATGGTCAGAAGGGCAATGATGATCTTGTCTAATCTTCTCTATAAAACAGGCCATAGAATATCACCCAGTAATTCCTGCATCAAGTGCAATAACTTGTGAACTACACCATCCAGTCTTCATTTAAATATTTCAAGTGATAGAGAATCCATCACACCCCTGTTTAAGCTGTTCTATTTGTTACAAATGTGTCCCTTGTTTCCAGTATGAGATAGCTGAGATAACTGTAATGGTTTTTGTTCATCTTGTTAAAGTTTAAAATGAACTTAACCTATTAAAATTGCCTGTGATGAAAGCCATTTTAAAGGTCTACAAATGCATATTTTAAAACCAAAAATTATTAATCTTCCTTAGGCCACCTATCCCTCATTCAGATTTATATCCTTCATCCTTGTATTCAGCCCCAAATTTTCTAAAAAATCTTATCATTTTAAAAGTCTCCATATATCCCCTCCCCCCCAGCTGCAGATTCATACCTCTGAAAACTATTCTGAGATATAATTGAAATACAAATAATCTTTCCCCTTTGTCCTTTCTTTGCATTCCTCAGGATGGGAGGCCTCAGGACATAGAAATAATTTCAAAGATTGACTTCTTCCTTTGATTTGTCATAGATAAATTGCTGCTCCTTTGTACCAATTTTTTTGAAGTGGTTTGGGCCAGGACCAGACTTGAGTGCTAACTGTGTGGCTTTCACACTATCATGTATGCCTAAAGCAATCAGGAAACCATGACTGGGAAAGGAAATGGGGAAATGAAAGAGGTTACATCTTGGTTTCTTGAGTGCCTGCTGGGACTACTTCATCAGAATTTGAATTTGTAGTATGAAGCTAAGGAAAGGTCTGATTTAAACATTGGAGGCTACAGCTACTCTACACATCTAAATCCATAGTTAAACACGGAGGTAGTGTGTGGCTTTCCCATGGAGCCCAACTGCCATGAGATGCTGGCTTGGCACTTCTGGCTCCGCTGCTGCTCCTCAGCCCAGAGTAGGGTTGGCAACTTTCTAATTGCACAAAACCGAATACCCCTGCCCTGCCGCTGCCCCGCCCCCCTCCCCAAGACCCCACTCCTGCCCCGCCCCTGCTTGCTCCCTTCCTCCCTCCCTCTGTTGCTTGCTCTCCCCCATCCTCACTCACCTTCACCAGGCTGGGGCAGGGGTTGGGGTGGTGTGTGGGGGGGTGAGGATTCTGTCTGGGGGTCCAGGCTCTGGGGTGGGGCTGGGGATGAGGGGATTGAAGTGCAAGAGGGGGTTGGGGCAGGGTGTTGGGGGGTGCAGGCTCCAGGAGGGAGTTTGGGTGTGGGAGGGGTGGAGCAGAGGGTTGGGGTGAAGGAGAGGGTTTGGGCTGCGGGGTCCCAGCGGTGCTTACTGTGGCTCCCAGGAAGCAGCCACCAAGTCCCTCCAGCCCCTAGATTCATGGGCAGCCAGGGAGACACCGTAGGCACCATCCCCCCAGTTCCCATTGGTCGTGGTTCCTGGCCAATGGGAGCTGCGGAGCCAGCCTTTGGGGTAGGAGCAGCGCATGGAGCCTCCCTGGCTACCCATGCGTCTAGGGGCTGCACAGACCTGGTGGCCACTTCCAGGAGCTGTGTGGACCCAGAGCAGGCAGGGAGCCTGCGTTAGCCCCGGGACCCCGCTGCTCCGCCGAACGGACTTTTAATGGCCTGGTTGGCAGTGCCGACCAGAGCTGCCACGGTTCCTTTTCAACCTCCGCCCCCGTGCAAACTTTAAGTTGTGCTCCCAACCCCCACCATCAAGAGTTATGGTCATTTCTGGTTAAGCACCTTAAAAATGACTTGATTTTCAGAAGTGTTGAGCACCTGCAGTCCTACTGAATTCAGTGGGAGTTGCAGTCACTTCAGGCCTCACAGAATCAGGCCATAAGTATCCTAAGGAGTGTGCCACAGAGAAGGCTACTTGCTACAATATTACTGAATCTTACAACTAGTTGGTAGATATCACTGATTTTGGTTTTTAGTTAATTTAGAGAAATAATCACATTTTATTTATAGTAGAGTATGTCAGATTAACTGAAATTATTGTGGGGATTTATATCAAGGCCTGGGGGATCTTGGAACAAGTAATAAACTGGGCTGAAATAAAAGATGAAAAAGAGGAAACCAGACAGAGCAGAAAGTAAGATACAGGAAGGCAGAAGAAAAAATCAATGTAACTCAAAAAGCAGCTGTGGAAACATCATATAAATTGCTTTTTTGAAGAGTGATTTTATTTAACTGCTAAACATAGGACTAAAAGCATGGATTTTCAGCTCCTTTCGCAACATCTCGAACCAAGCTTGACTACTGAGGGTTAGGTTTCATGTACTAATGTCTTGTAAGCCCTGCACTAAGCTGCCTTGTTTTATGATGTGACTTGTGTCAAATGATTCTTAGTAGCTATTTCAAGACATAAGTATCTCAGATTAGGAGAAGGAATCAACAAACATTAATTTAATTAGATACACTTAAATCAGGTTTAATTACAAGGAAAAAATAATAAACAGGAAAACTGAGCACGGCAAAAAAATATTTACCCATTCCTGTCATAGAAACAGATGTGAAAATCACCTGCTATTGCAAGAATCAATGATGTATTTGATTAATTTGATTACAACACTGTGATGTCAACCCCCAAGGGTATGTAAACTTCTTTCATGATGAATTAGCCTCACACACATTACACAATCTAATTGAGTTATTGGCATGTTTATTGATACAAGTATCAAATGGTTTTGTCTATACTAATTGGCTGGTCCAAGCATTCCTAACCTATCTGTTTCCCTAAGCATAAATCAGGCCCAATTTATCTCATATTTAACCTTCACGTTTTCTGATAAAAGTGACAGGCAACGTGACATTTACAATAATACACAGATGGCAACAATATGATTTCAATGTTTTTATTGAATTCTCAAATAGAAAGGCCACTAATACAAAGAGCCCACAATATGCCAAAGTAGATTATATAATTCTCCCAGATGCAGAGGAACTGTGCAAGACCCTCCTCTTCATTTAGCCCCATAGTGGAGCAGAGAAGGGGTAGACAGGTGGAATGGTCACACAGAGAACCCTTCCTTATACCACACCCAGTGCCAAGGATGTTCCAGAGATTTTGGTGAAAAGGAGCCAGTTGGGGCTAGGCTGGGGGTGGGGCAACGGGAACTATTTTTATATTAATCCAGTGGGCCAAAATCTCCTTCCTAGTGTTGCAGACAGGCAGTGGTTGCTTTTCAATCTCATAGGCTGGAGTAGCAGCCACATGAGGGCTGTACCGCTGCCCCATAGCCTGCCCCACGGAAAGGAAAGGTATGTTCTATTCATCAGTTAGCTCCCGGCACTAAGCCCAATTGCTAGAGCTCTGTGCTGGGTGGCTGAATTTCACCCATAGGGAAAGTTTGCTTTTCAGAAAGAGCTGACAATGTTAATATGTGATAAAATTCCAGCATCTGTTTGCTGGTGTCACTGAAATAACTTAAAATTGCTATAAAATATAACATGCCTGGCTAATTATTTGGTGTCAGTTTTGGTTTAAAATACTGTCAATTATATTTAGAATTTCAGTGAAACTAATCCATTTCAGAATAGCACTTGGGCCCTGAGTCTGCTCCCACTAAAGTTGAAAGGGAGGAGTGGGGTATGAATTTCCAAAAAAAAAAAAAAAAATCCCTTTGATAATGGTGGAAGGTAAACACTTCATACAGTACACTTATTGATTTACTGATTACATATACCTTTTTACTTAATTCATACATGGAAGATCATGGGACTTATGCTTTGAGAAGAACAGCAGGTTTGAGCCTTGTAGTGTGCACAGGAACCTAGCTATGTAGGTGCATTGCAAACCTGTATTGATTAGAGAGATGCTTCTATCTTCTAATTACTCAGTGGATAGTATATATCATCCAATGTTCCCAGGCGTGCTTGCAGTTTGTCAAGGTCAAATGAGCAAACACAGCTGCATTGTTTAGCCAAAAAGAATATTTACTCAATAAGAAAGAGTGCTGAGCTGCATGACATACTGAACAATTGAGGGATATAATGAATTCCATATTTTACATTTGAAGACTGGATTCACCAGCATTCTTGTTTTATGATTGGAATAATGTCATTGCTTTAAATGGAGTTACACCAGTGTAAAACTGGAGTAATATTGTGGTGAGTTAGGTCCTTTGTTTTCAGGATGCACGTAGTGTATTACAATTGGTCTTAATTATGATCTGTCTGATAATTTACATATTTACACTAATTATAACTCATACAGTTACATAGTTCATCATATTTAATTTCCCTCCGTGCTGTAAAAATGGCAACAGTCATAAATGTTTCCATAAGAACAACAGAGTGCTTATGTATCTCTATGTGCATTACACATATATATGAAAATATTGCATTATTTTTTCAGGTATATTACTGTTATATTTTCCTAATGCTTTTCAAATAATGAAACATTAGTTCATTCTCAAGAGTCCATAACAATATTTTTATAATACCTGTTTCTAGCCAGGAAAATTGTTCTTTGTTTCTTTGACTTTTCTAAAAGAAATGAAGGTACAAAGCCATGTATTATAGCCAGAATTCTAAACAGCTTCAATTTCTGAGCTTAAAATTACCGTTAAGACAATTAATCCATTTATATTTCAAACACTTAAAATGAGCAAGATTTAGATTTACAATTGGCACTATGACAGAGCTGTAATTTGCATCTCTATGGACCCCATTGCCTAGGCCCTATCACATCTGACAATACAGCAGTAATGTAGAGCAGTGGTCTCCAAAGTGGGGTGTGCAAAAGGAGCTTTGGGAGTGCACTGCAGGAGGACTGCTTTTTTTGCTTTCTCAGTTTGGGCGGGAGTCCGAGTGGCTTTTTTTTTGCTTTGGCAAAAATGGTAGAGCCAGTGCAGCAAGGGGTGCGTGCTCAAAAACTTTTTACTGATAGGGGTATGTGATCAAAAAGGTTTGGAGACCACTGATGTAGAGGACTGGAGAATGCTATTACAGCAGCATACCCCAGAGACAGACAGACAGTTGTAAGTGGTGTTTAGCATCCAAGTTTATGTATTTAACAGATTTCCCCAGATTATAAAGTAAAGGAAACTATTCATTTGCTGAAAAGAAAATGCAATTAAACAATCTTTTCCATTAGGGCCAGACTCTACCCTAACTCTTCCTCCATGCTTCTCTATTGGGGTTGCACAGGATGTAGGACAGGACAGGGGGGGTGGGGATCTGCCACAGGGCTTGGGGAGGGGGGAGGGCGCAAGGTGGAAGTTTCGCCTAGGGCGTGAAACATCCTTGCACCGGCCCTGGCTGTATGTTCCCGGGACCTTGGGTCTTGGTGAAAGGGAATAACTGGGGCTGCAAGCTTGGGACTTCTCCCACAAAGGCACTGATTCTGCATGAGATGGAGAGCATTCTATACCTGGTAAAGGACTGTAACAAATTACTTCCCCTCCCCCCCAGAAACAAAGGGGTAGTAGGTAATAAACGTGGTGGAATAGCAATCATGACTGGAATACAGATATTAAAGGGCATGCACAGTTTAGAACAGATAGAGATACCGGTAAAGGTAGTGGGCATCAGTGTACACCAATGATACAGTAGACTGAAGAAATATGAAGTGATAGCATGGATAAAACAGAAATGGTTTGAGTCAAAAGCATTTTGGGGAAAGATTGTAAAAGAGGATCAATTGGGTAGTGTTAAAGGTCTACTATGAACTCCCCGGGTCAGATTTGCATATAGATACAGATCGCTTTAATATTATTAAAGAGATAAACACTATGGGAATTATCACTTTGGGAGATTTCAACTCTTTAACTTCCCACATATTAACTGGATAATCAATATTACTAATAATGGTGGGGTCCAGTTATGCCCGGATGTGCTAGCTGATAGATTTCTTCACCAAATAGCATGGAATGAATTGATTCAGTTTAAATCAAATAATAAAGGGATAATCAAAAACAGGTCAATAAGTAAGGTTTTCAATTTCAAAAGGGCAGACTTTGAGAAATTAAACCAACTATGGTAATTAGTGAAGTCAGCTGGACTGAAGAGCTCCATGACTTAAACAGTACTTGGAATCTGTATCCTAAGCAAAGGGAAAAAAACTTGTAGGGAAGGGCTCCAGACCTAACTGATGAACAAGCACCTCAAAAAGGATATTAGGAACAAGCAGAGAGCCTATAAGGAATGGAAGAAGGGATTGATTAGCAAGGGAAACTCTGTCTTGGAGGTCAGAAGGTGTTGGGATAAAGTGAGAATTGCCAAAAAGACAAGCTGAGTTAGACCTTACAAAAGAAATTAAAATAAATAGAAAAAGGTTCTTTAGCTATAGAAATAAAAAAAAGAACAAGAGAAATGGGGCTGCTATGCAGCAAGGATGTGATAGAGATTGAGGGTAATCTAGGTATGGTCCTAAAATGAAATGAATCCTCAGTTTTCAGTAAGGCTGATAATGTAGAACCTAGGAGAAAAGGCAGGATGACTAATGGAAATGAATGTACAGAAATGGAAATTACCACTTCTGAAGAGAAAGAAAAATTTGAAGTACTTCATTCACTCAAGTCAGGGTCCTGGATAATCTCCATCCCAGAATACTGAGAGAACTGGCACATGAAACTGCAAGTCTCATAGCAAGGATTTTTAATAAATATATCAACTCGAGGTGATATTTAATAGAATAGCAAATGTAGTACCAATATTTAAGCAAGGAGAAAAAAGTGATGTAGGCAACACAGACCCAGTTAGTCCAACCTCACTATACAAAGCTTAAGGACAAATTTTGAAGGAAAGAATAATTTCAGACATGGAGGCAAACAGAAAATGGGATAAAATGCAATATGGGTTTACCAAAGGTAGATCTTGCCAAATTAATCAGATATCTTTCATTGATAACTGATTTTTTTGATAAGGAAAATGCAGTAGAGCTATCTGGACTTCAGTAAAGCATTTGATATAGTACCACATGGGAAAGTATTAGTTACACTGGAGAGGATGAAGATTCATACAAGAATTATATGAAGGGTAATGCACTGGCTAAAGGGGAGATGACAATGGGTTGTGCTCAAAGGAGAACTATTGGGCTGGAGATAGGTTACTAGTGGAGTTCCTTGAGAACTGGTTTGGAACCAATCTGTTTTAATATTTCCAGCAATGACCTTGACAGAAAAAGCAAGTGTATTTTTGTAACAGGGTGTGGTGAGTCAGCAGTTGACTCAGCACCTAGACATTCAAATCCCCACCAGTATAGATTAATTGGGACCTGACTGAAAGACAGGCATCTGGCAGAGGGTGACAATTAACTGAGTAGCGATACAGCTGAGGGGCTAATTTGGAGGAAGTAATCCCAGCGACTGGAAGTATATAAGAAGACAGGAAGAAAGTGCTAGGGAGGAGAGTACGGAGCCTGGAGGAAGGCAGGAGTAGGCAGGACTGATGATGGTGGTGGTGGTGGCTGCTGATACTGTACCCTTCCCCAGAAGTAAGTTGGGGAAACTGGCTACTTACCATAAATAGTATGTAAATAATGCTCCAGGCTGTGGCCTCTTAAAAGGGTATAATAAAGGACAATGGTGGTTAAGAACACCAGGAGTTGTGGTGGTCAGTTACTCAGGCTGGAAAAGATTCTCAGGGCACCTCATGTGACAGTGCTAATGAAATTTGCTGATGATGTAAAGCTGGGAGGTATCATCACTGCAGAGGAGGATCAGAATATTATTCAGGAAGAATTTGATAGCCTGGACTGGAATAACACAAAAGTAATGAACATTCATTGTACAAAATGCAAGTGTCCCAGGATGACCCTGGCCTGTTCAGAGAGAGGAGGCCAGTGCATCTATGACTTGACCCCCCAGTTAGGCTTGAGAGGGCAACTGGGTCCTAGAGGGAAAGAGCCCTGGAGAGTCAGAGTCTGAGAGGAGTCAGACACAAGGAGGTGCAAGTAAGAGCTGCCTAAGACTCAGAGAGAGAGAGAGAGGCGCGGCAAGAAAGAGATGGCAGGAGGTGGCTTGGGCGAGTGGTTTTGGAGATGCAGTAGAGAGAGCTGAGTTCAGATGAGAGCTGTAACAGGATTGTGGTAAAAAACTAACCAAAGCTAGGGAGCCCTGACAACCAGAAGGCTCAGGTAGTGGCTTCTAGGAAAATAGGAAAGAGCCAGCTTGCTTAAGGGAAGCTGAGGCCAGAAGCCAAGAGGTTTTTTGTGGGAGGGTGGATTCTGGGCAATGGTAGGACTCACAGGCAGGGAAGTATAGAAAACTGCAGGAGGTGGAGCCCTCTGGGCAGAGACCTGAGTGAACGGTTACGGGAATATGGTCATTGTTGGGCAATTTCTTTAAAATAAGTACCGAATATGTAACCACAACCTGGTCTACATTACAAAGTTAGATCGATGTAAGCTGCCTTGTGTCGACCAAGTTGTGCATGAGTCTACACTTAAATTTGTCTCCCACTGATATAAGTGCCCTGTTACAGCAACAAAGTAATACCATCTGCCTGAATGGCATTGAGCCAGGTCAATGTACTGAGGTCAATGCAGTGTGAGTGTAGACACTGTGTTATCTATGTCAACCCTAACAGCCCTCCAGCAGCTGTCCCACAATGCCCAACACTGATTGCTCTGGACACAGTTGTGAATTCCACTTCCCAGGGGTCTCCCTACCCCCTCTTAAAAACTCTGCAAATTATTGAAATGCCTTTTCCTTATTGCCCAGATTGGCAAGCATGCCTAGCAGCTCTCCATTGTTGTGGGCACTGTCCAGCTGACCATGCCAGCTACGTGTGCCAGACACACTCCAACCTGGAGTAGACAGAAGATGTTGGCTCTCCTGGACCAGTGGGAAGAGGAGGCTGTACAGGCACAGCTATGGACCAGCCATAGAAATGTGGACATCTGTGAGCAGATTGCATGGGGGATGCAAGAGAAGGGGAATGACAGGGACCAGTGCCGTGTGAAAGTGAAGTTACTGTGGCAGGCATACCAGAAACCCAGGGAGGCCAATAGTTGAGCCGAGCCGCAAACTTGCCACTTTTACAAACAGCTGCATGCCATACTTGGCGGAGATGCCACCAACATCCCACATGTTTACTTCCAAGGAGTCCAAGACACAGACCCCTGCTGTGAACAGTAAGGATAAGGAGGAGGAGGAGGAAGAGGAGGAGGATGGGGGACATGCGACCAGGGGATCCAGCTATGCCATGAGCCAGAACCTGTTTAAGACTCCATTGCAGGCCATTGCCGTCCAATCAGTCCCAGCAGTTGAGAATGAGAAAGTCTGATACAGGAGAAGGAACCTTAGGTAAGTGTGTAATTATATTTCCCATTATAGTGATGTACTGATGGTGAACCCAACTTAGCAGGACACACAGATATTAACTTTCCATTAATTTACTCCTACTAGAAAGGTAGCAGTACAACAAAGAGAGGTAGAGTTGTCATCTGCTTTCATTCCCCTGTGGAGTTAGGGAAGGGGGATGGCAGTTTGTTTATGTACACAGGGATGTTCCTTGAATCCTCCTGAGAGATCTTGATGAAACTTTTCATGGAGGTACACTGTAATCAGCTCCCAAAGGTTTCTAGGGATGGCAGCCTTATTTTTCCTCCACAGTAGGACACTTTCCAACACCCGTCTGTGATAACTTTAACAAGCACCATTGCAGCATTCGGTCCTGTGCAGCTTCAGGATGCCAGCAGCAGCTGTGCTCTCGCTGCCTTTGTGAGTGAGATCAACTAAAATCACCACCCCTATGGAAAATGGAGTCAGCATTCAGTGTCGTTGCATTCTATTCATAGTTCCATGCAACTGAACAATTTCCCTTGTCCCCCATATTCACCATGGCTTGTGCTGTGAGTGGTACCATGCATAAGCACTCCAAAGCAGGAGTGTCAATAAGCATGTCTTGTATAAAACTTTAGGGGAACCAAGGGAAGGGAGTTCTGAACCTTAACTTTCACTTTCTGTTGTCCCTAAACTGACTAAACTAAATGGAATCTGTGTGTGTTTTATCTGCAGCTGCTGCTGTTGCAGCCTTGAGAGGTTCATAGAATCATAGAATATCAGGGTTGGAAGGGACCTCAGGAGGTCATTAGTCCAACCCCCTGCTCAAAGCTGGACCATCCCCAACTAAATCATATCAGCCAGGGCTTTGTCAAGCCTGACCTTAGAAACTTCTAAGGAAGGAGATTCCACCACCTCCCTAGGTAACCCTTTCCAGTGCTTCACCACCCTTCTAGTGACAAAGCTTTTCCTAATATCCAACCTAAACCTCCCCCACTGCAACTTGAGACCACTGCTCCTTGTTCTGTTATCTGCTACCACTTAGAACAGTCTAGATCCATCCTCTTTGGAGCCCCCTTTCAGGTAGTTGAAAGCAGCTATCATATCCTCCCTCATTCTTCTCTTCTGCAGACTAAACAATCCCAGTGCCCTCAGCCTCTCCTCATAAGTCATGTGCTCCAGACCCCTAATCATTTTTGTTGCCCTCCGCTGGACTCTCTCCAATTTTTCCACATCCTTCTTGTAGTGTGAGGCCCAAAACTGAACACAGTACTCCAGATGAGACCTCACCAATGTCGAATAGAGGGGAATGATCACGTCCCTTGATCTGCTGGCAATGCCCCTACTTATACAGCCCAAAATGCCATTAGCCTTCTTGGCAATGACACTGTTGACAAATATCCAGCTTCTCGTCCACTGTAACCCCTAAGTCCTTTTCTGCAGAACTGCTGCCTAGCCATTCAGTCCCTAGTCTGTAGCAGTGCATGGGATTCTTCCGTCCTAAGTGCAGGACTCTGCACTTGTCCTTGTTGAACCTCATCAGGTTTCTTTTGGCCCAATCCTCTAATTTATCTAGGTCCCTCTGTATCCTATCCCTACCCTCCAGTGTATCTACCACTGCTCCCAGTTTAGTGTCATCTGCAAACTTGCTGATGGTGCAGTCCATGCCATCCTCCAGATCATTAATGGTGCTAGTTTCCAGGCAGATTCTCTTAGGCCTTGTTTTGGATGTGGCCCCTTAAGTGTTTCTTATGACTATGTTAAGTGAAAGGCATATTCACAATCAATTTGAACAAGGTTTTAACTCAACCCATAACAAGGTTCCACCCCAGCTCATAACAATAATTTCTCTTAATTACAGAGGGAAAACTGAACAATCATATCAAAGTTTTCTTAACTTATATCAGAGTGTTCTATTTAAAAAGACACCCCATGTCTATTGGATTGACATTTGAGAAAATGTGCATGTTAAAAATTAATGCAACTTTTGAATGACTTCCTTTAGAGAGAAATGTACATACAAATGGATACAGGGGATAAAATGCTGTGGAGCCTTGTCCTGGGCAGATGAAATGTATCTCTGGGGATTCTGACTCTTTACTTTGGGACTACTTGTAATAGTGAACTGAACTGCTTAATGTATTACTTCTGTCACTAACTGCATGAAGGACTCTGATCACCGTGGTCCACCGGTTTGCATTCCTCACACATCCTTGCCCAGAGCAGGATCTTGGGTTGCAGGATTAGGCTCATGGAGTTTATGTTGAATGGTTTTTGTTACTTAACTAGCAGAGCTGCTAGCCTTTCGGTTCTAAGCAAGCTCTACAGCTGCGGTGTTCATTAATGAGGATTCTCACCCAGTAATGCATGATACAGCTAATGTACAAATCCATCAGGAGCAAGAGGGGGACAAGAAAAAGAAAATTAGGGAGCGACTTCACGAAAACAAAATTAATAGAGGCTTCTCGTGTTTGCAAGGAATTGAAATATCCAGTATTCTATGGTTTGCAGGATCAGGCATAAAATGTATTGGAAAAAATCAGGTAATTTAATTGCCTGGGAATGTCTGTGTCTCAACATAGAGTGCTAACAGCTCTATACCTCAGGTTGGCCCAACTTATACCATTCCCAATCTTCTGCCCCCTTAGGACATGATTAGGAATGGTTCCTGTGCAGTTGTGTAGGAGAAGCAGCACAGAAGGAAATCATTCCCCATCTCTTTGTGAATCTGTACATGGGCCTCCCACAACAGCAGTCCCTGTGCTCTGAGGATCAGAGACTATTTGCTCCTGGAGCAGGGAGCAAGTGGAGAGGGTGGGAGGGTGAAGGAGGCGAGTTTGTGGCCTCCTCTACATGTGGATCAGGGCAGGTGCATCACTGGGCACAATCTATCCTATCCTAATGGAGGGAGCAGAATGCACAATTCACATAGAGCTGCCCCAGGAGAGACCGTGCCTGCCTGAGTCATGATCTCTCCAGAACTCCTCCTAGGGCAGAGCTGCTCTATGTCATTTTGTTTGCAGACTGTGGCATAAATATCACCATCTAGCCTTCATTTTTTATTCTCCGAGTATGGAAATGATTGCTGTGAACATAAGAATGGCTATATTGGCTCAGATCAATGGGCTATACTGACCCAGTATCCAGTCTTCCAACAGCGGCTGGTGCCAGATGCTTCAGAGGTAGTGAACAGAATAGGGCACTTTATTGAATGATCCACCCAGTTGTCCAGTCCCAATTTCTGGCAGTCAGAGGGTTAGGAAAACCCAGAGCATGGGGTCACATCCCTGACCATCCTGGTTAATAGCCATTGATGGACTTATCCTCCATGAACTTATCTCATTCCTTTTTGAACCCAGTTATATTTTTGTCCTTCACAATAAGAAGATGAGAAAGTGGCAAGATGGAGAAAGTTCCTCAAAAGCATTTTATGGCAGTAGCATTAATGGATTTTGAAGCATACTAGCTTTATGGGACCCTTCATTGATAGTACAGAGAGTAACAGAATAAGGGGGTTATGTTGGGGCACTTTGTTTGGCATCATACTATGGGCCAGATCGCTAAAAGGATAAAGCCTTCAAAGCAATTTAAATAGCTGGTAAATAATATCATCCCCTTTTTACACACTGAAAACTGAGTTGCAGAGAGTGACTTGCCCAAGATTGCAGAGCAAATCACAGGCAGATTCAGATCCCCTGACATCTACCCACTGGCTACACTCTGTCCCCAAAGTAGTGACACACTGTTTCATATTATCACTTTAATTTTTTCCACATCCCTTCAAATGTAAACTTTACAAATCTGTTACATTTTACTGCCCACCCCCCAATGACAAGGCATTTTTAACACCTCCCTACACTATTCAGGGGAACTTAAGAGCAATAGTCTTCTAATATCTATCCCTTAGTTTAGAAATTACTTTCTGTCATACTTTCAGTCGCTGTCACTTTCCAATTATGTTGGCAGTGATTTTAGTTTGTACTCTCTCTCTTGTCACTGGATGAGAAAAAGAACAAAAATAACTAAAAAGTGAGACAGAATTAAATAGATACCTTTAAAATTATTATTAAAATAAAACATTATTTTATAGAAAAATGGTATAGGCTTTTAAGGAAAGATATGGGGACGGTTCATTTTCCAGAGTGAAAAGGCTTCTGAAAGAATTTGCCATTGCTCTGTTTAGTGTTTAAGCTTTACTTATGACTGAAACGTGGAACTAAGATAGATAAATGGAGACCAATTTGCAAAAAGTAACAACCTTGTTTTTGTAAGAAATTGCCTAACTAACACTGACTGACATTGAGGGACAGTGGAATAGTTCATATTTCATTAAAAATATATATATATATATAAATGTCTCCAACAATGTCAGTGGAATCTTTAGTGGAAAATAGGGGGGAAAACAAGTACCTGGCCAACTGTGCGATTTTGCATGGGCTGTAGTGGGGTGGGGTTCCTCCTGATATCCTACAATAATAAGAAGCAGATATTTGGGTGCATGGAATATTCTGCACAATAAACAAATAATGCGAGCAACCTGGTGTATGATTATACTCTCCAGTCAATAGCTTCATAGCTTGTTCTGCTTGCTTCTCATGAAAGTTTATGTTAACGCAAAATTACAATGCCATTAGCAAAGTTGTTTACTTGGGCAGATCAATCTATGTAAAAGCTAGCAGATCATAAATATTTTAAATATTGTTCATTCTCTGTTTATTTTCCTTTTCAGTGACTGTTTTTATTGCATTTTTCACCTGGTATCAAATATAAATGTACAGTGGCTGCTGTTAAAAGATCTACTTCTCCCACAGTTATCATACAGTTCTGGACATAAGGAGATCACTGTGGAATCTCAGATATTGCTGTTGGCAAAAGCTGACTTTTTTATGGAGAACTGTATTATTTTTCAATTGGCCAAGAATATGACCCTAAATATAATTCCTACCAACATTTCAGTTTCAGCTTAAGAGGTGTAACCCCTTCAAATGAGTAGACCAAGTGACAGATGGATAAAACTTAATTTTATCCCCACCTTTGATATGCCACTTGTTGTTAGACTCCAGTCATGTATTGTGATCCACACAGGTGTCTGGCTGTGCCAAGGCAGAGCCCCAGTGAAGTCAATGGGTTAGGATTGGGGCACCACTGTATGTGTTTCTAAGGCCCCTAGCACATCAGCTAGCCACTAACTATTGAAGATTAGGAAGAAATTACTCCAGGGACATAACTGTCCATTATAGCGTTTCCTGGTCCTTTGTTGAAAGTATCTGGTACTGACCACTGTCAGAGACAGACACTTGACTAGATGGACTATTGGTCTGATGTGGTGAGTGCCTCCAGTGTTTTTGGATCAGAAGGCACAGAGTGCTATGCTGATAGTGTGGCGGGGAGAGCAGGATAGGGGATTGGGCATCGGTTTCTTACAAAGTATTGATGCTAATGTTCTAAGTCGAAATGCTGGTCCCATTGACCATTTCGTGGGGCCAGGATTGCACATTGAGTGTCCAACTAATACATGATAGAATGGGTACTGTGTGTACCTTAAGTAAAAGGCCACACTGAAGAGAGATGAGACATTCCCCAGCATCAACGAAAGGCTTTGATTTATTCTGGTGTAAATTAAGAGAAACTTCATTGAAAAGAAATTACATCAGGGTAAGAACACCTTCTGGCCTAATTATGACAAGAACATTTTGAACAGATACTGTGCTAACCCTTAAAGTGGAGTTTAATGGCCATTATAATGACTGTAGTTGCATTGCAGAGAGAGCAGCATTTAAACATATTTGATCAGGAAGTATTTAGTGGCATGATGGAATAGGAGCGGTTGATTCCAGAACGAGAGATCTTCTGATAATGGTAGTTGAACAACTAAAATAAAAAATATCATTGCTTAACATTTTAGGTAGCAATTGTATATTCTGAAAGAAGAGATGAGAGGAGTTGGAAGGAGGTGTAGAGATTCTAAGTGATAGTCCGCTTTTTCCAGTAAGAATTTCACACCTTCCCCACCCTGAGTCATTCCAAAGAGGAAGTTAAATGAAAGGAGAAAGTGTGCAGCAAGAGAAGATTTAGTTCTCATTAAATACTCTGCAGAATTTGCAAATCAGGAAGATCCAAATCCTTGCCCCATTGATGTCAATATCAAAACTCCTATTGAATTCAGTAGGGTCAGGATTTGACCCGAAATGAATAAGAAATAAGTTCTAATGTATTTATTTATTTGAGTCAGGAAGACTCATATAATTGTTTTCCCTCAAGCTGCTTTGTGATGTGAAGTCTCTGTCTCTTTCGTTCTGATAGCCCAACACCAAAAGCAGCTGTTCTGAACATTTACAGACAGAGGACGTGGTTACCCTGACAACTGGAACTGCGGACCACATGTGACCTCTCAGAACAGCTCCTCCTTATTTTATTCATTGCAATTGATTCAATATTCACTTGTTTTATTTTTAAATCTTTTTTTACTTATTAAAAAACACAGCTTTCCATTCTGATGTTGGCATTTTGAAAACAATAGATCCAGCTGTATGTTTTATTCATATAAAGGCCAAAATTTCTCTCATTACACTATTGAAATTGATTACCTAGTCTCCAGGAATGTGCACTGCTCTAGAAGTAGCTTTGGGGCAGTATTGCTCCTGAAGAACCAGCAGAGGGAGTTCACACATTGTTTTCGGTGTCACACTGACATAGTGATTTTCTTCTTAATTTCCTGGCAATGAAGGTGATGGAATTCCTTTATTTATTTTATTGGGGTTTTTAAAGCATCTATCACATTGACAGCTACATTCTACAAAGCTACCTTAATAGTAATAGTAATTAATGAATAGCTGTCACCAGAAATATGCAAGCAGTCAGACAGAAAATAAAAAATATCACCCTGACTAGAAAATAAAAATTGCTTAGAACACAAAGACTGGTCTCAACATAATCGTAAACTTTTAATGAAGGTAAAATATTTCTGGCCAAACAGTTAACATTCTTTGTTACATTTAAAATATGTTTGTTTATTTCAGAAATAACAATCAGAAATAACCAGAAATGGTAAATCAATAATATTGTTAATGCATTTCTTGCATTCCACTTTTTACTACAAGGGTTTTAAATAGACTCGTTTCAGAAATACAAGGGCCATCGTCCAATATATCACAGTATTGCTACATTTCAGGAGAGAGGCTTGGGTGAGAAACTCATGAATATTCTGCCTCAGCTAGTGCTTCAGGAGCACTCTCTCTTATAGGCTATACTAAGGACTATATTTTAAAGGTTGGGTGCAAATGATGTACCTGTAAAAATATACATGCACATATTACATCAATGAAATCCCACATTCAAGACTGAAGTGCTTTGAAATCTATTGATTTAAAAAAAGCCCTAAATACAATCTGGGTGTCATTGTTATTATTTTATTAACAATAAAATCAGGCATCTCCAGGAGCAATTTGCTTACTTTTGTGACTAACTACATGTTTGCATGTGCATTACCTGCTCTGCTAGTTTTTGCAGTGTATCAAGTGCACATGCATTTTTACTAACACAGATTGTGCCCGCATGTGAAAACTTAGTCCTAAATCTCTATGTAGCACCTGTTCTGTTCATACCAAGATTGTGTGAAGAACAAACAGCACAGAAATAAATTCTCATTGTTGCACATGACTGTTTGTGACACATAGATGTACACAGATGTGCCCAGGCATGTGCTGGCAGGAATATTATGTCCGTCTCTGATCATTTTCTTGATATTACACCAAAGGGGGTAGTGTTTGGTCTCTGCCTAAGCTAAGGGTCTAGCTGATTGTCATGGTTATTGCAAGATGTTTGTATAGGGGAAAAATTGAGTTATGTAGGATATTGTGTTCCTAATCTGTTGGTAGTGAAACCTATCACCTGAGGAGGGAGAGTCTGAGAGCTGACCCAATCAACATTAGAACAACTGAGACAGTCTACGTTTACTGTCTGGAGTACAGGCAGGCTGGAGACTACAAAGACAAAGAAACCTCAAGAGAATTTTCAGAAGAGGGATCCCCCCCGGGCTAAAAGACAATAGCCTCGGATTGTATAAGAGCAGAAGATTGGCCCTAGTAGGCATCTGATACAGGAGATGCATGGTGGATCCAGCTTTATGGACAGGAGCTGGAAGAACTAACCAGTGGGCAAGAAATACCTTATTAGACAGGAAAGTAACTTGTAGATAAGTATAGGCTATAGATTGTGTATTATATTTTTCTTTTACCTGTAACCCTATGTTTCCAAATCCTTTTACTTGCCTGTATTTTGAACCTTTATCTCCAGCTCTGTTAAATAAAATTCGCTTTGGCTTTACTATAAACCTGTGCTAAGGGGAGTGTTGAACTGAGGTGAAACCAGTGAACTGTGGTGCACTGTTTCCACGGAGGCAGCAGATTGGTGTAAATTGCAGGTGTCTAAAAGACAGGGGACTAGACACATGAATGGAACAAATTGCTTTGTCTAAACTGCTAGCCTGCATTGGGGTAGAGCAGAACGCGCAGAAAATAGAGTGGAGCACCTGTATTGTCAAGCAGCCAGTGGCTGGGGAGTGTTTCACTTGGTGGCCACAGACATGGCTCCTTCCTGCTGTGACAAGGTGCTATGATTCACCCTGCACACCTCAACTAACCACAAAAAATATCACACAACTCCCTAAATACAGGAAATAAGTTTATAAATCCTCAAATCATATACAATTGAATTGACCATTAAAAATAAGGAAAATGATAATGGATGATCTGCAATGTTCCTTTATTATAACTATTAGACTTCTGTGTAGTTTCAAACTAGGGCATTCCCATCCTAACCCATTTAGTCTAAGCCCACGGCATCTATTACTCTCTTCAATGAAGCTCTCAAGACATAACTCACCTGCTACTGCAGATGTGTTCAGTCTGTCTCTTTTTCCAGCATCATTACACGTGTGAGCCCAGCTTTGCAACGCAGTCACACTACATCCAACCATCCTCTGCTATTCCCATTCCAACTCCCCTAATAATGGCCCCATTTCCTTTCTCCTACGTCCCCTACCCCGGATGGATCTACTGCGTCTGCTCCCTTTTCATGATCCTCCTCAATAACCAGGATCTGTTTCTGTTGCCTTGTCTTCAGGCTTCTGTTGCCTTCCTCCATCAAGGCTTTGCACAAGTTCAGTGGTGTATAAGTCCCCGGGCCATCAGCTAGCCTGCGTCTAGCCTTTTAAATAGTGTAATTAGGTAGTCTTTTCCTGACTCATACTTCTAACTGTTACTACTGTTGTTCCATCCTGAGCCCTCTCAATGTGCTGCCTTTTCAAGTTCCCCTGCCTAGTCATCCACTCCATGCATCTGATGAAGTGGGCTTTAGCCCACGAAAGCTTATGCCCAAATAAATTTGTTAGTCTCTAAGGTGCCACAAGTACTCCTCGTTTTTTTTGCTAATACAGACTAACATTAAAGTATTTCATAATGTCGGGTGGGAGCAGGGCCCTCACAGGTTGAAGAGTTGCATTCCATTGGTGCCTTTCCAATTCAGAGGCATAACTCCACAGCGCACACTATATAGGATGGGGTTATCTGCTTGACTAGAATTTTCACTCTTCAGGATAAGGGGCAGTCTTTCACTATTTGTGCAGTGTTTTGCATAATGGGAACCCCGTTCTGATTATGAACCTGTGCTCTACTATAATGCAAATGATAGATAATATAATTATCCTCTGTGCCCACTTCATGTCCAATAAAAATATGTTCCTCTTAGGAAATCCAGAGAGGGCTGCTTGAAATTTCCTGGGTTGCTGTCTGAAAAACTCTCACAAGCAGTGGGCAACTGGCACCTCATATTTTAAAGAGTCCTTTCTTTGCCCCAAATTGTGTTACTGGCCTTAGTGGATGGGGGAAGCAGTAGACGTTCTATATCTTGATTTTAGTAAGGCTTTTTACATAGTTCCATGTGTCATTCTCATAAGCAAACTAGGCAAATGTGGTCTAGATCAGAGTTTCTCAATCCATTGGTCGGGACCCAAAATTGGGTCACCAGACTGTTTCAAAGGGTCGCATGGGAGCTCCTTTGGCTTCTGTCCCACAGGGCTGTCTGAGCTCACCCCCTTCTCCAGGCACTGCAACCTTTGGGGTCCCAGTGCCACTCAGGTTTGGCCCAACCATCATGAGGAAGAGAGTCTGGTAGGCCAAATTTGAGTGAGTGTCACTGCAAGCCCATGAGCCAGGTCACAACTCCACTCACACAAATTTGGTCCAGTTAGAGAAGCTGGGCCAAACCTGAGTGGTGCTGCAACCCCGGAGATTGCAACACCCAGACTTGAGAGCCAAGCTCAGTCAGACCCACAGCACAGTAGCTACAGGAACCACCCCACTATAGGTAAGTGCTGGGCAAAATCCAACCCCTGTGAGGGGCAGAACCCAACTGAAACCACCCCAGATCCTCCACCCCCTACTGGGTCACGACAGACCGTAAACATTTACAAATAGGTCCTGAGCCCAAAAAGGTTGAGAACCACTGATGTAGATGAAATTACTATAAAGTGGATGCACACCTGGTTGAAAGACAATACTCAAAGAATAGTTATCAATGGTTCACTGTCAAACTAGGATGATGTATCTAGTGGGGTCCCACCGGGGTCAGTCCTGGGTCTGGTACTAGTCAACATTTTAATTAATGACTTGGATAATGGGGTGGAGAGTATGCTTATGAAATTTGCTGATGACACTAAACTGGGAGGAGTTGCAAGGACAGAATTAAAATTCAAAATGACCTTGACAAATTGGAGAATTGGTCTGAAATCAACAAGATAAAATTCAATAAAGACAAGTGCTATACTTAGGAAAGTACTACACTTAGGAAAGAAAAAATAAATGCACAATTACAAATGGGGAATAACTGGCTACTGCTGAAAAGGATCTAGGGGTTATAATGTATCACAAATTGAATATGATGCAATTGTGAAAAAAGCTAATATCATTCTGGGGTGTCTTAACTTGAATGCCAGATGTAAGACACAGGAGGTAATTGTCCCATTCTACTCAGCACTGGCGGGACCTCAGCTGGAGTACTGTGTTCAGTTCTGGGGCCATATTTCATGAAAGATGTGGACAAATTGGAGAGAGTCAAGAGCAGATCAACCAAAATGATAAAGTATTTTAAAAGCATTAAAATATTGTGTGTGTTTCATTTTGAGAAAAGAAAACTGAGGGGAGACCTGATAAGAGTCTTCAAATATGACATAAAGAAGACTCTGATCAATTGTTCTTCATGTCCACTGGAGGTAGGATAAGAAGTAATGGGCTTAATCTGCAGCAAGGGAGATTTAGGCTAGATAATAAGCAAAACTTTCTAACTATATGGATAGATAAATTCTGGAATAGGCTTCCAAGGGAGGTTGTTGAATCCCCATCATTGGAGTTTTCTAAGAACAGTTTGGACAAACAGGTCAGGGATACTTTAGGTTTACTTGGTCCTACCTCAGCACAGGGGCTGGACTTGATGACTTCTTGAGGTCCCTTCCAGCCCTCTATAAGTTTAT
This sequence comes from Terrapene triunguis, assembly GCF_002925995.2. Lineage (NCBI taxonomy): Eukaryota > Metazoa > Chordata > Testudines > Emydidae > Terrapene > Terrapene triunguis. Next base: position 83,118,583 of record NW_020664409.1, on the reverse strand, counting down.
AAAAATGTGCATAATAATTCAGTGATGGAATCCTGCTTGTGTTATACAGAAAATAAATTATGTTCTAGTTTAGCACTGTCCTCGCATTAGATTTACAATCTGGGAAATATTCCAGTTTCGGATTTCACAATTTTTAACGTTCTAATATGGCCTTGTTGCCTCTTTGATTGCGGGAAGATTGAATGAAAACCAGTAACAGTGAGTGGTGTGAGTGTGTGTGTATGTGTGTGTGTATATATATATATATAAATAAAACAACAAATTGTATTTTGGTGGCACCCACAATATGCTAAAAACAGTGCAAATTAGTATGAAGCCAGTTTGTGCTCTGTAGATTTTACAGTCTAAGAAAATGATTGTCATATGAAGGGAAGGAGGTGAGAGGAATAAAAATAGTGGGACTACTTACAGCTTTCTAAATATAATTACGAATGTCAGCTGTCCCAGTCTAACCCCTCTACATCGCCGTCTATTTTTTTGTACGTGCCAGATTAGATGAAGAACTTAGGAGAAGGGTGTTGAGGAGCTTTATGAACCAGTTCATAGAAGCTTTCCACATATTGGGAGTGGTGTAGAAGACAGTATACATTTGGAGATGTAGACAAGTTTGCAGTTGAGGCTGGCATTGCAGCTGAAGTGGAGGGGGTAGAGTGACACAGTAACAGAAAAGTATGTGCAAGCTGGGAAGGGCAGAGTTGCGAAGGTCCTTGATGCCGAGCAAAAGAAGCTTAAATATTGAAAAAGAGCGAGCCCATAGAGAATGAGTAGGAGGGATGTCATGGTCTGAGAAGTAGTAGGCATCGTTTTAAATAATGATTCAGTGGGAAATGCAGGACATGTTGATCCCTGTCTATTTCCCTCACACTGTTAAACACTGCAGTGATCATTCTGTAACACAAATGACATTCAATGTGATGTCTGTTCCATAATATACATTTGTTGAGCCTGATTGTGCTCCAATTCAAATCACATCAAGTCTTGCTATTGACTTGAATAGGAGTGGGCCCTGAAATACAGGTGCTGTGATAATATCATTCAATCAGCAGCTTTCAGCACATAAGCAGAGTTCACTGAAATCTTATTTTATTATCTCTTTGATCTACTGTATTACTCTTGAACTCCTGGAAACCTAATATGTTGCATGTGGAAATTATACACAGCAGAGCAACTGTCACCTGTTACACACAGCTAAACATTGAAGCTTGGCTCAGAGCCGCTACATCAGCTATATGAGTTTGACAGGTCCCAGTAATATATAAATAAATTACACCTGTTATTTTAAATAGGGCTGGGTAAAGCATTAATCCTGGGTGCGAATGAGTTTAGATTCTCGAATTAATTAATTAATTACATATATTCAAACAATCGAGAGCCACACACTTTGATGCTTATGTAGTCTGAGCTGTACACCCAGGGAAGGAACAGAGTATTAAGCTGCTGCCTCTGATATGTGTAAGCAGCAGGAGGGGTGCAAAAGAGATTCCTCTGCCAGCCCCAATTTGGTGGGAGGAGATGCTGTGTAAAGAGTAAGGGGGAGGGGTAAGCTTAGATGGGTTCATGGGGTGTTAGAGACAACCTGAGCCCTGCACTCAGAGCTGCTTTGTCCTTTCCCCTCTAGTTACTCATTGGCATGTCCCCCATGCCCTTCCCACTTGAGCCCAGAGAAGTTCATACCCAGCCCCACCAGAACCCTCTTCCTCCAAAGCCCTGGCTGGGAATCACTCCCCGCTGCCCCACCCCTCCACACCTGGCCCTTCTTCCAGGGGCAATGTTTGTGGAGGTTTAACTGAGAAACCTCAAGTTCGTTACAAAGAGTCCTGCTAGCTCCCCATTTGGGTCCCTGCTTCTCCCCACACATATCAACTTTCTCCACTCCCGCTCCCTGCCTCCACTTACTCACCCCCTCTGAGTACCTAGTTCCTTCATCACCACCAGCCCTCTCTGCTCTGATTCCCTGCTTCCTTTACTCTACTCTCCCTTGGGTCCCCATTTCCCTCCCCCATTTCCAACTTCACTCCTCCCCTGCCCCCAGAGTCCCTGCTTCCCCATCAGGGCTGGCTCCAGCTTTTTTGCCGCCCCAAGTGCCGAAGAAAAAAAAAGACAAACCCGAATGAAGGACCCACCGCCGAATTGCCGCCAAAGACTGATGCACAGCGATTGAGCTGCTGCCTAAGTGCCACTGAGGAGGACGAGAGGGACTGAAGGATCCACCACCGAATTGCCGCCGTGGACCTGGCCATGCCGCCTCGCTAACAGATGGAGTGCCACCCCTTTTTATTCGCTGCCCCAGGCACCTGCTTCCTTCGCTGGTGCCTGGAGCTGGCCCTGTTCCCCATCATCACCATTCCCCTCACACACACACTTCTTTCCCCACCTCACACACACACACATCCCACCAGATCCCTATTGCTTCCCCCACTCCAGGTTCCTGCTTCCCACCCCCACTTCCCACTGGGTCTCTGCTTCCCTCACCATCAATGCTCCCCCAGTCCACTCTGGCTCCCTGCTTCCTCCTCTCTCCACATCCACTCCTCCCCCTCTAGGCCCTGCTTCTCCCAACACCACTGCCCCATCACTGTGGTACCTGCGGCTTCTCCCCACCTCCATCCACCATCCCCCTCCTAGTCCCCACTTTTCACCCCCAGTCAGCTCTCCCTCCCTGCTTGCTTCCCACCCTTAAAATCCTTCCTTTAAACCCTGGTCTACACTACAAACTTATGTCTGTATAACTACATCACTCAGAGCTATGGAAAATCCACATCCCTGAGCAATGCAATTATTCCAACCAAACTCCCAGTGTAGACACTGCTATGTCAATGGGAGGGCTTCTTCCATTGACATAACTACCACCTCTTGTGGAGATGGAGTACCTATGCTGATGGATGAAGTTCTCCTGTTGACATAGGTGATGGTGTATGTGGGATGGGGGAGACATGAAAAGCCCTGCATAGAATATTTCATCCATTGGCTCCACAGCCTAAAGCCATCCATTTCCTTAGACCTTAGTTCCTTTTGTGCCATGAACACATCAGGCAATCCAGTTCCTCCATAGATTAGTCACTCGTTAGTTGTGGTACTCCTCCCAGGTGATGCCAGTGCATTCAATATCCTCTGTCATTGTCTTCTGCCAGTTCTTCCTTGACCTTTCTTGCTTTCTCTTTCTTCCTTCATGTACCCAATTCAATGCTTGCTAGGCATGTCTCCCATCTTCCATATGGTGTATAAGTCCCAATCACCTGAGCCTTCTTTCTTTGATGATACTTCTAACATGTCCTGCTCTGTCAGCTCCCTTTCTCTCGTGTTTATTTTGTCTTTCCATGACACATGTAACATCTTCCTCAGCCATCTGTGATGGGCAGCTTCCAATCTCTTTTTGTTAGCCCCTGTCATTGGCCAAGTTTCTGCTCCATGAAGTAGTGGGATCAGTACAATCACATGCTTTAATCTGACCTTTAGTTTATTGTGGAGACCTCTGTTTGACCAGATGTTGTTCATCCTTCCAAAAGTGATGCTTGCTTTTCCTAATCTTGTATCTTTATCTAACACCTTCCAATGTCATCACACTGCCCAGGTGTCAGAACCCTTCTCCCTGTTTGATTTATTTTTCATCCACGTACATCTTAGCATTTGTTGTCCAGTTTCCTACCTTCATAATCTTGGTTATCTCTGCATTTATTGTTCAGTGCAATTTTTATGCTTCCTGTTCTACCTTTGATGTAATGGCAATTGTGACACTGCACCCCATATTCTTCATAGTAGTAGAATTATAATATGATTATGACATAATTATGATGCATTTTGTATGAGATAAGTCATGTGAGGTGTCATTGGAAAAGTTATGATTTGCTGAATATGATTATCCTATTTGAATGCATGTATCATTTTTGTATCTGAAGTTATAAATACTGACTATATATCTGTATTTCAAATGTAGTTACACCTGGGTAACTCCCACTATACAAGATGCTTTCAGTCTAGATAGCTGGTTGGGAAGGGTCTATTCAGGGCAATGAGCCATTAGGGAAAACAATAGGCCTTAGGAGATGCTTATCTTCTGCCTTGTGAGCCTTACTGAGAACACTCCAGACAGCCTGTAAGTAATGGCTGCTATGCCTCTACAAGGACATGTGACCAGGCCACATGACTCTGGACTCCACCTTGGGGTGTCAGTATTTTTCCACAAACTGGTCTGGGAACCAAGTTTTGAAACAAAGGGTTCCCACCATATGCTAAAGCTAGATAAGGCAGGGGGGAGTGACATCATCTGTGGTTCTTCATTCCCCACACAAGAAGACTCCTGGAAAACACCTGAGGAACAAAGACTGTACTGGGGAAAGTGCTGGACCCAGGCAAAAGGGATTTCTAGCCTGTGTATGAAACACCTGGGGATTCCAAGTTGCAAAGCAAGTGCAGCTTACCCCTTAAGAATCTGCAGCCTGCTTGTTTCCTCTCTTAGGGTGAGAATCTGCTAATTCATATCCAGTCTATCTAGTATATTAAGCTTAGTTTGCATTTTTGTTTATTTATTACATAATATACTTTGATCTAGCTGGTATCACTTATACTCACTTAAAATCTGTCTTTTGTAGTTAATAAATTTATTTTATGTTTTAATCTAAACCAGTAAGTTTAGAGTCAAGTTCCTGGAAATTTTAGCTCAAGGGGAAGGGGCTGTTGCATATTCCTCTCCACATTGAGGGGGAGGCAAACTAGATAATAAATTCATATTGGTTGGGGTTTGGACCAGGGCAGGATGGTACCATTCTGGGGTCCTAGGCTGGAAAGCTGGAGGTTATTTTGGCTGTAGCCTCTTTATTGTTGGTTCACATGCAATGGCTGGTCAGAGAGCCTGCATGTAACTGCAGTTGGGTGTGTCCCTACCTGTGTGTATGCTAGTGGAAGTGTAAGACCAGGAGTGTGTCTGCAGCTTGTAACAGCACAGTGTGAGAGGGAGCCCAGGCTGGTGGGTCAGAGGGCTGAGTGTAGTACCCCAGTTCCAGGTGGCACCCCGGGCGGGAACTCGTCATAGCAATAATTCTATTCCACATCATACTTAGTAAAGCAATGTTGTCAGCAAAGTCAAAGTTGGTTAACTTGTCTCTGCTAACCCATTTGACACCATGATGCCTTTTCTTGCCAACTTCATCAGCCAGTCTATTGCTAATGCAAAAAGAATTGATGATAACATACACCCTTCTCTAACTCCAGTCACAATATTGAACCACTCACCCAGCCTGTATTCCATCTTACTGCGCCCATAAGATAAACTTTTTGTTGGATAAACTTATCAGCTTATCTGGTATGCTATATCTTCTAGCAATATTTCACTGGGTCGCTCACACTATCAAACTTTTTCTTAAAGTTGATTAAGATGGCTTTTTGCCAAGCAATAGCTTTTCAATGATCTGTCAAAGAGTGAATATCTGTTCACAACATGATCTACCTGAATCATGAATCCAGCCTGTTCTTCTTGTAATATTTTATCTACCACCTTCTTTATTTTATTCAGCATAACTGTAGCCAATACTTTTCCCAGGACTTATAGCAGTACAATACTTCTTTAGTTCATGCACTAAGAAGATCACTCTTTTTTGGCAATGTCATGATGACACTGTATTTGCAGTTTTGTGGCATGTGTTCATTTTGTTACAGAGTTTTATTAGCTGCTCAATCAGAATTTCGCTTCCTGTCTTTGGTATCTCTGTTTCAGTTCTGCTCAGGGAGCTTTCCCGTGTTGATAGCTTCTTTGCTTTCATTGGATGTTGTTTGTCCCACTTCTATTCCTAATTTAGCCTTGGCATTTTTCTCCAACCTGTGCGTGATCATCAGCTCTGCACAGTTTAATATGAAATGGAAATGCTCTTCCCATCATCTGGCTTATCCTTCATGCATTTTCAATCTGTCCATGAGAGTTCTTGATGGCCATTACCTGTAACTGTCCGGATCTGCCTGAGAAGTCTTTCACTATTCTATATAGCTGCTTGAAGTCTCCCCTCTGTGCTGCTGCTTCTGCAGTTTTCTCCTGAACCCAGGCATTTGTATCTCACCTGCATCTCGTTTTTATTTCTTTGTTATTTTCTCTGAATCTTGCATCTGCCTCTAAGAGGTCTGCCCACGCCTTTTTGCTTTTTTGCCCGTGCTTTCAGGACTTTTTGCTCATCAGTCACAGCCCATATTTCAGATACAATCCATGCATCTTTCTTCCACCCTCTCTGGTGCACCACTATTTCCTCTGCTATCTTGACTACCATCTTTTTCCAGTTTGGCCATCTGTCTTCTAGACTCTGATCAGCCTGGTCCTGTAAAACATTGAATCGGTTGCTAAATGCAATCTGGAATCTGATCTATGTTTCTTTGTTCTTCAGGTTCTCTGTTGCTATAACACTCTTTGTCCATCTTCATGATCTTTTTTAGTTAAAATTGTAATGTGGCCACTAAAAGGTAATGATTTTAGGCAACTTCTGCTCCTCTGCTGACTCTGACATCCCTCAAAGAAGATGCCCATCTCTTAGATGTACACACATGGTCTATCTGGTTTACAGTCACATTGTCTATTGATCTCTGCATGAGCTTATGAATCCTTTTGTTCTGTAAGAGACTACCTTCTACCTTTAGGGTATCTGTGACACAAAGAATGCCCAGCCATTCACCACTATCATTTTGGATGTCTTCTGCTGCTGTACCCATGACTCCTTCCCAGACAGTAGAGCTGTTGTCAGTTTGTCCATTGAAGTCATCTGTCAAGTTGATGTCATGGTGAGGGACATCATCCAATACTTACTGCATATGCTTGTAGAATGTATTCTTTTCACTGTTGCCTGCTGTGTTTGTTGGTGTGTATGCTTGGATTTTTGTACACTTGACATGTCTGGTTTGAAGCCTGGCTGTTGTTATTCTGTCATTCACTGGCTCCCATGACAGCAGGGTCTTCTCAATGATGTCATCCAACATAATTTCTACCACTCTTTCATGCATTCCTCCTCCGTAGTATAAGGCTATATCACTATTGGACACCATCTGGCCACGCCCTGCCCATCTCATCTCATCTGACACCAAGTATGTTCAGAGGGTATATTTGAAATTCTCATATAACCGATGAAATCTTTCCAGTACTATACAAAGTACATATATTCTGAACGCCTACTCTTGTTACACATTTGGTTGTCAGGATTCAATGTCTCAAGATATCAGCTTCTTTTTAGCTTTCACTGAGATCTGTCATACTTGGGTTTTGCGCTGCATCATCACCTACCATCACCAAGTTTAACTGGTTTAACTGGACTGTTCCAGTTGCAGTGAGAGTCTCCCTGAGTGGGTGGGCAAACCCAACTGCAGAATCCTCCTCTTTTATCCCAGGCATGGAATAGGCACTGTCACTAAAAGTAGCAGAATTTCCCTCCATTTCACAAAGGAGAACACTGAGGCACAGGGACACTCTGGCCTACAGTTTCAAAAGAAATTGCAGATATTGGGTGGCCTAATTATTTGGTACACAATTGTGACAAATTGTAGTTTCAGAGGTGCTGACCACTAAGAACTCAATTTGGAATCATTGGGTACTGCAGGTGATGAACACACAAAATCAGGATGGGTGCTCAAAAATGGAAGGCATAATTAGAGGGTACTTTGAAAACTTGACCTTCAGTGACTTGGAAAGGATTACACATGGAGTCAGTGGCAAAGTAGGAAAAATAACTCCCAAATCCTCAAACCATGCTCTAGCTACTAGATAATGGTCCCTCCCAACCCCTAATCCCTCTTCTCCTCCCCCACCATTTCTCAAAGAGCCAAGGATCACATTTAACTTAAGCCCCTAGGTGATAATTTTGGAGGTGCTGATCCAGGGATTCATTGCCGCTTTAAACTGGCAGTTAACAGTGTAAATAATTTTTTTACTGGCATTCAGTAGTTAAATTTATAGTAAGGTGCTGATGGGTTTATGGTGATCCAAATGCAGAATTAAGAGTTGTGCTTTTAATTACATTGTAACTGAGGCAACCGGTCACAAATGCTGTAGCTTCATGTAGGTGAAAAATATAGTGACTGGAATACATAGAGAATAAACTGTATATTATTAAATAGTGCCTTACATACTCTTTCCTGTTCTATTTATATGAGGAAAGGAAGTTGTCTGACCACTAGTGCTCTAGTGCACAAACACACATGCTCCAATGGACAGATTCCAAGAACTGGTGCTCATATTTCAGTGCTTAGGTCACAGGATACAGTACCTTTCATTTAAGAAGTGCCATTATAGCATATTATGTGACCTCTGTCATCACATTCATGACAGTAGCAAAGAACTTGCTTAAAAGAACATGCAAAAAAGCAGGTGACATTCAGCAAATGGGCAGCAAAGACACTGTTTAAATTCAGCAAACAGTGTTTAAATGGGCACTGGCATTTTAGGAATTTGAGGCCCCATCCTCAGCTGGTATAAATTGCTAGAGTTCCATTAACTTAATTAACTACACCAATTGACAGCAGCTGAAGATGTGGGGTAAAATTTTCAAAAGCTCCTAAGTGCCATTTTCAAAGTTGACTTAGGTGCTTAGGAGCTTACGTCCCAGTGAACACGAATGGGACTTAGGGCAGGTCTACACTACAGCCGGGATCGACACTCTGAGATCGACACTCTGAGATCGATCCACCAGACTTCGATTTAGCGGGTCTAGTGAAGACCCGCCAAATCGACTGCAGATTGCTCTGTGGTCGACCCCTGTACTCTACTGCCGACGAGAAGAGTAAGGTAAGTTGACGGGAGATTTTCTCCTGTCGACCCCCCGCGGTGTAGACCCTGAGGTAACTTGACCGAATGTACGTTGACTCCAGCTACATTATTCACATAGCTGGAGTTGCATAGCATAGGTCGACTTACAGCGGTAGTGTAGACATAACCTAGAACTCCTAAGTGATTTAGGCACTTTTGAAAATTGTACTCCTAACCCATAAACACTGCTGAAAGTAGTACTATTATTATTTATCTGTATTGCAGACTACCTAGGAGCCATAGTCCTGGATCAGTGTTGTCCTAGGTACAGTACAAAAACAGAACAGAAAGAGGGCCCCTTCTTTGAAGAGCTCACAATCTCAGTATGAGATGAGAGGCAGGAGGAGACAGCAAAAGTGCGGCCGCCCTGAGGAAACTCATGAAGCTTGCAGTGCACTGCATGGAACTAGGAAGGTTATTTGTGCAGTGCAGCACAGTGACAGTAGTGAGTCATGTGGACACCCTTAATGAATCACACTTAGCCTTTTTTCATCGTTACTAGTCAAAGTCCTTTTTTTATAGACTGAAGTTTTTATTTCTTAAGCAAAGAAGGTGAACTGTATAGTTAACCCACCAAAGTAAAAGGATTTGACTAATCTTTAAAAAAAAATATTTGGATCAGTTGTCAAGTTTTTAATCAGTTAACCAAGCACATATGTATTTTTAATGTACCCCATGTTGGCACAGTGCTTCAAGTCATGCCTCAGCATCAGAACCATACATAGAACGTGTAACCAGAGGCAGCTTGCAAAAATAAACAGATGTGGGGGAGAAAAGGACAGTATAATAATATAAGTGATATTTTAGTTATAAGCCACCTTTCTTAAATAAGAAATAGCTGTAATTCTGGAATCCAGACTGTCTCTGTCTCTTTCTCTCAGTGTGTGGATGGCTGTTTACTTACCTCCAATAATCCTACGTGGCTGGCTTCCAATGCCAAAATAATTAGTAGTTGAAACAGCCTGAATGAATAAATAGGCTGGGGGTGCCACAGTCCCAGAGGCTGTAGCGTTTTAGGCCCTCTCTGAGGCTTAGCATGGTGGGATTTTCCACTCATTCTCAGTCAATCAAGTATTTTTTTTCTCCTTCATTTCTGAGCATATTTCTTAGTGACAGGCTGTTCGATGAAAATGTTGGAATATAGGCCTGCAGTACCTATTTTGGTGTTTAGCAAATTTGTCTCTCAAAAAATGCTACCCTCATAAAAATAATGCACCTACACCCTTCAACGATGGCTAAGAATTTTTTCCAAGATGAAGCTTGATTGTAACTAGTGTAAATGGTGAATTCTCTGTAACCTGAAGTCTTTAAATCGTGATTTGAGGACTTCAGTAACCCAGGCAGAGGTTAGGGGTCTATTACAGGAGTGGGTGAGTGAGGTTCTGTGTCCTGCAATGTGCAGGAGGTCAGACTAGGTCCCTTTTGATCTTAAAGTCTATGAGTAACTAGTCTGGGTAAACCCCAAATCGAGTTTCAGCTGGCCATGGCAGGCTTGTGTCCTCTGAATGGGCTCCAAATCACAAACGTAACGCTTTTCCCTTCGGTTCTGAATGAATAATCTGTTGTTGTTTTGTTTTGTTTTGTTTTGTTTTGATCTGGTGAAAATGTTGTCCCAGCCCTGTTAGTAACCTAAGGTGACTGGGTAGTTCCAGGACCAGGTTCTGTGGAGTATAAAAAAAAAATTTGGATCAACATGTGTTCTAGCTGGTGGTCACTGTGAAAGATTGTCCATTTATTAAAATAAAGCCAGATTTAGATTTAAGCAGTTTAGAGTTAGCTCCAAAATTGGGGTTGCTCAAACCTAGGATTTTAGTTTATCTCTCATTTACAGAGAAATATATTTTAAAGCAGTGGTCTCCAAACTTTTTTGATCACGCACCCCTATCAGTAAAAAAGTTTTGAGCACGCACCCCCAATATATGTATATTTATTTATGTATAAATTATATACATGTACTACTGTACCAATATATTATGTACATTATAAAACATACACAACAAAGAGAAATTAAAAAGGATGAGATAAAGATGAAATAAACAATATTCTTAAAATTTTTTTTAATTTATTAACGGTATAAAAAACCTTTTTGCTCTCACTAAAGAAAAATTATTTTTAATAATAATATTTTTAGTGAGAGCAATGTGATTGAATATGCTTCATTATTTTTGAAAATCTTGGTTTAACACTTTGTGATACAGCGATTCAAAGGTCTGGTTCTAAGTTCAGTTTATTTCGCACCTTGGTTTTAATGGCTGTCATAGCTGGAAAAGATGCCTCACAAAGATACGTAGATCCAAATGGAAGAAGTGCATCGTTGGCTGCATTTACTAAATCATGATACTCATTTTTCAATCCCATCCACCAATTATTATGCAAAGGTTTTTGTTGAAATTCGGCTAGTAAATTTCCATCTTCCCTGATGTCAATCAGTTGTTTTTGCAAACTAATCAGAAGGTGTTGCATTTTTATATTTTTAACAAATGGGTTAAAAACCCACTGAAACTCTTCATTTGGAAGATTTTTAAACAGGTTAGAAAATTCTGTTTCAAGTTTTTTAAGTGTGCAGATATGAGAGTTTTTATAGGTGACACACTTACATCGTTTTCAGCAACAAAATCACATAACGATGGAAACATTTCCAAACATCCGTTTTCAAAATGCTCTCTCCATAGCACAAGTTTCTTTCAAAAAGCAGTTACTTTCTCACTCATTGTTAAAATGTCACCTTTACCTTTACACAGATTAAGTGTGTTTATTTTTTTGAAAATATCTGCTAGGTAGCATACTACTGACAGCCACTTGTCATCATAGAAAAGGTCAGCAAATTTGGAACACTTGTCTTTTTGTAAAAGAAAAATGCGTAACTCATCTTTAAGTTCGACAACTCTTTTAAGCACTTTGCCACAAGATAACCAGTGAACCTCTGTGTGGTACAAAAGATTTTCATGGTCACGCCCCATCTCATTACAAAGTATTGTAAAGATTCTACTATTTAAAGGTCTTGTTTTTATAAAATTAACCACATTGATGACATCCTGTAGCACTTTGTGCACTTCTGGCTCCAACTTCTTTGCTGCAATAGCTTGCCTATGAATGATGCAGTGAATGAATTTCACATGTGGTGCTATCTCTGTAACCTTACCCCGGAATCCTTTCTTTATTCCAGTCAAAGCAGCCGCTCCATCAGTGGTTACACTTACACAGTTTTTCCATAAAACATTGTTTTTATTAAAGAAGTCATTTACTGTTGAGAATATATCTTTCCAGTACATCTTTCCTTTAGTGGCTCACAAAAAAGTAGTTCTTCGTGTATTTCATTATTGAAACAGAATCTAGCAAATATCATAAGCCGAGATATGTTAGAAACATTTGTACTTTCATCCAACTGTACAGCAAACCTCCCACACTGTGTAATTTGTTCTAATACTTGTTTCTCCAAATCTTCAGCAATGTTTTCTATGCGTCTTCCAACAGTATTTGCTGACAAAGGAATGCATTTTAGTTTGTCGCCATATTGTTTTCCTTGTAATATTTCATCCATTTTTACTGCGGCAGGAAGAACAAGTGTTTCCCCAATGGTATGTGGCTTTTTGTCTTCCACTATTAAGTAAGAAACCTCAAAAGAGGCTTCTAAACATTTATCATTAAGTTTAGTGAAATTTTGTAAAGTACTGGATTGAGTATCGCATGACTTTAAACGTCGCTGAAAAAATTGTAGAGGTTTGTCTTCATGTTCTGGATGCTTAGTTTTTAAATGTCTTGCTAATGGTGATGGCTTCATACTATCATCAGCTAATATCTCAAGGCACAATATACACTTAGGGTGAGGTTCATCATTAACGATAGTGGATGTAAATCCATATTTCAAATAAGTCTTCTTGATAATTTTGAATTTTTTTGGCCGATCTCTTGTCAGATCTGATTAGATCGTCATTGTTTTTACCTCGTAATGTGGCTGACGAAGAACTCATACTAGGAGTAGGAGAACTGTCAGCTCTGCCATTTTCTTGTTCGCTTGTGCTCGCATTATTAGTATTATCTTCAATCCGCGGTTTCTTTGCAGGAATCTTTTTAAGCCACTTGTCCATTTTGTGAGGGTTAGTTTAGTTAAAACTAGATAATATAATCCGTTAATTGGGCACATGTAAACTGCAATACGTCGCAATATGCTGAAAGCAAACGAACAAGTGAGGGTGCCACTGTCAACCCCTCTGCGTTGTGGAACTCCCACTCTTCCCTCAGGATACCTCGCAGGGCCGGCTCCAGGCACCAGTGTAGGAAGCACGTGCCTGGGACGGCATTCTGGCCAATCTTAGGGTGGTGCTCCTTCGGCCGCCCTTTTTTTTTTTCCCTCCAGTGGTGCTCCTCCTTCCGCGCCCCCTAATGGATCGTCTTGTGCACCCCCTGGGGTGTGCGCACCCCACTTTGGAGACCACTGTTTTAAAGGTTTGTTTTATTATCTTTGCATTTCTCTTTCAAAAAACATTTGATGCCCACTCTCCCCAAGGCACACCCTCATCATAACAGTTGGCTATACTCTGAATCTGGTGTTTGGCATAGGACTGGAAGTTGGGAAGCTAGATAGTTTGCCAATGTCATGGACTGACCACTATCTCCTGCAGCTGGCGGTTGGGCTTCGCCTTTCCTGTTGGGACCGAGGACTTGTTTTTATTGTTTGTCCTGAAAATATGTTACCAACCACTTTCACAAGGCCCTGCCGCATTTATTATTATTACTATTTATTTCTTGAATTACTGTAACACCTGGGTGCGCAGGTCAAGGACCCAGATCCCATTGTGCTGGGCACTGTGCAAACACAGAACAGAAAACAAAGTCCCTGCCACAAAGATCTTACAATCAAAGAAAACAGTGAGACAATATTGCTCAGCATGATAGGCAGTGGTATCAGTGCGCCAGAGGCCTAAACATTGTAAAGATTTTTGTAGGCATCACATCAAATGAGGATTTGAAGGTGGATAATGTGTTAGTTTTGCAGATGTTTACCAGGAATTCCTCCCCAGCAACATGGAACAAAGCATGAAGGTGTTTGAAAATTTAACCAGTTGGGGGGGGGGGAATCTGTCACCATGGGCCAGCCATAGATGAGGGTCAACATCTTGATAGTGAATGAGAGAGGACAGGTATGGTAAGGATTAGGATATGTAGGGCCTTGAAAGTGAAGACAAGCCACTGATATTTGATTCAATGGGGAAGGGGAAGTTTGTGCAGAGAGGGATGACATAGTCAATATGACAGGCTGGTAAAATGATCTTTGCAGCAGCATTCTGATTGGATATGAGCAAGGCTAGATTGACTTTGTCAAGGCCAGAGAAAAGGATGCTGCAGTAACTGAATAATCAAGATGTAAGATCAGGGTGAATTTGATTTAAATCATGATTTATATCACTAGTCAGGAAGACTCGATTTAATCATGGATTTCTACATAAAAGTGCATTCTTATTGGTTGTTATAACCTTAATACATATTCTTCACAACGCAAAGATAGACGTAGGTTTCATTTTTAGAAGGTACACACGATACATTTTTAAAGTGATATATTTTAAAAAGTTTTCAGGTAAGTTTTACAGCTATATCAGAAAATGAATGATTGTTTGGTTATTTCATTTACCAAAGGTAATTGAAGCAGATATTTATGAAGTCATTGGGAGGTGAACTATCTCCAATTCAACAGGTTAATCATTAATATTTGGAGGATTTTTGTGCCATGCTGTATTAGCAGGAGAACATCACCAGGCAGATATTTAAATTGTTTTATTTAACTAAAACAACAATGTTATGTATTCTGGATTTTTTTCTTCAACTGCAAACATTTAATATTTTAACAAAACAAGCATATTAATTTTTGAATTTAGTTAAACATTCAAGCTTTTTAAAATCAGGTTTGTTTTTGTTAAAATTGTTTTTAACTAAAATAGCTAAATGAAATATTAAAAAAAAAATTAAATCGACTTTCAGCCAGGTCAACTTAAAATATTGGCTTCTCCTGCTAACTCAGTCATCGTCACCTTCATTTTCCCATTTGTTCATAATCTGGAAAAGAAAAACAAGCTTTCCTGCTTTTTCAGGTCCCAAACAATTTCTCAATTTGGAATGAATTAGTCCAAAGGAAGAAAATATTCTTTCTACATGGCAGAAGAAGCTACTGCTGTTAAAAGTGAGATTATCACTTCAACAGTCTCTGAATCCAAGTGCTTAAGTGACTTCCACCAGTTCACTGATGTGATTTTCTTTAAAACATCATCAGCAAACATATATTTCTTGAATGGTTCTTATTCCCAAACTGGGACTCTTTTACGGCCTGCTGCCATTATAGGTTTTCCCTTCTAGTGAGAGAATGGTATGGTAGATCTCAAATCAATGAAGGCTATGCTCAGAAAGACCTTAAGGCTTCTGGAATATGCTGCTCAAACAGTTTCACTTTTGTTTCTACTGCCTGTCCCTCCCTTCTCACATTTATCTCCAGACTTCTTCTCCTTGTCCAGATCTATTCCGCCCCCAACAATCTTCTATTCATTGAACTTTTTGAAACTTTGCACTTTTAGAGAGAGGTAAGGGATTGATTCTGTGTACACAAATTTGCAGAGGGACAATAGGGTTGAGGTCTGTTATTTTTCACCTCTATATATAATTTATTTATTTATTTTAAAAAATTTTGCTGTTAACAAGCATGTTATCTCTGGAGACATAAATCCACAGTTTGAGAACTGCAAAACTAAGCATCTCTGATGGTATCTTCTAGACTGAGCACTGAGTCCCATTAGTAGATAGAAAGATTAACCTAAATAATCTATACAGAAGCCCCTGGAACCTCATAAGATTGGGTCCCTAATCCCATTGGTATGGACAGCGCTGTGTTGGTGGGAGACACTCTCCCGCCAAGATAGTTACCGCCGCTTGTTCGGGGTAGTTTAATTTTGTCGATGGAAGAGCTCTCTTCCATTGGAATAGAACAGCTACACGGAAGATTTTACATGGTGCAGCTGCATCGGTGCACGTTATAACAGAGGAAAGGAAGGCGAAGTGGCGAAAGATTTTTATGACATAGCAGTGAAAGAGGCAAAGATGAGGTTTGATCAGCTGATTTGTTTTCAGATGTACAATCTTAGCTGACTCCATTCAGAGACTGATAGGAATTCCTCCCAGCATGAGGAAATTTTATTTTACAGAGAAATATAATCCAGATTTGGAAGGAAGTGTCTGCATCTGATGAGTCAGGACAGAGTCAGGGGCTAGGATCAAGAACTTCATCTCTGCATAAATTTGGCCAGATACAGCAGGTCTTGGAGGATGTTAGTGCCATAAACTGTGCAATGGCTCCCTGCCTTTGTGTCTTAGAAACATGAGGGAGGAGATGCTGTGGCCAGTGGAGATTATCAGCACCTCTGTCCAAGGAGGGCTGCCAGCTTTTCTTAAGCATCAGGGTAGGCTACACTCAAGTTTCCATTACCTCACAGTGACAGTCTGGCCAACTATTGTCCAGTGTCTAATCTTCCCTTTGTGGTTAAGCTTATTGAAAAGGGTATGGCGAGATAGTACCTCAGAGCCTCAAATTTCCTTGACTGATGTCAGTCTGGTTACTAACCTGGATATGGGAGAAAGACTGTATTAATTACTCTGGTTCATTTTCTATGGTTGGACAAATATTAGGTATCCATCTTGATATTATCAATCAGCTGCCTTTGAAAATGTTGATCCCCAGAGGTCTGCAAGCATAAGAACATTGATGTGCCTGCAGTCTTCTGGTGGAATGGATGGAGCGTTTCTTAAGGGGCTGCATGCTTCTCTCTGAGATCAATTCTGTGGGTATCCAGCATATATACTAGAGATGTTCAGAACCTGCTATGTATCTATTAGGAAAACCTGTTATACCAATAGAATAAAAACCAGCAGGATCTTATTAAGAGGGATAAGGCAAAGATGCCACATTTATTGTAAATATAATGATAAAGCAAAAGATAAAAGTAAACAACGTTGTTTTGACTACTTATTCCTATCACTACTTATTCCTTATACACACACACACACATAGAGAGAGAGAGATTCATTCACACAATCATTCATTTAAGTTCTGTATAGGTGTTATAGTTACCAGCCTAGAAGTTGCTCATGCCAAGTTACTGGCCAGGTATCTTGGTCATGAGGATGGAGCCGAGTCTGTGTCAGGTGCACCTGATGCTCCTGGAGGTTGGCAGCAGAACCAGAGACTCAAAGTCATCGGTCTTTAGAGTCCATTCTTATAGGAATTAATTCCTATGTTATTCTATGGGAACTGTTTCATCCTGCTGTTGCTGACTCAATCAGCAGATGGCATATTCCTGTCCAAAGTGGCACATTCCTGGTGGCTCCACACTGTCTAAAGTTTGTGTTTCTCATCCTTCCAGGTGATGGGGTGGATCCCAGTTTACCCTCAGGGGGTTGTCTGGTGGTCCTACTTGACACATTCTTCGGCCGATGGATACTCCCTTTCTAGGCTGACACCTCCCTAACCATTTATGTACATCAAGCATTCATCAACATACATTCCGTATCTTAACCATATTTTAATTTACTGTCTCCACCACTTTCAGGGTGTGTGCTAATTCATTTGAGACTCCCGGCCCTTTAATCACAGAGGGTGGGGGTCTGTCCTAGGAGCCGTTGAATGAAGTGAAAGTCACTTAACAGCTTATAGTGTTTGTTTACATTGTATCAATTACTTCAAGAACAAAGTCAATTAACTTGTTTGTAAGTTTTACATAGCAATAAAGTATCTTTCACAGGATAGATATAATCAATGGTTTCTACAGACAGTAGCTTACAAGTTTTAACAGAAGACCCAAGAGATTTTTGTACTTGGTGAAACTGTTGGATTTTAAAGTGTGGGGGACAAATTATGAGGGGGTCACTGTCACTTGGGGGAATCACTGTTAGTACCTTCTTTTATATCCCTACAAACCCATACTTTATAGGAAAATCCCTGCCTGATTGTCTGTCCTCCCCATTCTCTCCATTCCTGCAAAGGCAGCCCATCAAAGATCTTGCACATGATGAGTGGCTGCCCTTTCATTCGAGCCTGAAGAGAAAAGGATATAGCTGAAAGCCTTCCCAGTGATTCATAAATTCTGGGACATGAATGTCAGTGACCTGTCTGAGGCTCAATCCAGCTAAAGGAGAGATGGGCTGGGGAAAACAAATGGCAGATCTGGTGAAGAGTATATCTGCTCCTCTAATTCAGGATGTTTGTCCACCAGGTGTTACTCTTGGTATTAAGTTGGTATCAGGTTAGATTCCCAATCATTGCTGGATGACCACCTTTTGGCAGTAGCCAGGATGACTCTTTTAACATTTGCATCTGACTAGGGGCTTGCAACATTTTCTTTCCCACGCAGATCTCAATGCCATGATTCATGCCTTCGTGACCTCAAGACTAGATTAATGCAACACACTCCTCTTGGGACTACATCTTAAATTCATTGAGAAACTGAAGCTACTGCAGAATGCAGTGGCCTCTTTGATCGGAAAAGTAACTTGCTGGGGGGGGGGAAATTGTGTTTCTGATTTTTATTTAAATAGGAATTAAAAAACCACAAAGCTATCAAGAATATTAGGATATATAGAACATTCATAATATGGTAATTCCATATTTAAATCATATACCATAGTCACTTTTGTATTCAAAATAGCTGAACTTGTCACAATTTAAATGCTAATCTTTCCCTATGGACAAAGATCATAAACTCAATCCCACAAAGTAATGGGATGTTGTTTTCTCACATTTACTTTTCCCCAGTGGGGAATAATTCCTGGGAGTAGTTTCTGGAATAAATAAATTCTTCAGCTGTACTGTGCTGTTGGTCAATACTCAATTGTGGGCAAAATTTTCAAAAGGCTGTAATTCGAACCAGCAAAATTTATGTTTGTGTGTTGCACACACTGTTCAGTTGCAGATGCAACTGGGTCAGACCAAAGGTCCATTTAGCCCAGTATCCTGTCTTTCAAAAGTGGCCAATGCCAGGAGCCCCAAAGGGAATGTACAGAACAAGTAATCATCAAGTAATCCATTCCCTGTCGCTCATTCCCAGCTTCTGGCAAACAGAGGCGAGGCACACCATCCCTGCCCATCCTGGCTAATAGCCATTGATGGATCTATCCTCCATGAATTTATTTAGTTCTTTTTTGAACCCTGTTATAGTCTTGGCCTTCACAACATCCACAGTTCCACAGGTTGAGTGTGCGTTGTATGAAAAACTTCCTTTTGTTTGTTTAAAACCTGCTTCCTATTAATTTCATTTGGTGACCCCTAGTTTTTGTGTTATGAGAAGGAGTAAATAACACTTCCTTATTCACTTTCTCCACACCAGTCATGATTTTATAGACCTCAGTCATATCCCCCTTAGTCATCTCTTTTCCAAGCTGAAATGTCACAGTCTTATTAATCGCTCCTCATATGGCAGACTCTCCATGCCCCTAATCATTTTTTTGCCCTTTTCTGAATTCCAATATATATATTTTTGAGGTGAGGCAACCACATCTGCATGCAGTATTCAAGATGTGGGAGTACCATGGATTTATATAGAAGCAATATGATATTTTCTGTCTTATTATCTATCCAAAATTGATGCAAATCAATACTTGCACCTCTAGCTTCCTGACTATGACCACAAATTGGATTGTTGGAAGCACAGGCACTTAGATTTGTACCCACAAATCACATCATGGGCACCAAAAATGCAGGCATAAAAAGGAAGTTCAGCCCTGTAACTGTATCCCTGTATAACATCCATCTCTTGAAGTGGGAGTTAATAATACCGACATCAGTTTGCTTTTGTTATAGGCACACAAAAAGAGTTGCAGAAGTGTGAGATCACCACTATTTTCCCTTTAAGTGGCCATTAAGAATCAGGAAATCTATTCTGATCATTTGCAAACAGTTCATGTCCTTGATTAGCACCCACAGCTTCTCTGGATGGGAATGACAGTTGCATGCACTAAGGGTCTTACATGGCCATGTGCATTGAAAGAAATGTGAGTCCAATAGGCGTGAAAGGTGTTAAAAAACCCCTACATTAGAAGGCAGTTAAGGGTTTACTTTGGTGGTTTTTCCTGTGTAATGAACGAGAACCAAGTGAACTGGATTTGTCTAATTGACTTTTTCTGACTGTGTGCAAACTGATTTACTCCTTTTTTCTTGCATTCCACAGCATGAAATTAAGTTTTCAGGAAATAGGGGCACAGCGTTCCTAACCATCTACTCAATTGGGACCAGTCAGATAAAGTAATGAAGCCAAAGAGAGCCCCAACAAGCCTCACAGTTTTTGTGTGAGACACGGAATCCAAATGGGACACTTGGCATAACCAGTAGCTGAGTAGTTTCTGTGGCAGACCCTTGCATTCTCTTTAGAGCAGCTGCTTTTTTGCCATTATGTCAATCTTCCCTGCTGTTTGGCTGTTCCCAGGTGTGAGATCAGATGCTGGAACAGATGGGGCGGGAAGTAGAATGACTCAGTGTACATCAGTGTGTTCCTTTGACGGAATGATCTAGTAGACTATGCTACATAGGATCCATGGCTTGAATATACAAATGTAAATATATACACTTCACTCCTGAAGAGTAATTTAGTTGAAACCACCACCAACCTGCCCCCAGGAGATTAACAAACCAAAACATTCAAGTAGAAGGAGAAAGTGTTTTTAAATGGTAAGTAACTCTTCCCCATTGGCTGACTGAATAGAATTTGTGTTCTTGACAATCACATATTGGAAAAAAGAATCTCTGTAACTCTACCTCACATAACACTGGTGTAAATCAGGAGCAACTCCATTGAAGTCAGTGGAATAACCCTCATACAAAGCTGGTTTAAGTGAGATCAGAATCAATACCTCATTTCATTCACTTGATTTTGAAATTCCTGGTCTGTATTTTGATTGAGATTAAGTACGCTTTTGGGAAAGTAACATATCAATAGCGCTGTGCCAAATTCCATGGATTTAGCTGGAGGTAACCGCACTGTAAATCCTGCAGTTGGTATCTGGCAGACCCTAATTACGGTAGTTTCTATAGGTGTTGTGATGATGAAGAGGAAGTTGGGCTGGAATAAATCCAGTTACATTGTATGACATGCTGCAACTTAATCTAAATTGCAGCAACAACACACATTGCAAGAGAAATGTAAAGAAATCACACTGATTTTGTTCATTGTGCATTTAAACTCTGTGCATAAATATCATTCTCTGACAAAAGGCATCAAATTATTTATATGTGTATTCAGCAAGATAAATGTGTGAGTGTAACCTTGATCTGGCAAAAATCCTCATCTTTTTTTTCTTTAGGATGGATTACATAACTGCTGAATTTCATGTGACAACTAAATAAAAAAGTGGGCTGGGGAGGGAAACTTGTAGGGCCATCCTTACCCTGTTCCAGGATTTTGTAATTGCAAGGGGGATGAAGAAAACAGCCATTGAGGAAGTGGTCTTGGGAATGCATTAGAGTTTTGAAAGTAAATTCATACCTGGGTTCTGTTCTTAGCTCTGCCACTGACTTCCTATGTAAGCTTGGACAAGTCACTTAGTCTCTCTCTGTCTCTGAATCTGTAAAACAGGGATCATTTATACTTAGGAGAGCTGAGTAAGTGATTGTGGATAAACGACTTACTCAATTTAGTTCCTTTTTTTCCCTTGTGGAATGTCAGTCGGCAAATGGAGAGTTCATTCAAATGTATTTGTTAGTCACAATTACTCAACACATTTTGGGGGCTTTTTCTTTTCCTCTCTGGACTGAAATCACAAACTGTTGGCTGACAGTATTAAATCCTTGATATTCCAAATTTGAGCCGCGTTGGTTAATTGGAGTTGGTCACATAAGTCACAAGGCATTGTTGTTTGCTGATTGGATGAATGTACTCTTGTAATCAGGAGGACTTGGAGATCTCAGTGGTCCTTTGAAATTCTCAGAGAAGGGTAGCAGTATAGAGAGGGTAGATAGGGTAGGTAGGAATAATGAACTTTAGAATATGTTAAATCTTTTCCTGTCTGGTCCCATTGGCCTTATGCAAGGCATCATGCCTAGAAAAAAATTACAGTAAGATTATACCTTTATTTTATGTGCACATATATGGCCACAGTTGTGTTCATAAGGGCTGTGAGCAGATCCTGGGCTTGCTGGTTCAATTTCCTCTGTGCCAGGTCTCTGGCAAGGGAATTGGGGAACTCTGGAGCAGGTTCATCCCAGGCTCTGGGGCAGGTTAGAGAATCTTGTGTTTCCCCTATTCAGGGACTCTAGGGGCCTCTTCAGGCCCTGGTGCAGACTCGATCAGCTCCCACAGCCACCCTAAATTGTGCTTCTGTTTCAGTGGTCCCAATGGACCATTATAGGAGTGCAGGGCCACTGAAATAACTCTGCTCTGGCCAGAATGACCCTGACACACGGGACTCTTGTAGAAGTGGGGCAGATCTTTGCACAGCCAGCTTTGCACTTAGTACACAGGCCCCATGTCAGCGCTATCTCCAGGGGGAAGACCCTATGCCTTCCAGCTAATGCAAAGGGGCCATAGAACAAGGATGAATTGGGCTCCTTGCTGTGGGAAGGAGAGTTCTTTCCCATCTAAAAGGTATCACTTCCAGAGTGAACCTGCAAGCTTTTGCACTTTTTACCTGCAAGCATTCGAGTGAGTAAAACTTGATGGCTGAAATATCTGCAGAAAGTGAATGCAAAGATGGTGTGAGCATAGCCACAGCATTTTTAAATTTGAGACAATGTTTCTGGAAAGCTTCCTGCAGTGTTCATCCACCTCCAGTACTTACCCTCCTTTGAAAACTGCTTTGAGATCTTCAGATAAAAGGCGAAACATACTTTTCAGATTTGTTTATTGTTATCATGCTTGTGCTTTGGCATATTCTCCTTCTCAGCCTCATGGGGTGGATATTATTCATGCTGATCTCTCATTGCTATGTCTGCTCCAGCGGTATTTCTTCTGATCAATGCTCTGACTTTACTATCCATGGGAAGCAGAGACCTAATTACTCTATATAACTACTGTAGAAGTAGGCCTAGTAGTGTTGGAGCAGTGTGGAAAGTGCTTCCAGTACCATGGGCCCTATAAAGTAAATTTTAAAAATAGGTACAGAAGCAGGAAAAATAAAGTAAGAAAGGTGAAGTAAGGACTGGCTAGTTCTGGGAGGGAAGTTCTTATTTTGCCAATTAATTGTAGTTTTAGTGCTTTTCTTTTCTAAGTTCTGAATAGTTCCACTTCATGGTTCTCTCTCTCTCTCCCCTCCTCTCTCAGATCAGGAAGGTGTTATCTTGCTCTGAATGTTCCCTTGTGTTCTCTCCTAGAAGAAATTTAAATTTCCTCCTAGTTCAAATGCATTGGCTCCTTTTCAGGCTAATGATGAAAGGTCAGGCTGAACTGAGCAAAAAGACTAAGTCCTTTGCTCTGAGTGGCAGTGGCTTCTTCAGCAACAGCAAAGAATTCTGGCTAACAGCTCCTGAAGCTTTGTTGGATCAAAGATAAATCAAAAATTTCCTATAGAAATGCTTGTGACATCCACACAAGCGCAAAAGGTGAAATCTTGCAGCCTTTACTGATGCAAATAGTCTTTTTGCTCATGTGTTCTGTCTTGTTGCCACCAATAACATTACTGATGTTAGTAAGACCTACTTCTGTGAGTAAAATTTGCAGCAGTGGGTTCCAGAGGAGTTAACTGTGATTTAGATAATTACACCATATACTAGAGATGTAACTGGAACCTTGATCCAAACTCCTCTGAAGTTTAGGAACTTGTAGATTGTTTCCAAATTTTGTGTCCTGGGCCCCTCTCCAAAGGCATTATTAATACTTAGGATATTATTCTAAATAGTTATCACAATGTTTTTACTAAGGAGGTTGCTATGAGGAAATACTACATAGAATCACAGAATCATAGACGTGTAGGACTGGAAGGGACCTCAATAGGTCATCTAGTGCAATCAAGGAAGGACGGCATAATAATATATAATATGATATAATATATACAAAATAATAAAACATATAATGAGGAATGCTAATATAACCCATGCAAACTTTCAGACTGGTAGAAATATTTTACATGAGACAACTGAACGCACACTATACCAAATAACACCCTTATATATTCCAGCTAGCACATCCCAATATTCTTTTTTTAATTAGACATATTATTCTATTAACTGAACATGTAGACCTACAACTCTTCTGTGGAGCACATTCTGAATGTTATTTGGCAGTTTTGATTTCATCATGTCTTGTACAGAGAATCTCTGTAAATTCTGCTCAAAAATGTCATTGTAAAAAAAAAAGCATGGGGGGGTCAGTTAAATGTTAATATTTTCCATAAGTGTCAGTCTTCTGACTTAGCATTCTCTAACAGAAACAAGCAAATATCTACTACTGGATATTTTTATTTTCAGTGCTCTGTATATTTACTGAGGGATTACAACAAACTTCTACACTTTATCTACATTTTAATAGGACAGTGGAAACATAGGAAGTATATTAAGGTGGACTGCCCCACTTATTAAACTTATGTGAATCCGTCAAAAGCAGTTATATGCAATAGGGACCTGACAGCCATACGTGATTGAAGTCATGCATCTAGCCAGTTTGTAAGATGATCCCTCTGTACTGAGCCATCAGCCATCCTTAGCATAGGGGCGCACTCATACACACATTCCTGTCAAGTCATCTTGTGAAAGGCAGCCTGCTTCCAGCTTGGCTTGAATGTGCAACCTTAATAAAACTCTCTGAGGTCTGAGAGAAAATAGCAGTTCTGCAGCAGATAGTGTAGGGAAAGAGACTGGGATATGCATATGCAGCTAACTAAGGGAGGCTACATGCTGGACTGTAACAGAGAGGAAACAATAAATCTTAGCTACTATGCAATAAATATTTCTAATTTTAACTAAGGAAGCTATCATTATAGTGAAATAAAAACCATTTTAGCCAAAGCTGATATTTAAATACTCTTCTCCAATTCTCTTTCCAAAGATTTTTTTTTCTATAAAATAAAGAGCAAATTAAAAGACAGAGGAGGTAAAAGTTTCTATAAGAGCAGAAAAGGAAAGTAGTAATAACATGACAATTTTTCTTTCTTTTGCTTTCCTGGCTGCTCTTCTGGCTCACATAGGGTGCAGTAACCAGCGCCGGGGTCCAGAAACCACTGGTAGAAGATACAACCGGATTCAGCATGGGCAGTGCACCTATACTTTCATTCTTCCAGAACAAGACGGGAACTGTCGTGAAAGCACGACAGACCAATACAACACAAATGCTCTTCAGAGAGATGCTCCTCACGTGGAACAGGATTTCTCTTCCCAGAAACTGCAACATCTGGAACATGTGATGGAAAATTACACACAGTGGCTGCAAAAAGTAAGCGTTTCCCTTTCAAATTCTCATTGAACTGATTATTTATTTATCGTGCTTCCCTGTTCACAGTTTGCATGTGTTTCTCTGAGAACTGAAATAATGTGGATTTGTCTATTTCCATGTTATACTTGGTGAGAAATGTTGCAGCTAGAACTCACCCTTTCTTCTTTGGGCTTGCTTTTGGGAGCAAAACTTTCTTCACATTGCTGAAATATGCATCTTTTTAAAAGCATGATCCCAGGGGACCATGAATGTTTTGAGAGCCACAGTGTATAATAATCCTTCAGAGACTTCTAATGATGGCACACTTTTCATTAAGTATTCTTATAACATCTATTTATAGGTCTGGGCTTCAGATCAGATGTCATGAAGGATACCTGGTACCCATAGCAAATGTGTGCACTTTTAAAGAAATACCAACATGACTGCCTAAATGCAATTAATAATTTGAAGGCAATGTAATGAGAATATTATTATTCTCCCCAAAATAGATTCAGTTGTACTACCACAGTTAGCTAATTAGTAAAAAGCAACAATATAATATTTAAAAAAAATCACAGTATGACTTTTTAAAATGTATAGATTACATTGGGCATGAAACAGCATGTTTTATTGATATGTCTATATAAAATAGAACTGAAGGAATATCAGGAGCTTTTTTGAGTAATACAAAAATAAATTCTCTTTAGTAATTTGTGCTAAAAGTGTAAACTTTCAAATGAACTTTTTTGTATTTAAAATATAATTTGGGGCTTTGTTCCTGCAAAGCCTTATGCAGGTGAATAACTTTACTCCTGTGAGTAATCCCATTGACTTCAATAGGACTACTCATGTGAATAAAGTTACATATGGAAGTCTTTGCAGGATCAAGCCCACAGCTTGGTAATGAGAATTGGTAGTGAGTTATGATCCTGCACAACTGATAATTTCTATCAGAAACATATATTTTTCTCTGTATTGGTGGACACACAAATATTACTGCTGTCCCTAAGACCTGCTTAGTGTTACTTTGCCAAGACTCTGAAAACCACTTAAACAATAGGTGAAATGTTTAATCAGCTAAGATTGCACTAACAAAATTTTCTGCATCTTTTGTATTCCATGAGTTACATGTTTCAGTTGTAATAAGAGTTCACATTTAGAACAAATACCGGATATACAATAAAAATGCATATTAATGTAATTGTTGACAGCTGTATCATTTACAATTCACATCCCTGTCAGCCACTGCAAAAAAGTTGTAATGCCTTTTGTTTACAGTTCTGTAGTTAGTGTGCTTATTTTCTTATCAATTGAACTGTAGTTACTATATGTTTGGTGCTAACGATATGAGGATGATTATGTGCAGTAAACACGTGTGTAAAAGAAAATGTACATAATAAGATAAGCCCATTTATGTATCTTTCACCTTTTATTTCAGTCTTTCTTTCTTTAAACTGTACATGGAGTGCTTTAGAAAGATTAGAACTGGAGGCTTGTCTCTTTCTAGAGTGTAAGATTTTTCATTCAGTTATCACTCTACCTTTCAAAGCAAACGCTATGGAAAGGAGAAATGTTTGTGTTTCCGCACTCATGATTTTACTTGAGCAACTGCCTGCTGAATCATGCTTATGAGATTGTTACTTATTCTGCATTTGTCCACTAGGGACTGAACTAAGATCACAGTTTCACTTGTGAATTGAACACGAAGAAAAATGAGTCTCTAGAGTTTTAAAGTCTGAATTAGAGCTGGTATTCACATTTTAGGGGGGGTGGATTAACAGGTAGATAGTCAGTGTAAATGTTACATTTGAGGTCTGTGCACTTTGTCAATGATCAGAACTTGGGCTGCAGGGGAAACCTTCCCCACGGTTTACATGAAACTGGCGTGCAGCAGTGAGCACTTATCTGCATGTGTCAGTTTTCCACTAGAATGGAAGAACCTGTTTCTCAGTGTGAAGGCAAATGAATCTGACCTGACTACATTATTACAACTCTGAATATTGAATTTGCCTTGTTACTGCTGTCATTGCAGGGCATTTCAGCAATAACTCATCTCCCTTTCAAAACAAGGAACATATGAAAAAAACCTTAGCTCTATCTCCCCTAATGATTTTCTCCTGAATTTGTAATGTAAGATGTAGTTAATATACTGTGTCCAATGTTTTCTAATGCACCTGCCATGAACATGGTAAATGAGCAATATTAGTAGTTATATGGCTATGACCCAAATCATGCAATTATAATCATTAGAAAATATATGTAGAACTGAGCATTTATATCTTGACTTATGTAAAAGAAATATGTCCATTACTCTACAAAGTAATATATAACATTCATTAAACTGTGTATAGGCAATGTTTGCCAGAACACTATATTTGTAATAGAATATATACAAAACACTAATTTGGTCATTTTGGAAGACAAATTGCTAGCAATGTTAGTATAAAAAGAATTCATTATACATTGTTTAATTAGTAAGTGGATGCTTTTAGTTTATCTAATCAAGGATAAATGTATTTTGATCTTTTTTTTTTTTAAATTAGCAGATTTCTGAAAACAAAATAAATCTTAGAAAAACTTTCTTGCAACGAACTGCCAGTTCAAATCTAGCTGAAAATGCCCTTGCCTGGAGAGCTAACTACAGGCAATTAAGTTTCAGCATTGTCCAATGGAATTTACATATGTATTGTTAGTGTTACTGTGATTTCATTGGCAATCCAAGGATGCAGCAAAATGCTCTCCATAGAAATTACCAAGAAAATAGCTTGGTAAATGTTTTCAGAGGTTTTCCTAGAACTGTTTATTTTAATACTGGATAACTTCCCCCACTGTTTAAGCTTGGGTTTCATTTCTGCAATCTGTTTATTTTAATAGTTGAAAACAGACAGCACATCTCTTTTTTTTTCTTACAGTAACTGGCTGGCACGCTTGGTATTGAACTGTTCAGTACTTAATGATGGTATTTAAATATTCTCAAAGGAGTCACATGAAATTTTAGCTTGATAATCTACTCAGGAATTATTTTTCATAGTCAACTAGTGTGAATTAATGGTATTGATGGGATATGAATACATTCAGAATGGCTGCAGATTTACATGTATGGAATCCATTTAGCAGTCACTATACATAATAGTGGTAATAGTTTTGAGTGGGTGAAGCTTGGCACCATAAACAGTCTATACATCTTCTTTGTTCTCGCACTTATTTAAACAGTTGAACTATTTTATAGTATGTTGAAATTGAATATTTGATCATTATACATTATAATATTCTAATGCTAAATTATAGCCTTGGATTTAAAGGTCAATCAAAATCTTTCTAACCTGCCAAGACCCAAATTAATGATTTTGTCTTTCTCTTGCAACTGTTGATTAACCCTACTAACACCTAAAGCAGATGCAGGGAACTTCTTCTTTCATTTCTCCCATTTATTAGTGCTGTCATCAGCTTTAGTGGAGGCAATAGAGAATGCTGAATTTGGGCCCTGGCAAGTAAATAGCAGAAGAAATAATCTGCAACTATATTATCTTAGTATGTATTTATTTAAAATCTACTCTATTTATTTAAAGACTATCCTTACTGTATGTCTGGCAAGTTATTTGTACAAGGAAATTACTATCCTCGCAGTTCATCATAACATTTTCCAACAGCTTCTGAGCAACGTGCTCAGATTTTAAATGCCTTTCCTACAGTATGAAAAGAGACTGGCTTTTAGGTGTGGCCTTATAGGACAAGTAGAGGAGACTGACTTTTGAGAAGGTGGCCTTATTTGCAATTTACATGTGGCCAGATTACCTTTAAAGGGCTTAGCTAAGGTTGCCACCTGTCCTGTTTTCCCAGGTAGCTTTTTTGTGGCAGCTGTCCTGAGAAATCTGTCCTGGTTTTTTGTACCTCAGAGGTGGCAACCATAAATGCAGCATGCTCTTGTCTGTCCCCATGCCCATATACCATAGCCATCAAGGTTCACTTTCCATCATGGAAAGATGGAGTTATGGCTACATATGCTCTCTGCCTCTCTCTGCTCTCTTTGGGGCATTAGGCACTGTCAGTAATGTGTTAGTAACCCTGCACTTCCCTTAATGCATCAGCTGGAATTCCGTTTGGCCCACCTATGGCGTACTCAAAAGTGGAGGAGGCTGTTTATACATTGACCCTGCAGTGCAGCCATTCAAGGGCCAATCAACATCTAACACTAGGAGCACAATGTCTTAAAAGCTGGTGTAATTGACTGAGAAAATGTGTACTACAGTGCAATGGCTAGCTTAAGTATAAGGATAGAAATGCGAGTCATGGCTACTGTTGTGACTTACCTATGAATCCCATTTTCCCAGGTGTCCATAAAGATTCCTGAGAGCCCTGGGGTTTGCCTTAGCTGAAGTCTTGGGCAAGTAAACAATGTGGTTCTTTCATTTTGCATTTTAAATGCTGTACAAGTATACCTGCATATGCTTCAGGCATTTGATGCAATCAAAAGATATTCCTCTTAAATGAGATTTCTATGTTTTGGGAAGACATTTACTGATGAGATTTTTCAGCACCCTTCTGGTGTTTGTTTGTTTAATGTGGAACTTTAAAAAGGTAACCCGTTTATGTGCAAAAAGTAAGGTCGCATCCTGCAAAAACGTACATTTTACTCATGTGAGTAGTGGGTTCTGCTTCAGTTACTCATGTTACCTAAATGTTTACAGGATCATCCCTTAAAAGTTCTCAATGTGCATCATCCCTAGTGAAGTGACTCAACTACTAATTTTCACAGGAACAGAGCAGGCCCTTCATGGATAGATTCTGTAACCCTCAGTCACACTGAGTATTGTGTTAATAGGCCCATAGTGTGAAATCCTGAGCCAATTGAAGTCAATAGCAAAATTCCCATTGACTTCAGTGAAGTCAGGATTTCATCTTTAGTGAGGTTCTATTCAGTGGAAGTAGGGATTTAGGAATCTGGCCCTTAAACAGCAACAACAACTATCTGGAAACAAATCTGTTCTATTTGTGTCCAAAAATAAAACTGGCTTTTTTACCCTTAAAAAAAAATATTTTTCTTGCATTCATATGCCTGCATTTTGTTAAGAGCTTTATACATTCAAATTCCTGTAACCCCTAGAGATGCATGGAGGTACCCACAAGAAAGACATGGGACCTCAAACATGGAAACATCTGAGAACTGCTAAGTATTGGGGAGTTATATATTTAGCAATATTTAAAAAAAAAACAGAATAGTAGAGTTCAAGCCAGTCTCACATTTTTTTTTGCCACATTTTCTAGCAAATGACTTTTTAAAATAGTTCCCAGGCTTTGATAGAAAGCTATGTCACACTGTGCAATGTAACCCAAATTTATGTATTTTCATTAATAACAGCAGTAGTTAGGAACTGTGGTAATAAGAAAGCATTAAAAGTATCGGTCATCCTTAAAAATATCCCACCAACTTTCCCTCTGGTAGATTTCGCCTGCTTTAGAGCACTGGTATATTTTAAAAATCATATAGAGATATAACATAAGACCACATGATATTTCAGATGCTCTGAGCACTCACAGTTGCCATTGACTTCAGGCCATTGAGTTTAGGAAGTTTAGGCCATTGACTTCACCTATTAGCAGTATTACTTATTATAAAGACATGTCTAGTGTTTACTGAAAATGATCATTTGAGATTAGGAATTTTTTGGAGGGGAAAATAATTAAAATTATGTTCACTGCAAACAAATAAGAATTAAAATCTGTGGCTGATTCCGTAACACTGAATCAGATTATCAATGTTCTACAGATAAGCCTTGATTAAATGGCCTCTGGTTTAACCAAAGATGTGTCCCTGCTGGCTCTGCAGGCAGGGGTGCTGCAACAATTTCTATATTGGGGGTGCTAAGAGCCAATGATCCAAACTGTAAACCCTGTATATGATGGAAACCACTTCAAGATAGAGGGTGTGGCAGCATCCCCAGCACCCCCAGTTCCAGGAGCAATCTTCAGCCCTCTGGAGATCTAACCCCAGGAGAGCTGTTGCCTGCTCCTTCCTGTACAGCATATATGTGTTATGGGTGGGGAACAGGAACATAGTTTAGCCTTGCAAAGTTTAGGAGCTCCACAGGTCTGGAACTGCCAAGTTCTCCAACCCGCTACCCTGAAAGTTTTGAATGTACTTTGAAATCTTCAGATAATTGGGATTCACCTATATACTTTCTCAAAGGGTAAATCCTGAAGCACATTTAGATCAGCTTGTTATTAGCCACGAAATATACA
This sequence comes from Terrapene triunguis, assembly GCF_002925995.2. NCBI lineage: Eukaryota > Metazoa > Chordata > Testudines > Emydidae > Terrapene > Terrapene triunguis. The sequence goes on along the minus strand of NW_020664409.1, from coordinate 83,087,206 downwards.
ATCTAGTATGGCTCAATGTATTTTTCTGTGCTTGCAATATCATGCAACCAAAGTAAGATGCAAGTAAATAAAAACTGATAGAAACTTTTTAAAATAACATCACAGTCTTTAGCAATGTCATGAACCTGATCCTCAGGAGCAACAGCTTAATCTGAAATAAGCATTTTGGATTGAAAGCCTTCCCAGTGGGATGAGGTTTTCCCTCTTGTTCAAGGGGTTAAGAGTTGATCAGTAAAAGGAAATTGAAATAGTATCACATTTCTTAGAAGGTTTTTCTTATGAAACATCTTGTATTTTAAAACAAGGTTTTTCTTCTGTAACCTCATGTACATATTTTAGGAAGTATTACGAAACATCAGGGTGGCTTATATACATGGGTGACGTGTTCATTAGAAATAAAATGCCATAGACAAATGTACGTTTACACTGCTGTACCATTTTTCATTATTGTTATTGCATAAGGATCAAACTTTGCTAAGATAATGTTAGTCTTTTCAAAACAACTCATATTTTAAAAAAGGAAACAAAGAGGGCTACTACACAAAATTTATATTGTGAAATATATAATTGAGCCATTAACCAAGTCTCTTCTGCACACTTCAGTCCCCTTAAAGGTAGCAATATCCTGTATAATCTGGGTAGATATTTAATTCTAACTGTATGTATGAGAAATTGCTCTTAACATGTGTTGCAGTGTCAAATCTCATGTCAACATTTTATTTGTATTCATTATTTATATGACAGTACTGTCTAGAGACCCCAATCAGAGGCCTGTCTATATGAGAAAGTTGCACTGGTTTAACTAACGGTGTGATTTTTAAATTGATTTTAAAAAGTTAAACTGGTACAAAAGGCTGTGTAGAAACTTATTCTGGTTTAAACCATATGTTCTTCTGGTTTATTTTAAGTCAATTAGGAATCACTTTAAATCAAACCAAAATAAGCCACTCCTAAATTGAAATTAGAGTATCTACCCAGGGGGATGCACTGGTTTAACTAATCTAGTTTAGAAACTGATTTAAGTTGAACTGGTGCAATTTTCTTGTGCATACAAGACCCAAGATTGTGGTCAGTGGGGAAAGGTGCACAAGCAGCATTATTGCACATTTATTTAAATATATTTTGCTTCCTGAAAACTGTTGGGCTATAAGAAGTTTACAAATAGAGCTAGGATAATATTTTTAACTGAAACCTTTTTCATCAAAAAATGCAGATTCAGCAACACTGAAACATTTTGCTAATTTTTTTTACATTAAAAAAACAATTTGGGGGGGGATTTAAAATGACTTTTTGTTTAAAAAATTCCTTTCCTTTCATTTTTAAACATTAAAAAACATTTTAAAATGCTTGATATCAAACTTTGTGAAATTTCCACCGAACAGAAAAATTCATTGTTCACCCTGCTCTACAAATGAAAAGTAGTGAGGAGTACTAATATTCAAAGCTTTGGAGGTACATAATTGAAACACATTGCTTGAGGGCTTGTGACAAGGTGAAAGGGTAAAAAATGCAAGACACTCCACTGAGAAAAGGAGGCAGTGTTAGAAAACTCTGTGGAGCTGCGTGAGTGGGAGATGAGTGTTTTGGTGAGTCACTTTGAAGGCCTGTAACAATTTCACCCTTTCATAACAATTTCATACCCATCTCCCTTTCTTTTAAGGGCCAAAAATAAACCAAACTTCCAAATCTGACCATACTTGAACTTGGAAAAAGTTCTGACGTAGATCCAAACTCTGTGACTAACCCCTGTTTAAATAACAGGCTGACGCAAAACTCTGGAAGAGCATTCCCTCCCCTCCCCCCACACACACACACCTGAGCTTTGGGGGGGAAATCTGCTTCTAAACTTTGTGGCTTAGCTCCAGCTCTACTTTTTATGCAGGCTTGACTGCTATGAATCGCTTGTCATCTTGGCATTGGTTCTTTGGCTCAAAAATGTAACAGAAGAGTTGTTAGTAAGATGAGACCTTTGCATTTAGAATATGCATTAATCCTATCTGTTCTAGTTCTCTTTCGATACTGCCTATAAATTAAAAGCATGCCTTTCATATAGCCCTTTTCATATTACAAATGGGTGCAGATACTCTAAATCTTTATGGAAAAAATACTGAAACCTTGTGCTCTCCATTCCTGGGTGTGCAGTTGTCCATATAAACCTGTAGACATGCCCCAAATGAACTAGATGTTGTGTACAACTTTTGCGATTTGCATCTCCTTTATAGAATGGACCTCAAGATAATGCAAATGTGTACGTGTTTCCTAAGGATACTCGGCATAAAATACCTTTAAATATTTTTCAGTATTTGTTTTTTAATTGTTGGAATCAGATTTTATCATTTGTCAGATTTTTTGACTGTCTTGTTTACAAATAAAGACCCAGGCATACCTTCTGCAGGCCAAACTCATGGAGGGGAATGAAAATTCTTGAGTTTCAACTCACAGAATTGCCATCTGATCAGACATTCCATCAAAAAGTCTTGGTTAAAAATTTCTTACTGTGGACTGAAGAGGGGACATGGCCTCAGGAGGACATTGTAGAACAAGGATAAGCCCTATGGGCCAGATCTGTAAGGGTATTGGTGCCTAAATCAATGGGAGTCAGGTGCCTAAATATCTTTAAAAATCTGTCCCTGTGTGCTCCCCAGGTCATAACAGCAAATCTGTGGCACTATGGAAGTGCAGTGGAAGGTGTATGAGGAGAAAAACTGACCAGGATATTTTGGTCCTTCCTGATAGCACATTTTCTTTAAGATTTTAACACTGGCAGCCAGATGGGAGCCAGTTTAGCTGAGTGCTAAACAATTTTGAAAATTTGGCCCAGCAACAACTCTTCTATGTGCTGTGTGTTGTTATGGGACCCCACTGCCAAATCCTCAACAAGACCAGTGCTTAATTTGTAATGAAAGAGGTGCCAGGGTTCAAGCAACTAGGTGCTTGGCTCAAGCAATTGTTTTATTTTCATCACTGATGCAGCAAGCCCAGAGGTGCCGGGGCTATGAACTGCCAAGTCTAGAGGCGCCGGGGATCAGCCCTGGTAAGCCCTGGCACAAATTAAGCCCTGATCAAGGGTTTCCTGTGTGAAAGGGTTTTTTCTTGTAAGATATTACCAGCATTATGGTAGGAGATGTATTGTCACAGGGCCTGAGGGGGATAACATTGTAGGATGGCCATTCTCCTAACAGAGTCTCTTCCTGCCCACATCATAGTCCTGAACCTGCAGAGGGAACTTCCATGATGTTGTATCAACCATGCAAGGTACTAACAAGCTTCAACAGGACTTTATTTTTACAGTGGAAACCTCTTTACCTAGCTGCAGCTGCACTGTCACTCAGCCTCCTCAACTCCTCCCCCCTCCTTCCTGTTTCCTGTCCTTTCAGACTCCCAACAGCCAGTGCTCCCAGTTCTAATAATCACAAGCAGCATCTAAACACCACATATGAGCATCAGGAGGACAGTGCTGATGCCAATTCAAAGCCTCTCCCCACCCATTTGGGGCATAACGGCCAATTTCAATCAATCCTTACAAGATTTAGGGCCCAGAGTCTGCAAAGTGGAACTGGATTGAGGGCCCATGGTCTTCAAAGTGGAACTAGCGTTTGCCCATAATGGGTAAATGTATTTGATTATTTTGAGATGTACTTTAAGTCTTGACCTTTAGGATATTCCAAATCCATGGAACAAATTTTAACAACCTAAAATGTCATAGGAATAACTTTGTGCAATCTACAAAGCAGCTTTTTAATTTGCCCTTCAGGTAGGTGGCGAAGGGATGAGGGGTACCTGTTTCCCCTTTGGTTCATGTTATTTATGAATGCTCTAAAATTGTCAGCCAACATGTAGAAAAGTTATCTTCTTTCCTGAGATACCATGTCAGCATTAAATACTGCCTTACCCAAAGTAGTATTAGGGAGCAGTTGTCTGTGGATATCAGTTCACTCTTCCCAATGTAGAAATGGAACCTCTTGAACAAGGGCATTGATTACATTCCAATATAGTGAAAGGCTTTCATTTAATAGGAGACTATCCTTTTTCTAAGTGGAGATATAAAATGGAGAAAAATCAAAGTAATTGCTGTTAAATTGTGATTCTATAGTATTAAAAAGTTTATCTGTCCTTGAATGGATTTTCCTGTGATTGGAGGAAACTTCAGGTTAAGTTAAATCACTTATATCTTCTATTTAAATATTGATATTTAGTTTCCTATGTGGATAGCTCTGGGTAGCTATAGCAACAAACTTTTCGCTTATAAATTAACTGTCATGCAAAGGTCTTTTGCAGAGGAAAAAAGGGTGCCTTACAAATCAGTTAGTTGTTTTAAATTCTCTCATCAGCGCAGTACTTGGGTAACAGTGAAAGGAGATGAGTTAAATTAATAGATATACCACGCCAAAGTTTTCCAGCAATGTATCATTTGCTTTTGGCCAAAAGTTTTAAACTTAGCAGCCCAAACGTAGGCTCTTTATAAGCAAGAATTTCAAAAGTGAATAGTGGTTCTGAGTGCGTCAATTTCTGGGTGCCCAATTTGAGACATTTTAAAGGGGTCTGATTTCTGAGAGAGTGGGTGCTATTCTTTGTGAAAATGAGACCCTCTACAGTGTCTCAGTTCAAGCATGCAAAATCACTAACGGCTGTTAAAAAACATGGCTTTATTTCAACACCTAAATAAAAGTGCCTGATTTTCTAAAGAGTTAGGCAGCTATCAAAGCCCACAGAAGTCAATGGGAGCTGCAGTTGCCTTTGAAAAAAATCAAGCTACTTTTACCTTTGTGTTGGTCCCTATGAGTGGACTTAGAAAATGTTGTCTTTTTGTAAAGAATTTTTCTACCATTATTTATTAAGGGCTGAGTCCATTTATGAGGGGGATAGTCAAATACTGCACGCTGCTGTGTCAATTCAATGGGAAATTCCTGTGGCCTTCTGGGCCACACAAGCCTCAGCTGGCCAACCTATTCAAGGGCAACCCCCAGCACACAGTGCCTTCAGCAGGAAGTTGAAGAGCTACTTGGCAGGGAAGAGAGCTCAAACAAATGACTTCATCCTCTCTATTTTAAAGCCATTCCTCTCTGTTCCTTTTGCAGGAATTGTAACTCCCACAGGATTTTCTGCAGCCCTAGGATCATCATTCTCTGTGTGGCTTCCCAGTGTGGAGGGGAATGGGAAAGAGCCCTCTACTGTTCTCACATCACTGGTCTGCTGCTAAAGAGGCTTCCCAGTGGCCAATCTTCTTCATCACTCTGGCTGTCAGCTCTACAGCTATCAGCCAGGGAGATCTTAATTCAGGTTGTAGCCCTTCAGATTTATTCTCTGAATGACACATACAGACAGCCTGCCGGGGGGTGGGGGGGACATTTCCCATATTGGGAATTTTGGCAGACTTGCTGAACATATGTAATAAGTTCCCTGATGTCATTCCAATGACTCCAGTAGAGGACAGTAATAAGGGACTGTGTAACACCATTTCAACCATCACATGGCTGCTACTAATTACCTAGAGAGATGTGTGAAATGTTCACAGTGTCACTTGATACATTTTCATGGCTTGAGGATTTTCTTGCATTTCATTACAAATGCAAAAATTATCCTGTAATTTGTCCAGTTTGTAACTTGTACCAATCTGTCCGGTCTTGCAAACAATAACAAAAGTTAGACACAGATGACACAACAATATTCCCTTGGTCTAATTAAGTCACCCAAGTTGCCACCTAGAGATATTCATGCCATGCTCTCTGGGAAAATAAATCAAAAGAGTCAGCCTTCCCAATTTGGTACTTCCTAATTCCACCAGCTATGAAAGATAGTATATTCCAAAACTTGGACACAATGAAGGATGTACTTGACATCAACGCCACTGTCTCAAATGATCTGGGGTTTGCCTGGAACACGAGGACAAGCAATATCTAACCATCCATACCACTGGAGCACATGATGAATGACCTGCCTTCTTTAGGATCCTTCCAGGTCTTATTATTTTTTACCATATTGAGGTAGCACCTAAAGACCTCAACCAACTATTGCCCCAGTGTGCTAGACACTATACAAACATATAATAAATCATAGTCTCTGCCCCAAAGAGCTTGCAGTCTAAAGGACAAAATGTAATAGGCAGATGAAGCACACAGGGTGGCCAGAGCTGGTTTGTGGAGATTCATAGATGCCAAGGCCAGAAGGGACTCATCTAGTCTGACCTCCTGTATTACACAGGCCACAGAACTCCCCCAAAATAATTCCTAGAGCTGTATATCTTTTAGAACAACATCCAGTCTTGATTTAAAAATTGACAGTGATGGAGAATCCAACATGACCATTGGTAAGTTGTTCCAATGGACAACAAGTAGATATAATAGGATGTACAGAATTCTGAGCTAGTCAGAGGTAGCTCCCCACCTGCCTAGCCTTTATCAGAATGTACATTATTTCAGTATGGCACAGGTGAGCTTGATGAATGACTTGAATGAGAATAAAGTGGTGGCTTTATGGATTTTGACTGGGAGCTTTTCCCACTCGTAAAGGGCAGCATGGAGAAATTGCGCAAAGGTTTGTCAGAGGTGTGGAGAATCAGGTAGTGTAGGCTGGCATCAGTGGCAGAGAGAAATGCTCTAGTAGCTACAAATCTGAGCAGGACTATAGTCCATTTAAAAAGAAAATCAGGAAATTTGGGGAATTTTTTTCTCAAAGATATAACCATTTTAAATAAAAATAGACCAGTTTTTCAGCAGAAAGATCATGTTTCCAGGTGAAAATATTTGGGGGGCAAAGTAATATTTGCAGTGAAAATATACAGATATGTATTTGTATGTTTTCAATGAGAACAGTGGCCATTTTTCCAATTTTCTGAAAAAGCCAGAGATTCAGAGGTGCAAAATCCCTCAGAATGAAATGAAATTCACATTTAATAATATAAAAAAAGTTCACTGTTTTTGTACAGCTCAAGTGTTCCCCTTGTCAGGATAAAGAACACCATTTGTGATAGCACATAGTTTGCGGACTGTTAATATGTTTATTTCTGCTAACCAAGCATGTCACTGCCCCATGTGATATTGCTTCCCTATCCACTTCCTGTTAAATTAATGGTATTTAGAAGAGTAAAAATTCAATTCTTTTTTTTTACAAGCAGATAATTCTAAAAAAGCAGATAATTTACAAGAAGATAATTTATCAATGACCTTCCAGAGTTTGCAGAGACTAAGAAGGCCAGCAGCTGTATATAGAGGTTCAATGCTCAAGGGTGCCTGGTGCCTCCTATTGAGTGGTGGATGCTTAGCACTTCGCAGGAGGCAGCTTGCAGGCTTGGTCTATGTATAACAGATTGCTCACAGTACTTGTATGTGATAACAATTGTGCCTCACTATAACAAGACTGCAAATTGTTCAGTATCATCAGCTATGAGAAACATTTCAGTGTTGCAGAGTTTTTATTAGGGTTGAACTGAGAGGAAATGGCTCTCATTCTCTAATGAACTGCACAGCTAGTTTACACTCCTGGAGGGTTCCACAAGTATCTGGTGTTTAGATCCCGTGACATCAATGTGTTTAGAGGGTCGTTCCCAACCCAAGTTCTGCAGTACATGGTGACATACTCCCAACAGAATAAAGCCCAAGTATTTCAATGAGTCAAAATCCATGGAATTTCAGTTTCTTACATAATCCACATCGGAGATAACTTGACCCTAAATATCTATACTCCTAATGCGTTCCAACCATGTTGGTACATACTGTTCTTACCGCTTTGCCTCTAAGAACAGTTTTCAAGGCGGTTTGTTTTCTACACATCCAGTGGATACTTTTTAAAACACATCCACATGTGCCAAGATAAAAAGAGCTGCAAAATTTAACACTGAGAGAAATGAAGGAATTGTTGTGAAATACAAACCTTTACAGATAGCTTTATTGCATTCATTTTAGTATTAACCAGACACCCCAGAAAAGCAGCAGCTCTTACCTTTATAAACTTTTTGGAGACTTTAAGCATTTTTGCCCTTTCACTGCAACCCTCCCTCCCCTAAATTAAAAAAAAAACTGTATTGTGATATCTAGAATGAGAAAGCATGTTCCTAGATTCAGTATTGCAAATAAACACTTTGCACTCCCACGCATCTTGGAAACATTTAGTAGCTTAGCCCTCTGACCCTCTGGGGTATTTCACAAAAACAGAATTGAGAAAGACTGAAAAGTCTTTGTCACTGTGATACAAATATAACAACATGACATGCATGTTTTAGAAATTATGTGAAGTATGGTACATTTTTTTGTAGTTTTCAAAGGGCACTTTACCATTGTCATTCACTATATTGCTGCCAAAAATCATGCTGAAGCTATGAAATTTATGAACAAAAATCTCTTGTCCTGAGTCACTAAAGTTTTCTTTGTTCTTTATCTCTGACCAGTAAGTTAACATACCGAGATATTACAAATATGTTTTAGAACAAATATCCTATTTTAATTCTTGCTAAGCTCCAAACTGGATTTCCTCAGTCTTAGATATGGCAGTGTGGTTTTGAATGTTGCCATGTTTTCACTCCCACTATAAAGTAATTCTGAAAGGGTACAAGAAAGTTGCAGTGAGACTATTTTTAGAATATTACATGCATTGCAGTACAAGCTTTCTATTTTACAGACCACTTTCCACATAAATCAGAATCATTTTTATGCATGCATAACAGAAAGGTTGTTGCTTTTGGATTTTTTCTAAAACTTTTAATAGATTTGGTACTTTATAAGGTGTTCCTCCTAGAAAAGCTTCTGAGAACCGTAATAAAAAAGTACAACTAGGAAAAAGAAAAAAAAGAATTTCCTTTAGCAATATGGCCCCAAACCAAATCTTAGAGCCAATCTAAAAATCATTAACTCGTCATCCTTAAATAACCCCCTGACAAACTCACAAACTGAAAAGGAAATAAAAATGTCTTAAGTCTCATGAAGAAGGATGACACTGGCAAACCCTGGTGTATTTAAGGCCTGATCCTGCTCAGAATGAATCTGCGGAAAAACTCCTGTTGACTTCAGCAGGGTCTGAACCATAGAGAAGGAAGCATTCCAAAATTGCAGACCTGTAATGAAGATGATCCTGCCTGCACTGCTTTCTAGAACATATCCTGGGATGGCAAGTAGCTCCAATCCTACTTTTTTTCAAGTGCTGTCCCTTTAAACCCAGACCCTTTAATATCCCTGTCTCCTACAGTAAAGGAATGTCTTGTTATTGGAACTCAGTGCTGTTCAAATTAATCTACAGGACAGGAAATCCACTGGTAGTAAGGAGGAATTTTAAAGGGCCAAGACTGAATGTGGCAAGATGCTAGTTCAACAGTTATGGATTCTGAAGTCCATCCACAGAACAGTGCTGCCTGGACACCACCAGCGTACGTGTTCCCACAGTCTTCTCTACAGCTGCACCCGTGTGTTTTAACATTACCCTACTGGGGCCACCTGTCTACTGAAAACTAGATTGTATCTGAAACGTACACCATTGTAAATTAGAAGTAACTTCACTGACTTCAGTGGAGTGACCACGGTGTTGAACTGGTGAAGCTGAAAGGAGAATCAAGCCCTATCTGTTAAATGCAGAAGTACACAGATAATAATGCAGCTTTTTCTCGCCTTAGGAAACAAAGGCTTGTGCATACCGTGATATCTTGTATGTTCTGTGAACATCAGTCTATTTAGAGGTTCAATTCAGATAACCATCCAAAACGTGCATACTTATCCTAACCCTCCTTGGTCTTGAAAATGGGCTGCATTTTCGTATGAAAACAATCTTTCTTTAGAGATTTTCAGTATTTCCTCATTTTAGTCACATCAGAAATACCATAAAAGCAACTTTGCTTGTGATCTTTTTCAGTATTTCTGTTTCCTAACCCAGAAAACCCAGGAGAAGCTGAGGTGCATACTGTAATCCTGTTCCAGATATGACCCATACTGCTAGCCGTCCACCAGATTGCAGTTAAGGCTCCCTTTCTGATAGATTCCCAAACACTTCAGACCTCTGGAACCTGAATGGAGCCCAGCCAATAGCGAAGGCAAAAGGGCTGCACATTCAAAATGGTGTCTGTAGCTTGGCAAAAGTACATACCAGGGAGTTCATAATCTCATTCAGAATTACAGACAGATCGCCCAAATCATCACATATGCACATAAACAAAATAAACCAGAACCTTTTCAACCTGAAAAACCTCTTGGATACCATTTATTTTGAGATTTTAGAGAAGATTTATGTTGGTTCTGATTGTACCTGGGCTTGTTTGACCTCTCATGCTAAAGCTGGTCAGAAAAACGTTTGTTTTTTCCTTCTAGAATATTCTAAAACATTTGTTATCATTGACATTTTCCCCAGAAAATGCTGACTGAATATTTTCAGCACAAATTTTCAGCAGCATGGGAAACGTAGTCTTGCCAGGGAGCCTGACACATAGAGAATGGAGACATAAGATATTCAAATTGCAGTTCCCAATAAGAAATTTTAGGGTTTTCAACTAAAACTTTACAGTTGTCAGGTGTTTGTTTTTTTGAGAAAGAGTCAAAAGTAGACATCCTTCATGGAAATTTTCATTTTGTTGAAAACCCAATTTTTCATAAACAAAAAAAATGTTTTAACAGAAAAAATTTGACCAGCCCTATTTCATGCCCATGTGGATGAATTGACAACAACAGACTTGGACTTCAGTGAACTCTGACTCTCTAGTACCAATGTGTAGTACTAGGCCAATAACTGAGATTTTAAAGAGGGATGCACTGCATTGCTCTGTACTTGGGCTCACTTTCCTGCCTTTTAGCTGGGAGTGTTTGCCTCTGTGTAGCTCTTTTTAGAAAGAAATATGCATATGGAATGTTGTTGATATTGAAAAGATTATGCAAACTATCCCTATTGAACTAAAGGCATCCAGTTCAGAGAGAACTATTTGTAACTTTTCATCCACTGCCCTGGTTTTTGTTTTAATTAAGAAAAATATGCTTTAGCTGACTTATTTAGCTCATGTTAAAGGGAGAAATGCCCCAGACTGCGTAAGAAAAACCTCTCCTAACTGTGTGGAGAAATAAACAAGTAGATGAATGATGAGTGTGCGGTAATATGTCACAGCTCTGTTCAGTGCTGTTCTGAAAATGCATACTTGGACTTGTTAGAGAAAGTCTGAAAATGAAGGGCCATATTCTGAATGAAATTACATCGGTATAAATCTGGAAAACTCATTAATTTGAGTAGAGATTCTCTGTGTTTACACCAGTATAATTCAGATTGGAACAGATGCAGTGTGGAAACTCCAGGATGAGAAGCAATGAATATCATCTTTCTGGCATCTTCTTCTTATGAACATGTCCCTTTTAATGCTTCATTCCAATCACAAAGCCATGCACGTTTTGCCTCTCTGTTTCCCCACTGCAAAAATGTTGACAAAAGAACCTCATGTGAGTGAGGCTTTCAAGCCAGATACAATCACAAAGATGAAAAGAATCACTTGTGCAGAATGATTCTCCCAACTAACTGTCCCTTTTAGCACTCAGATGCTTATTCTTGTTTTTCATCTTGTGTACCCTTGCTCTCAGGAAAGGGACTGCAGACACTTCCCAATAGCTTCTGAGATTCTCTAATGGACATAATGGCTTTTTGCAAAGTGACTGCTTGGCAAAAGCGGCATCTGCCAAACAAAGTCTATCCATTAATACCTTCCTTTAGCAAAATGTTTGCCCAATCAAGATAATAATCCCTTAAAATAATCTGGTCCCTTGAAGCAAGTAACTAAGTATTTTCCTATTTACTTGATTTTCACACCATGCAAGGTCAGAGTTAAACCATGTACACACGACAATTCAGAACAATTAAATAATGTACATTAAATACAACATGTGGAAGGCATGAACACATCTTCTGCTAATCCTGGTGATTTGAAATCACAATAACAACTTTAAGGATTTTACCCTAGTACAAAGTATATACAGTTATAGCCACATTTTGAAGTTAAATATGATAGGGAAAAGATTAGATTGATTGTGTCTCAGATTAAAAATAACAATTTACTCATATTTTCTAATTTAATTAAAATACAAGAGGTGAAATATTCCTCCCAATGAAGTCAATGGCAAAACTCCCAATGACTTCCAGGGGGTTAGAATTTCATCTTAGGGTTTGCCAATTTAATTCCAGGCTTTTAAAAAGAAATAATGCTCATGCCCCACTCTCAGTGCATGTGCATTATGCAATTCTTGTTAGTTTTAATGGAAGTTCTGAACTCACAATGAAATTGTATCCTTATTGTCCTATATTCAGTTTATGATTTTTATAATAGCCACAGTATTTTACACTTATATAGAGCATTTTGCCATCTAGGATCTCCACACACTTTACAAACATGAATGAATTAAGTTTCACATTCCCCCTGTCAAGTAAGTATTTTATTACTCCCCATTTTCCAGCCAGAAAAACTGCGGCATACAGAGGTTAGCTGACTTGTCCAAGTCCACACACAATCCATATTGCAGCCAGGAATAAAATTTAGATCATTGGAGTCCACTTTTGGGATCTTAACTGTAAAGTGCATTTTCTGTCCCTTTTAGCATTTAAAATCTTTGCCTACGCTGAAAATATCTTATTGTATAACAACTCATTGCTTACTATCACTGTGTAGTACATTCAGAATCCATCAGGATTAATCCTTAAGCTTTTAAAATGGAAGGCAAAACTTGGAACTTGTTGACAATACTTTGTTAATATGCTGTATAATTTATTATAAGCAATGAAATTATTCTCAACTGTGGTTAAATGTGGTGACAGATAAAATATAAAGTATTTGCAACCTCACACAAATCACACTTACAACTTCTCCAAATGATTCATAAAATTAAGAGACTCACTGTAATTTAACCAAAAAGATGTATAGTGTAGCTCTATTTTTTTAATCAACTCTGGGAAAATTACACAGTTCAGCTGCATTTTTAAAACAACTTATAATTTTTCTTTTTAATTTGTACTGGTTTTGGTTTGGGACTATTTAAAGAAGATCCCATCAGGTCAAAAAGTGTGAAATCTGTGCGGTGAAAAAAAACTATAGAGCATGATTTTCAGAGATTTTTCTGTGACTTCAACTGAAATGCTGGGTGTTTTGCACTTCTGAAAATCAGGAACATAGGCTTCAATTTTCATATGTTGCTAGTGATTTTTGCATGTCCTACCTTAAATGGCTTAAAGGAGGCTGGCCGTCAGAAGGTAGGTGCGAGCAGTTTCTGAAAATAAGGCCCTTAAAAGACTCTCAGGTTGGGTACCCAAAAATAAAGGCATTCAAAATCATAAGTCCATTTTGAAACCTTAGACCATCTTTCAAATCTTGCAACTGTGTGGCTTTACTTACACCTGTTAGTTTTATTGCTTGGGTCTCAATTTTTAAAAAATGTATACATGTGTCTGAAAAACTGTTTTAAAAATTAATGCTGGACATACTTGTCAGGATCTATACCCCCTCTACTGCACAGTGAAGAGTGGGGCAGTAAACATAGCCTAATCATGGAGACTGGGCCAGGACATTTTCACAGAGCACAATGGTGGCTACCCCAAAGCCTCCACAAGACTGAATTCACACACTGTCTTTTGCCTGCTTCCCATCCTTGGTGAGGGGATTAAAGCAAGCATTGGGCAGGGACTGTAAACTTTGCACAGTTTGTGGATCTACGGACAAATCTCTCTGGTCATAGAGTCCAGCATCAGGAGATACTCCCTGGTCCTCCACTTCTCAAATTGGAGAAAGTCCAGAGAAGAGCAACAAAAATTATTAAGGGTCTAGAAAACATAACCTGTGAGGAAAGATTGAAAAAAATGGGTTTTATTTAGTCGGGAGAAGAGAAGACTGATCTGGGGCAAAATCAGTACTTGGTCCTGCTAGTGAAGGCAGGGGGCTGGACTCAATGGCCTTTCAGGGTCCCTTCCAGTTCTATGAGATAGATAGACAGGGTCAAGGAGGGCACATGCTGCAGAGAAGCTGCCCTCCATTACATGCTCTCTGCCTCAGTTACTCCTACTTCTGCTGTTCTCCACCCATGAGCTGGAGAGGAGAGGTGAGCTCATGGGGATTTTCCACAAAAAATGAAACATAACCAAAATGGATTATTTGGACCAAATGCATCCTGGTGCAATTCTTATAAAGTCTACAGAGTTACACCGGGGTGAATCTGGTACATAATGTTTTAAAAAGACAAAAATCTTTTATGGGACTTAACTCCAGGCACGTTGTGGCCCAAATTCCTCAACATTATTCTACTAAACACTATTGCCTGATTAATAAAAACAAAAATTAACTTTTTTCCAGGAAAGAAAAAGAAAAACTATACTAATGTGGAAATTTAATCTATTTTTGTTTCATTTGTAAGGGTATCTGAGGAGGGCAGAAATTCCCCCAAAGTCCCCATTAAATGCATCATATTTAGTGAGTTTTTAGATAGTTAAGGGGAAACTATGTATTTCTGTAAACAGTTACTGTGTACATCTTTCTAAATTAAACATGTTTATTATATCGTGCTCAGTTTCAGCAGATTCTTCAAATGTGTCCATGTGTATTCTATTATAGCAAATACATAAGTGTTTTCACGCGGACAATGTCTCTAACAAACTACAGCTCAATTTACAATATTTTGACAGTGACTTCTGGTTTGGGGGGAAAAAGGAGTTTACTTCACTAGACCAACACATTGTCGCATGCCATGAAAGCAAATGAACCATGTAAAAGCAAATTACCTCAACTTCAGAACACGATGCTAAAACTGTATTGAGCTTCAGCAGACCATTGGAAAAGACATGGCCCAACTGATATGTAGAAAATATGTCAAACTGATCCTAATAAAGAGAAAGATAAGCAAGTTCCAAATAGCAATGTTTTTCTCAAAGAAATGTTAAAAACTTTTCAGCCATCAGTAAAAAAATAAGTCTTTTTCTTCAATGTCTCAAGGTTTTCTGTAGAGAGAGTCCTGAATCTGTCCCTATTATTCAATAACTGTGTTCATTTTGCTTGCTCAATGGAATGCTAACTCCAGTGTCATTGTGAATAATTTCACAGCGAGAGCTGAAGTATGCTTTTGTCTTGGTTTAAATTGTCACTAAAATCAGTGTTTTGTTTTGTTTTCTTTCCACAGTTTAGTATTTGCAATGACTCTGCTCCATGTTACCCATGAATCAGTGTGTCCAATTTAACATTCTGTGATTTGGCAGGATTCTCATGCCTTGAGATCAGTCTCAGAGTTATTACTGGGATGAGGATTCCATTGTACACAGGAAAGTCCCTCACACTTAGGAAAGACCTTCTGAATTTTTAATGGTTTTATTAGCACAGTTAGCAATATCACAAACATTACAAACCAGCAAAGTAGACTGATATAATACAAATGTCCCCCACCCTCCTTTAGGTGGACCTAAAACTGGTGAGACGGGTGATCGATTTGTCCTATCTTTGTCATGACAGGAAAATCCCTTTGGCTTAGGCTAGCCCTTTTATAGGCTTATATGGCTGCCCCACTATCCATGTCTAAACTTCCTCACCCTAACAATATTGGCGTGTTCTCCTGTCATAATTTATTATGTCATTTACCTGAAGCTCATTGGCATATATGTCAATTGGTTATAATAGCATTTTTTCAGTTGAACATCTGCTGATGTTCTTATCTTAAAAGATACAAAACTAGCATCAACTGATATTTTGGGGTTATCTATCAGCAGTTTAACCATACTTGTTTGTTACAACATTCTGTCTTGTGACATCTTGTGATGTGGGCCACTCTTGGTTAGTTGCTTATGCTCCTTTTAGGCCTTATGCTTCAATTAGTTTGGTTAAGTTATTGTCCTACAAGCTTTAAGACCTGTAGGCTTTTTGTCTGACTGCTTTAACTCACATCTGCAT
The DNA here is from genome assembly GCF_002925995.2 of Terrapene triunguis. NCBI lineage: Eukaryota > Metazoa > Chordata > Testudines > Emydidae > Terrapene > Terrapene triunguis. The sequence continues at coordinate 83,071,341 of NW_020664409.1, read as the reverse complement.
CCAGGGGTGAAAGTAAAGCCGAAGATGTACTGGTACGGGGGCCGGCTCCAGCCCCCAGAAGGGGTGGGGCCTCGGGCAGAATGGGCGGGGCTGGGGGGGGTCAGTGTCCCCCAGCCAGCCCTTTCATGCTGCCTGGTCCGCGTCGCCGTGAGCTCCAGCGGCAGCAGCGGCCAGAGCCCCGGGCCCTTTTAAATCGCTGGCCCTGGGGCAGCTGCTTCTTTTGCCCCCACCCCCATTGGCAGTCCTGCCGGGTCCATACTGGGAGGGTCGCCGATGGGAGGGTGCAAAAGGGGCAGCGACATTAAAGTCAGCTGGGTACGGGCTGGTACTGGTGGCCACTTTTTACCAGTACACCGTACCACCTTACTTTCACCCCTGCCTGATCCTACCTAGCAAATACTTATACTTATGGCTGCATTCAGCAGCACCCAGGGGACTGAAAATGGCCATAAAGGAGCATCTGGCGAATTCCATTGAATAGAGGCACCACCAGCTGGTGTAGAAACAGCACAATACTGCGGGTGATGGAGAGATCATAGAATCATAGAATATTAGGGTTGGAAGAGACCTCAGGAGGTCATCTAGTCCAATCCCCTGCTCAAAGCAGGACCAATTCCCAACTAAATCATCCCAGCCAGGGCTTTGTCAAGCCGGGCCTTAAAAACCTCTCAGGATGGAGATTCCACCACCTCCTTAGGTAACGCATTCCAGTGCTTCACCACCCTCCTAGTGAAATAGTGTTTCCTAATATCCAACCTATAACTCCCCCACTGAAACTTGAGACCATTTTTCCTTGTTCTGTCATCTGCCACCACTGAGAACAGCCTAGCTCCATCCTCTTTGGCTGCTATCAAATCCCCCCCCCCCACACACACTCTTCTCTTCTGCAGACTAAATAAGCCCAGTTCCCTCAGCTTCTCCTCATAAGTCATGTGCCCCAGCCCCCTAATCATTTTCGTTGCCCTCCGCTGGACTCTCTCCAATTTGTCCACATCCCTTCTGTAGTGGGGGACCCAAAACTGGATGCAATACTCCAGATGTGGCCTCACCAGTGCCAAATAGAGGGGAATAATCACTTCCCTCAATCTGCTGGCAATGATCCTACTAATATAGCCCAATATGCCTTCTTGGCAACAAGGGCACACTGCTGACTTATATCCAGTTTCTCATCCACTGTAATCCCCAGGTCCTTTTCTGCAGAACTGCCGCATAGCCAGACGTCCCCAGCCTGTAGCGGTGCATTGGATTCTTCCTTCCTAAGTGCAGGACTCTGCACTTGTCCTTATTGAATCTCATCAGATTTCTTTTGGCCCAATCCTCCAATTTGTCTAGGTCACTCTGGACCCTATCCCTACCCTCCAGCCTATCTACCTCTCCCCCCAGTTTAGTGTCATCTGCAAACTTGCTGAGGGTGCATCATCCAGATCGTTAATAAAGATGTTGAACAAAACCGGCCCCAGGACCAATCCCTGGGGCATTTCGCTTGATACCAGCTGCCAACTAGACATCGAGCCATTGATCACTACCAGTTGAGCCTGACAATCTAGCCAGCTTTCTATCCAGGCATGTTTGATTTGGCAATCCTCAATAGTGTAACAGCCCCTAGAGCACTATTACAAACTAGCCTACATTGAAGCAGCTTGGGGGCTGCTCTAACTTTCTCTGGGGCTAAACTGATCCTCAGCTGCCCACAGGACCAGGGCATGTGTGTCCGTGTAAGGGTGGTATAACATTAATTTTCTCTCCCCATCCTACCAAGATGTGCTAAGCAGAGCTCTGGTATACCCAAGGAGCTCCCAGTTTTAAGGAGATATTTTAAATGTAGGGAACATTTTTCATTTTGCACCAGTGCATCAGAAATATCCAAATTATAGTATGTTAGATGTGCATGCTTTCTATAGGGTCATGGCAAGAAATTATATACCAAACCTGGGAATGTATGCACCTGATGTAAGGAGACTATTTATTCAGCCTCAAGATAAATGTCTAGAATTCTAGATTAAGGACAAATTTTCAATAGGTAACTATTAACACGTGCATTTACCTACAAGAAGAAAACCTGGGTCATGACTGCATGAGAACTGTCAGGTTTGAGTCTGAGCATGTCTACTCTTTACCACCAGAGAGTCCATCAGTATTGATGCCTGGAGTAATGTTAACCAATCATGTCACAGAGGTGAAGGCGTATCTCTTAATTACAGCTGATTTCAATGAAAACTGATATTTAACTCTAAGTTAATCAGAAAGTATATGCAAATCTCTGCTTTCTGACTAGTTTATTAGAAGTGAATATTTTTTTTTACTTGTTACACTTAAAATTGAGAGCTGTAATACTGTTTTTTCAGTTACCTTTTTAAAAAACCTTAGGAAATTACATATGAAAATACTATGTTCAAAGAATGTGGTTAAGGTTGCAAAATCAAGCACTCAAATGTTAGGAAATTCCAGAATTAAAGTTTCCTGGGCAATCATAATTCCATCCCCTCATGTGTATGCATTATGATGCAGTTGTTAATTACATGATCCCATACTATTTCACCATTGTTTTCCACAGGACCCCTCTCTTATTCATTGCATAGAATGGACCTCCTTCGGGATGAGACCCCAGAGACTTTGGAGTCAGATTTACATAGGAGTTGGGTATTCACAGCTTCATCTGAAGTCAATGGAAGTGGGGCTTTGAACATATGACGGGCTACAAAGTGCTAAGTACTTTGAAAAAATGAGGTCTGAGGTGTCTCAAATGGATCACCCAAAATTAGTGGATGCTTTTGACCACAATCTCTTTGTGACTCAGTTCCACATCTGTAAAATAGGGATAATACCACCCCATCACCTCATAGGTGTGTGGTGGAGATAAATTAATTAATGTTTGTGAAGCACTCAGATACTACAGTGATGAGTGCAACAGAAAAGCCCATGAGGAAATTAATAATTTGGTATTCAGAAAAAAGATTGGAATAATGTACAGTAAGTAAAGCCTAAGGCTACACATTGAACAATGAACATAAAACAAAATACAGAATAGCTGCTCATTAATTTAGCAGTGTCCATTCTGAGCACTGAATGAGGCTGGGGTCCTGCGGAAAAAATAGTGTGTGATCATGTAGTTAAAGACCATATCAAGAGCTGTGCAGAGAAAGGTCATTCCATGTTATGGGGGATTTTGAAATTGGGCTTTGTTCCGATTTGGAATGAAAATAAAAAATTTCAAAATTCTCCATGAACAGGAACACAGCCACAGATCAAGTAACCCCTAGGGTCTCAGGCTCAGAAGTGGTCTGTCTGGTGGGTTGCCCTGGAGCCCTAGATCCTGGGGATATGTCTGCACTTCAGCTGGGAATGAGCCTCCCAGCCCAGGTAGATAGACTCGCACTATCTGGGCTCAACCTAGCATGCTAGCATACTGTATCTGAGCTATCTAAATATCTTGAGTCTGTGAAACTTGGGCTGTGAATATCATGAAAAAAGCCTTTCCCAGCAGCCGAGGGCCTGGTGGGCTTAAGAACGTGAGCTGCAGTCTGAACCACAACATTCACATTGCTATTTTCAGCATGCAACTTGAGCCCAGTTAGTGTGCGTCTGTCTTTCTGGGCTGGGAAGCTCACTCACAACTGCAGTGTAGAGATACCCTGGGAATCCATGCTGCTGAATTGCGTGAGCATGGGAGCTGCTGCTCCCAGAACATTTAGGCTCCCAGCTCCTCAGCAGCCTGCCTAGCATGCTGTGGAAGAACTGGGAGCCTCAGCTGAACTGGGAGCCTCAGAGCTTGGCAGCTGAAGCTCCCAGGTCTTCCAGAGTCTGATTTGCCAGAACTGGGTGCCTGGAAGCCAGGGCTCTCCAGTAGCCTGCCAGGTGGGCTGACAAGCATCTGGGTGGGCAAAATGTCAGGAAACAAAGGAGGTTCTGTCAGAACCCAGCCTGGGTACCATCACAACTTTGCCAAAATGGAACCATCTCCAGGAAAGATTTCAATTTGAATGAATCAGCATTCTCTGATGGAAAAATGTTCCGCTGAAGAAATTCCAACTGGCACTAGCTGTATCAGAATGCTCACACACAAGGGGCTGAATTAAGGTTGTACAGGCAACCTTAATTCTGGCATATCCTAACATTTGACTGCTTGACTTTGAAACCTTAATAATGTTCTGTTAACATAGTCTATTTCTGTGTAATAAATATTTATGTAAGTATTCCACATAAAGGTGCCAATCCTGCTCCCACTGAAGTCAACAGAAATTTAGCACTGGATTTCAATGGCAACAGGGTTGGACTTTAATTCAGAAATAAACAGACCATTATTTTGAAGTGACAAGCACTTCTTTTCATAGTGATTATTGGTTTTGCTGCTGTTTAAATATGGAGTCTGCTTTGTCTAAATGTACAGATATAAATAATAGGTAACGGAGCTCAAAAATGGAAGTAGTGGGCTTGTTAATATACCAATAACTTGGATACATACTATTTTTTTTTAAATAGAGAAGGGAGAGTATGTTTTCTTTTCATGAAATTGAATTGCTATAATTACACATGGGCCACAGTCACTCTTCGGGATAGGATCAGAGTTCAACTTCAGTTTGGATGAGTATCCAAACATTTGGATGCATACTGTATCTGAGCTATCTAAACCTCTTGAGTCTGTGAAAACTGGGCTGTGAATCTCATGAGAAAAGCCTTTTCCCAGCAGCCAGAAACCCTCATGAGAGCAGACTTCCTTACTGTATTTCAACGCTCTTACCAGTCCTTGCCAGAAACAAGGGGATATGATCTGATTGGGGCAAACAAACCCAACTTCAGTAAAGAAAATTTGTGCCTTTCTGATCTGGGAATTCTTGGAGGGGCATCAAAAGAATAGCGGTATCTGCCAGCACAGGGCCATGTGCTCCAAGACCATGCCTCTGGCGTCCTACTGCTATCTCCAGCTTTCAGGAGTTACCTTCAGTCTGGAGGGGGTCTCCATAGGAAAGTTAATACTACCCATGCATACCCAGGCAGATACAATGTGTGCTCGCCTGCTCCACCTCTCTCTGCATCCAGTTTACAGCAGCAGGAGCTAGTCAAGGATAGATCTGTGTGAGTAGTGTCCCCTCCAGGAACATCTTCTTGTGACCAAATGTCACTCGTGCTCTCAAACACATGCATTTCAATCAAGCTCAGCTAAGAATTGTATTTAACAAACAGCTCACCATCAATTAAAATAGTACTATTTGGGATCTGACTGTTCACTGGCAAACAATCTTTATAAGCAGTTTTAATACAAATAAAAAGGTTTTCTTGGACATTTGTTTAAAAATCAGCAACTGGGGAACCAGCAAACTTCCTTGGGAGGCACTGAAAACCTGTTCAGAGACCTCATTGGACTTTTCTGGGGGGGAAAGTGTGATGTAGCTTGAGTGCCTAGAGCAAATGTTCAGGCTGTCCAAGCAAGCAATGTAGGCCCATATATGGAGCCCTGAGGAACAGAGGGATATTTGTAGCTTGGAAGAGGCCCCCAGAATCACCTGTGGCAGAATGTTTTACTAAGATGGATATTAAAACTAAGTGCAGGAAATGTACATTTTGTGCAAAAGCAAGGAAAATGGAATTAACTAAACAAAGTGTCTTGGATAAGCCACAAGTACAGTGCCAATTGCATCATTTTGTTTTTGTTTCTAAGGCCCCATGTCAGTAAAGTCTTTAAGTACAAGTGTAACATTTAGCATGTGCTTAAGTCCCATTCAAGTCAATGTCATGTGCTTGAGAGATTTGATGAACTGGGGTTCAAATGAATATCAGTTGTAAATTTTAGAATTGCCAGAGTAGTTGTAGGGTCTGATTTAAATACAGATTGATATGTGGGGTGAAATCATTGAAGTCAGTAGTAATGCTCCGATTGACTTCAGTGTAGCCAGGATTTCATCAGGTGTTGGTGTAAAAACCTAAGAATATATTAATGAAGTATTAATGTCCTCTTCCTGTTAAACAAATTCCCATTATCCTGACTTTAATGAAGCATTGTATGCCTCTAATTAAGGCTGAAAATAATTGAATGCAAAATTAAGTTTGGAATCAATTGTAATCTCTTCCATTTTACTCAGTGTAAATCATCAAAAATACTGTGGTCTCCGGGATGGGTTTTTAAGACCGCAAAAAAAAAAAAACCCAAAGAAAACAAAAAAACCCTGGAAGAATGATACAGGATACCAGATATTACTGCCATTATTTGTATTAATGAGCCAGCACGTGCACTTCCTAATTTCCTACACTGATTACTTAACAAATCTCTCATTGGCTTATGAGAGTTTTACCTGAGAAAGGACTGTAACATTTGATTATTTACTGTTATGATACTACCTATAAAAGCGTAGAACCAGTGACAGTGCCTTAGGCACTTAGGACATAATTTTCCTTTCCATGCAGATCCATATGGCACAACTTTAGCATTGAGCTCAACCTGCATAAGCAAGGATGTCAGTGGTAATATTGTCCAGTATGCAGATGGACATTCTGAAAGACCTGCTGCTGCAATATGGAAAAATGTAGAAATCTGTCTATTGAGAAACAAGTCTGGAAAGGCAGCATATAGCATTCCAAATACTTAGCACACATCTATGCCCCTTAAACCACACAATGGCAAAATAGCAGGTAGAATACACAAACAGAAAATGAGCACAAAACTCTTAGATGTGTGTGTATAAAGACAAAAGATCACAATGGTGTGTTAAATTCTTAGGTCTTGATCCATTACTGCATTACTCATTTTTTTACTGATATAGCTCCTCCTGTGGTTAAAAAATGGTGTTAAGCAGTGGTGAAAGATCAGCCACCAGATGAGAAATAGTGGAGTTTAGGTGTGCTCCATCCCCACCTCCCAATATGCCTCCTCCTGTTTCTGAATACAAGGCCTACACTATGGGGCCAAGTAAGCCTCCTCGAATTCCCCTTCTGGATGCATTATGATGGCCAACTATGGCCAGATTCCAGATTCTGGAGCTGGTTTGGGAGGAGAATCTGGCCCCACATCATTTCAATGTATTAAAGCAATCTGCAGCCATTCCCCAGCATTGCTGGAAATAATACTGTGATATTTTTTAAACACTCAAGGGAAATTGTTTATATTTAAAGGATTAGATTCCCCTGAATTGGTTTCAAACCAAATGCTGCAGTGTTTTTCTAACCCCTACAGATTACTCTGGCAGGAGGCTCTATCCCCAAGGAGCGCATTTCCAGATCTTGATGAGTGGAGCAAGATGGTGAACTCTAAGGCAGTGCTCTTTGAGTAGTTAAATAAATAGAAATTGTGGGGTACTTGTAGCATTAAAACAGCTCTGAAGTCAATGGGGCTTAGTGCATATGAAGGGATTTATCTATGTGGAGATCCTTGCAGGATTAGGGTCTAAATTAGAAGTGTACCTTCTTATCCACACAGGTGAGCATGGAGTTAGAAGAGAGTCTAGGAATTACAGACAGGAATATATAAAAAAGAAAAGAGAAGTGACAAAGACATAGGAGTGACCTAGCATTGGGATAATGATGGCATTTTGGCAATATTTAGAAGTCTGTGCAAAAACCTCTTTTGATTTGTTGCACCTTGTCAAAATGTATCAGACTATTTCTTTTGTGTAGCATTTCCTCCTGTTTAACATACTGTTGCCAAGTACATAATTGACCAAACATTATACAAACAAAGTAGCAATCCCAAATATTCTTTGAAGTGTGCTTTGTGCTGGATGCCTACATTAATGGATATGTCATTTTTGTTTGACTGCTATTATTTTGGGTTTTAGAAAAAAGATTACTGTTTAGGAGGACCTTAAGAATTCCTTGCATTATTTACAATATTTGCACTCTGGTTTCTGTCAGTTCAAATAAACAGCAGGAAAACATCCTCCCCCCAGTTCATTTTCAGTATTGTGTTAGGGAATATTAACATGAGAATGTTAATTAATGGCAATTCCTTTAAAAGTTTCTAGACTATAACCAAAATCTTTGAATACTAATATTAGGTCAATTAAATTTGAGTTTGTCTATGCTGTATTTTTTTTAAAAAAAATGGATTGAACAAATGCTTTGGTTTAGATGCCATGCTCTCATTGACTGGGACTGAAATCATTTAATGTGTATGGCACATAAACAGCTGAGTCAGACAAGGAAATCACTAGCCATGAAGAGATGTGATTACTAGAAAAAATTGAGGGGGAAGCTGCATTTGGGATGTCACTTAAATAACAATAATAAATGTCCACTTTAAATATAACACAGTGTTAACATGCTCCCATACTTCCCATCTGTGGTTATGAAACCACTAAAGGAGGGGACCAGGTTAGTTCGAGATGAATCTTTCTTGACATAGCATTTAGAAAGTCAACCTTTCTCTTATTTGGCTGATTTTCATACAATAATTAGCATATCTTTAAAGAGCAAACTTTTTCTTTTTTTAACTTTTTATTGGTCTTGCAGGATTTGAATATAGGAAACACATTTTAAAAGATATAATGGGAGAGTATAACATTTTGACTTAACTTCCAAGTTCAAACCAATTGTAAAGGGCTACTAATCTTGACCTGCTATAGCTTAAGATTCATAATATTTTCCATTCCAACCATTTGCTTTGAATTGCTCTTCACTGTCTGGCCTACAGAGAGTGTTATGCAGGGATACATGATACTTATGCATGTTCATTTTTAAAAAAAATATTATATTTTATTATTTTAGACAAAATAGTGATCAGTAATGGATATGTGATTTTGTATGTGATCATGTAACCACAGTGTATATTCACACAGAGGCATATGTAATTGTAGTATTGACCTTCCTGATTTTTGGGTGCTTACTCTCATGTTTGAGTCATGATGTGCAACCTTAACACAGTTGTGGATGTGGAATATAAAAGGTGATCACAAATGTACTGCAAGTGACTGGTTACTCTAAGACAGGGATAGGCAACCTTTGGCACACGGCCCGTCAGGGTAAGCACCCTGGCTGGCCGGGCCGGTTTGTTTACCTGCCGCATCCACAGGTTCGGCCGATCGCGGCTCTCCCTGGCCACAGTTCGCCCTCCTAGGCCAATGGGGGCTGCGGGAAGCGGTGCGGGCCGAGGGATGTGCTGGCTGCCACTTCCCGCAGCCCTCATTGTCCTGGAACGGCGAGCCGTGATCGGCCGAACCTGCAGACGCGGCAGATAAACGAAGTGGCCCAGCCCGCCAGGGGGCTTACCCTGGCGGACTGCGGGCCAAAGGTTGCTGATCCCTGCTCTAAGACATAAGAAAAAAAAGTATTTCTTGGTGTGCGTGGTAACAGTCCAACATGTTGAAAGATTTAGGAGAGAGAGTGATTTCTAGATCCATTTGTTCTGCTTCTGTCTGTCAGGAAGCAGGGCCTGCAGCAAAGCCAGTCTCCAGGCAACCTAATGAGTGCAGCTGGCCTGTAGAAGGCTGCCTGATCGGCTGCATCACTTGATTGGTGGGAAGAGTCAGCAGACCAGCAATAAAGCACAGCAGCAGCAGTTGTTTGGTGGCTGCTCAAAACATTTGCCCATGGCTGTGATTGCTCCTGAGCCTGCTTGTTCCCAGCCTTGCTCCAGTCCCGTTCCAGCCCTGCTTCTGCCTCCCCTCACTCTAGGTAACCTGGCTCTGGCACTTGGCTCTGATTCCTGACCTCTGGCTCTGACACTTGGCTCTGCTGTCTGACTTCAGCTCTGACTCTGACTGACTGTGGGCTTCTATTCCTGTCTATCAACTTGTGCTCCAACCACTAGGAATGACTGCCCACATCCCAGCCTCTGGCACTATCTGGAAAAATGCAGGATGTTCTTGTGAGTAAGCTATGGGACTGAGGGCCAAGACACCTTGGATCTTTGCCTGGATCTGCAGTAGACTCCTACTCCCTTAGAGAGGTTATTATGATACTAAATTAATTAATCCCTATCAAGTGCTTTGAGACCTTAGTCTGGAAGGTGCCAAAGAAATGCAAAGTATTCTTTTTCTTCACAGGGTTGTATTCATGAGTATTGAGTATGTTAGGTCAGATCCCACTTCTTGATGAGCGCATAGTCATCACGTTAGACAAAGTAAAATGCATAAATTAGACCTGTTAAAAGGAACTTTTCCCCAAGAGCTTATATGCTCAACTCACAAGCTTCTATAACAAAGTCAACTACAGTATCCACTGGGCTACTTACAATCTTCAGTTAAGGGAAGCCACAAGCTTTCACATAAATTAACCTCCAGAGAACACCCACATACTGCACAGTAGCCTCATAAAACTGAAAACAATTTATTAACAATGCCAAAAATGAAGTTAATTAACTGTTTTAGTGCTACCAAATGTACTTTATGCACATCTTTATGGACCTATGATTGTAATGAAATGTAGATATGATGTTATATGTACATAAAGGATTTAAATAGTAAAGAGGTGAAATAGTTCGTCTTAGAGTTAAATAGTTCAAGCAGCATGCACACTAGATTATTACAGTTTCTGAGTCAATCTGATACCCTTAGTTATGCTGAATAGTATCTTACTTGCTAGGTAGATCCACTGAAATCAGTGGGACCACTCGTGGAGTAAGGTGCTACTCAGCATGAGCAAAGGTATCAGAATCTGTCCCTCTGTAAGTAGGTGGGCAATTTTATTAAATTCTGACTTAGTTTACTATATGTTTACTGCCTTAGAAAAGGGTTAAACTATTTTCATCTAGTGTATCAGTTTATTTGTTTGCTGAAGATAATCCTGCAGCCCAGGTTCCTGTGAATAGTCCCATTGATTTCAACAAGACTCCATGCTACTCGGTGTAAGACATTCTTTTAAAACATACTGCCAATAGTCATTCACACTTCAATGAATTAGCTTTGGTTGTATTTGCACCCGCATTTTAATTTCCTTTATGTGATCATTTATGCCAGGGGTGGCCAACCTGAGCCTGAGAAGGAGCCAGAATTTACCAATGTATATTGCAAAAGAGCCACAGTAATACATCAGCTGCCCCACATCAGCTCTCCCCCCCACAACCCACAGCACCTCTTGCCCGCGGGCAGTCCTGCCAATCAATGCCTCCCCTTCCCTCCCCTTCCCTCCTGGCTGCCATGATCAGCTATTTTGTGGTGAGCAGGAGGCTCTGGGACGGAGGGGAGAGGAGCGAGGGCATGGCAGGCTTGGGGGAAGGAGCAGGGGTCTTGGGGGAAGAGGTGGAGTGGGGGTAGGGCCTGGGGCAGAGCAGGGGGTTGAGCAGTGAGCACCGCCCCGACACATTGGAAAGCTGGCATCTGTAGCTGCACCCCCGAGTCCATGTCTATACAAGGAGCCGAATATTAACCTCTGAAGAGCCACATGTTGACCACCCCTGATTTATACAATGGGGATTTTCTGTTATGAATGCTCATGAAATATGAATATGGTTGAATATTCATGAAAAGGAAATTTTAAACTGAGTTTCCATGAACATTCATCCTATAAACCTGATTATGTGAACTGTTCTCATCCAATCAGGAAACAGAAATAATATCATGTGACTTATTAGCCAAATCACAAATAAGCAATGCCTCTCAGATTATAATTTTCAAACAGCAACCCACAGTGTAAAGAAATTCCCATAGTGTAAACTAATTTCCTGAAACAAATGTATTGAATGTTTTTAAATAATGGTTATATCTGAGAATTCAAATCTGTTCATAGACATTGTACAAACAGAAAAGGAGGCAAAGATTAGTACTATGCACATATATAGGATTCCACATATGTTAGTAGTGTGTGTGTGTGTGTGTGTATAGGATTGAGACCTAAATAATGAGTTTTAAGTCATCCAATATCACATGGTGGTAACATCTACCCTACTCCCACCCCACCAAACCAATAAGAGATTTTGATTAAAAATATAGTCCTGACAGAATTTTGATTCACTTAGGCTATGCAGCCATTAGTGAATTTACTGCAAATTTAGACTTGTTAAACAACAGAGGGCACCATGTTTTTCCATGAATGAAATAAAAGCATATATTAATTGCAAAGAAATATTAATAAAAAAGCATATGTGAAAGCTGCAGCAAATGAACAAAAACCAATATCAGTACATGTATCATGCTGTATAAATAATAGAAACACTGCCAAGATCCACACACATTTGAAAAAACAGACTTAATTTACTGTATGTTGTGTTTAAAATAAAAAATGCTGAGTAGGAAAAACACTAATATTTACTACTTTTTGGCTACAAGCATCTATATAATCTGTCCAAAAAGGCTTTTTGCCCATTTAGTTACAGTGAATAGGTTTATACAAAACCACACACACACAAAAGTTCCAAACACTTATTAGAGTCAAAGCAATACATAGATTCCATTTCAAATTCACTTCTTATAAGAAGTACAGATGACAGTAGAGTTTAAAAAAAACCCACAACAACACATACACAACCTTGGCAACTGCAGTCACTAGTGTGACTCAGCTAGTTAAGAATTTCATCTCATTATTTGCCTTTGGACAAAAATCCTGCAGGTCTCACTCAGGCAAAACTCCCACTGAAATCAGCAGGAGTTTTGCTTAACAACGGGTTGCAGGATCAAGCATGCTGTCAAGCAGACATGCAAAAATTCCTGGAGTCTAATTTTCAAAGCAGAAGGCCTGTGTCCTGTAAATATCCCAATATTTTAACGTATCCATTTATTGGTTTGTAAAATTATATTTAAAAACCACATTTATGACTAAATCATTTAGAAATGAACATCTGGAAACTTTGGACAATGGCAATTTGAGAGTAAGGTGGTTGAAGAAACATCTATGTCTGTTCTTTCCATCATCTGATTGGTGCTGGAGGAGATATTGAATTTGCTTCCCAAAGCAGGAATGCAAGCCAGAGCAATGGTTTTCATATGTGTACAAATGGTGCATGAAGAGCATCGTCATTCATCATTATTTGGTTAAGTGAGACCCATAGGTTGTATGCGCAGCATGGATTTTTCCTGTTACAAGAGAGGATAAGCACATCAGGTCTATTAGGTCAGAGGTTGGATCGGAAAGGCAAGAGACCATGCAGGAGTTCCCACCACTGTGCTGCATTTCTAAATTAATAGAAGATTTCAGTCTACACTACTATCAAGCCTTCTCTTTTCACAAACACTTAATTCAGCAACACAAATATGGTTGTGTGTGTGTTTTTTATCTGTTAAAGGGGGGAAAAAATGTAAAGACACCTACAGGTCTTCTTCTGTGTCTGCCAGTGCCTATCTGCCTTTCTTTACCATTTGTGATGATTGATTGCTTCTGTGTTTCATCAATTTAAAAATGTTTCAGAGTACAAAGTCTTCAGTGATACTCTTCAGCATGTTTAATAGAGTCTGGTTAAATAAACATCCTCCACGAAAGCAGCAAAAGTAGAGCTTAAAATAAATACTGCTACTGTGCCAAGTTCATAATTACTTGCACATTTAGCACTTTACCCATGTCCTAAGCATGTCCTAAGCATCAAAACCAGATTTGTGTACTCACTGTAACTGTCTTAAAATCATAGTCAGTCTCAAATACTGTAGGATGTTTACATTTTTGGAATATTTGTTCTTCTAGTTTATATAATACCCAGAATTTGTTTCAAAGAGTATCTCTTGGGATGATTGGTGATACAATACCAGAGTGCCATGAGATTAATTTTTGTTAGCCCAGAAAATATATTTCCAAGGTAAGAATGTGAAATGATCACATGTATCTATCACTCTTAGGGCTATAAGGCTCAGTTGAAAATATAGCACCAAGAAGTCAAGGCATAATTTTACCTATTGGTCTCTTTCGAGATTGTCCCTTTCTGGAGGCTTTCCACCTGTTAGGAGTCAGACAGCCCACAGTGATATTGACAATTGGGTCATGATATTTAAAAATATCTCACTGAGAAGTTTCATGATTAATTTTCTTTGGTATATGAGGATACACAAAGAAGAAAGTTGCTTATGCAGAATATTTCATGCCCTTGAAGTAATATAGCCAAATATTAGCCTGTGTCTCATTTGCATTACAGCATTCTGGCAATGCAGAGGAGTCTTTGTGTGTGTGTATATATATATATATGCTCTCTCTCTCTCTCTTTCTGCCCCCCTTCCCCCCCCCCCCCCCCCCCGGAGCACTGCTTTAGCACGTTATATCTGAATTCGTGTTATATCAGGTCGCGTTATATCGGGGTAGAGGTGTAGATTGAAAACACACTGATGGATCTTACGGCAACAATAATTATGAAAAAAGAACAGGAGTACTTGTGGCACCTTAGAGACTAACAAATGTATTTGAGCATAAGCTTTCGTGGGCTACAGCCCATTTCATCGGATGCGTAGAATGGAACATATAGTGAGGAGATATACATATACATACAGAGAATATGAAAAGGTGGGAGTTGTCCTACCAACTCGAAGAGGCTAATTAATTAAGAGAAAAAACATTTGTAGTGATAATCAAGATAACCCATTAACTGGCTATCTTGATTATCACTACAAATGTTTTTTCTCTTAATTAATTAGTCTCTCAGAGTTGGTAGGACAACTCCCACCTTTTCATGTTCTCTGTATGTGTATGTATATCTCCTCACTATATGTTCCATTCTACGCATCCGATGAAGTGGGTTGTAGCCCACGAAAGCTTATGCAGGGCCAGTGCAAGGATGTTTCGCGCCCTAGGAGAAACTTCCACCTTGCACCCACCCCCCTCCCCGAGCCCTGCGGCAGCTCCCCACCCCAGCTCACCTCTGCTCCGCCTCCTCCCCGAGCACGCCGTCGCTGCTCCACTTCTCCTGCCTCCCAGGCTTGCAGCGCCAATCAGCTGTTTGGCGCCGCAAGCCTGGGAGGGAGAGAAGCAGAGCAGGGCGGCATGCTCAGGGGAGGAGGCGGAGCAGAGGTGAGCTGGGGCAGGGAGTTCCCCTGCGTGCCGCTCCCCCCCCTTACTTGCTGCAGGCGGCCCTCCCCATGCCCCCCTGCCCCAGCTCCCTTCGCTGAAATGCCGACGACGACCGGGGTGGCCGAAGATCCGGCTGCCGCGGTCACTGCCGAAGAAAATGCCGCCCCCCAAATGCTAGTGCCCTAGGCGACCGCCTAGGTTGCCTAATAGGTTGCACCGGCCCTGAGCTTATGCTCAAATAAATTTGTTAGTCTCTAAGGTACCACAAGTACTCCTGTTCTTTTAGTGGATACAGACTAACATGGCTGCTACTCTGAAACCAATAATTATGAATGGCAGCTTAGTTTAGTTAATGTATAGTATGTGTAATGCCAGCCTCCTGGGTGGGTTGTTGACAACAGGAACTGAACCTGGGATTTCTTGCTCTTAATTCAGGAGCTTCTACTACCTGAGCTAAAACACCCAGCTTTATTAGCCATACCTGTAGCAGGCTCTTCAATTTCTACTTGCCTAGCCAGCACTAGAAGGAAGCAGAGTGCCACAGGACCAGGCATGACTTATGTACTCCACCTGGCTGGGGAAGCACATCCCAAGCTTCAGAGGCATCCGAGTTCAACTCCTCCTACAGGCCACCACTTGTAACACCAACACGCCTGAGTGGGTCAGCAACAGCAGGGATTGACCCTGGGACCTAGGCATGGTTTACATATGGTACTTAGGTACCGACATATTGGGTCAGCCCCAAGGTTCATTTAGTCTAGTCTCCTGTCCCTGAGCCTAGCCAGTACCACATGCTTCAGAGGAAGGTATAAGAACTTCACAGTAGGCGGATGTGGGATAATCTACCCTGCACATTGGAGCTCATCCTGATCCTTAATAGTTTAAGACTGGCTGAAGCCCTAAAGCATGAGGTTTAAAATTCCTTCCAAAGATTTTTCATCATTAATTATGTAATGTAATGTAAGAACATAAATTGAGCAGGGAGGAACATAATTGGAAGCACTGAAATACAGCGAGAAGCAGATACTGGAAAACCAGAAATGCCAAGAAAGCATTAAATGCGATATGAAAAAGCAAAGTAGAAATAAGCTTGAAAAGTAATAACATGACACCCAAAAGAGAATGATATATTGAGCTACAGATGCATTGGTGTGTATATTATAGCCTGTAAACCAAGGAGCCACTTTTTACAGTGGTTGACTGTAACAGAGACTTTTGGGCAAGAGTTCCAAAAGTGACTAGTGATTTTATGCCTTGATTTTTGGAATGACCAACTACAGACATGTTAAAGAGACCTGATTTCTGAAAGGTAGGTGCTCAGCACTTTCTGAAAAACATGCTCCACTTTACTCTGGCCCTTAAAGTCAGGTAATTTATAAGGACCATTACCTACCTTTTAACTTTGTACAGACCTCCTATTTTTATCATTGGGGAATCTGCTGTGGAACAAGGGTAGTACATAGTGCTAATTTTGTAGAGCTGGCCTGTGGGCCACATTAAAATCATGTAACTCTGTCTAGTGAGAGTCTAAATTAGTCTCTGGAATAATGGTTGAATCTCTGACACTGAGGATCTGTGGACCATCTTCATCCCATCTATGGAGTCCTATGTATCCAGGAAAGATGGACTCAAATCAAAACTCCAGGCTTGAGCACCCCCCACATTTTGTGGAAATTTGTCTGCAGATTTAGACCTTTTCTAAATTTAGCAGCTATAGCTAAATGCCGCTCTGGCATATCCACATGGATGACTCAGTATTCTTCTATCTTGTGAGACTGAATTTCTCATCTTCCCCTCCCAAAGCTGTCCCACTCTTCCCATCCTTTGTTACTTCTAAGATATCCATTATCCAGAGTTGTAATCTCTCTATTCCACAACATGTTGAGATACAAGTAGTCCACATGAAAAAATAAGAGGAGGTCATGGGGAAGAGAGATCTGCAGTGCGTCTAGACTGAACCTTTAGTTAGTTTAGTTTAGTTAATCTGTCTGAATTGTACTTGCTGTTTCTGCTATAGATTGTTATTTTCCCTACAGCGTCCACCTGTGGGCTTATAAAATTATGAGCATACTGGGTATGTTCAATAAATATTAAATAAAAAAAATGGCTTATGTTACTTATGTCATTCACTATTAATATTCCCTCCTGCCCCACTCAAGTATCTGTATAAACTTGGCAGTTACAGAAGAGGGTATATAGGGAAATAGACAGCCAATAGAAATGGGCACAATACAAATATAGAAATGGGCACACTATAAATATCTAGAGAGTGTTACAAGAATGTTCTGCAAATTAAAGATGTCTGCACTACATAAGTAGTTAGTTAATGGATCAGGTGCCAGTGGATGGCATTCAAGCATATGTAGTCTAGTTTCTGGGTTTTGTAGAACCAGTAAAACTACTTGTTGTGCACTGCAAATGGCTACTTGTGTGCAGTGCTATATGGAGACATAACAGAGAAAGTGTATGGAGAGGAATGGAGAGACTTATTAAAAACCAGGAGGACATTAGCTAAAGTGACCAAGTTATACACTTCCTTCTTTCACATAGTGCATGTTAAGAAGCACTGACGCCTCATGACTGCTCTAACTTGGTTTGCTTGGTAACAGCCTTCGTGGGACCATATTGCCAGAGCACTCTCCCTTCTCTCCAGTAATGCCTTTCCCATGATGGGAGAGTAGCAAAGAGAAGTTAGTGTCTATGGATTCCTTAGGCTGGGGAAATCCCCAGCTGGCCCATTAACCATCTAAGCCAAGAATCTAGGCCCAGGTTCACTAAATAATACATCAACTCTTGTCCTAGAAGTCTGTACAAACAAAAATGTAAATGTGAAATTGACTGCTGTTGACCAACTCTAGTTTTTGTTTCTGGTTTTGTTTGCAGTGTCCAGTTTCTTACTCATGAATTTAACTCCGTTACACCTGGTGTAATTGGCAGTCCAAGGCAGTAGAGGTGGGGAGAGCTGTTTTGCAGCAAAAGCCATTGACAAGTTAATTTAAAATAAAGGAAGAGGATATAAAGATGATTCATTCTATCTTTCACCTTCGTTCAACCTGCTGTTAAATGCTTCTCCTGCTTTACCAGCTCCTCTTCTACTGGCTTCCTCCCCCCTCCCCCCGCACCTTGGCTTGTAAATTACACCAACTTAAACAGTCCTAACAGCAGCATGACCTAAAACTAGTCACACACACACACATACAAAAAGAACCCAGAAGAAACTTAGCAAAACATTCAGGTGGGATTGTCTTTACTTTGTCTTACAGCAGGGATCGGCAACCTTTGGCACGTGGCTCGCCAGGGTAAGCCCCCTGGTGGGTCGGGCCGGTTTGTTTACCTGCCACATCCGGAGGTTCGGCCAATTGCAGCTCCCACTGGCTGCAGTTCGCCGTCCCAGGCCAATGGGGCTGCAGGAAGCGACGTGGGCCGAGGGATGTGCTGGCCACCGCTTTCTGCCACCCCCATTGGCCTGGGACGGCGAACCGTGGCCAGTGGGAGCCGCAATCGGCCAAACCTGCGGACGCGGCAGGTAAACAAACCGACCCGGCCCAACAGGGTGCTTACCTTGGCAAGCCGCGTGCCAAAGGTTGCCGATCCCTGTCTTACAGCAAGAGAGTATTTCTCACACCTTTAAATGTCCTCCTGGTAGTTGCTGCTGCTGCACCCTCTTCTTAGTCCCTTCATGTTCAAGTTACACTGAGTTACTGATGTGTACCTTACACCACCATTTATCATCACCTCTGAATTTAACCCAGTGAATCAGTGTATTGTTAGAATACTCTACATTTCCAAATATTCACAAAAATCCACTTAATAAAAATAATATTGCCCTACAAGCAGGTGCTGTGGGGTTCAAAAGCAAAGACAACTCCATGACTTAGCATTCACAAAGACAAAGGAAATCACACACTGACTAGGGATCCAGCACAGGGAGCAGGTTTTCAGATTCTGGGGTAGACATTCTTACTTTGCTCAGGCTCCCAATTCCTTTCCAAAAGATAATTACAAATAGAAGAGAAATAATTAACTCTGTATTAAAAAGCATTTCACTACAGCCCCTTCCTGCTGCGCTTATGCTACATAAACAGAAAAGCCTTTTTTAGGAGCTTCTCATTCACTGTGCTCATTGATTAGTGACACTCATTCTTTTGAAGCTTTAAGCTGCATGGAACAGGATAATTAGAGAGGCAGTTTTCAGTTGCTTTTTGTAGAAATTTGTTAACTGACCTGTTAAGCAGTGCAACTGTGATTGCAAAAGCCTCCTTTCACTGCACTTCACCAATTTCTTTCACTCTGTGACTACTAGTCTCATACTCTTTATTCTTTGTGCTTTTTTTAAAAAAGCAGATGCATTGTTTCATTGCAGAGCTGTGAAATTGCAACATACAACATGTAAGTGCTTTTTTAATTAAAAGAATCAATTGCAATGCTTTCAGTTGTCCTTAACTAACATAATGCTTCCTTCTGCTAACAATATATAATGGTAACACTTGGTTAGAGGTATTTGTAATACAATTAACCAAATGGGTAAAAGCACATGAAATAGAAGGCTTTTTTTCCTGACACTTTGTTTTTGTATTTGCCAGAAGTTATTGTATATTTAAACCAGTCTCATGGCTAGTGTCCTATATTATCTCTGCCTAATATAACTGTCCTATTATTTGGAATGCAGACCCAGCATACAATGAGCAATGACTTCCCCAAACATGCTTTAGACATGGTCAGTGGGAATTCTTACAGTAGTCTGTATTTGCAGTAGTTGTATTTGTATTCATGCAGATACACTCCTGCTTTGCATAAGCACTACCTGATGTGCACATGTAAATCACTGATTTGTCTGAAGTCAGGGTTAGATAGATATTTATCCAGTCAAGTGTGTGCACAAACGGGGAATGTGTGTGCACATGTGTGTAGGTCTACATCTATTTGGAAACAAATGGGCACCTACAAACTTACTGGAAGTCACACCCAAATATGCTTTTAGCTAAAGAGCACCAGAATTGGACATGGAAATAAACACAATTGTCACATTGGGAATAATAGTTCTTGGGGAACATTGGAGAAAAAATATTGATCTTTGAACTCAAAAGAGGGAGAGATGAGTTAGGCAATTGCTTGGGCACAAAATCATGGGGAATGGAGTCATCTATCTGCTATCATGAATGGTGCCACTAGATAGCTGGCTAAAACCAGTGTGAGGCACAAGGCAATACCAGTTACCTGAATTGAGCAAGGCTTTGTTACAGCGTTTACAGATTGTGAATTACATATTTCATTTGCTGTTTCCTGCCTTGCATACAAACATATGAAGCATAGTGTTAGCTACCTAAAATACAAATTAGAACTTTAAAAGAAGTGACGAAAAGTGGAAACCTGTGTGTGATTCATACTTATATGTAATCAGCTGTAACAAGCAGCTAGATACTTACTAAGGGCCTGAGCCTGCAAACACTTGATTAATTTTGTTCCATGTAAATAGTCCCATGGAATTCAGTGGTATTGTTAATGAGAAAAGTATACAGGTAGTTTCAGGACTCAGCCCTAAATCTGAAATACAGCAGACCTCGATGGAACAAAGTCTGGGACTCAATCCTGAATTCTTTGTGTTAGGCAGGGCCGGCTCCAGGCACCAGGCACCCAAGCACATGCTTGGGGCGGCACCTGGTAAGGGGCGGC